>NW_022589768.1:11530427-11593719 GCF_004348235.1 Phoca vitulina | reverse complement strand
AAGGGAAGGGAAGGGAAGGGAAGGGAAGGGAAGGGAAGGGAAGGGAAAGGAAGGGAAAGGAAAGGGAAAGGAAGGGAAGGGAAGGGAAGGGAAGTAGGAGGGAAGGTGGGGATGGGGAGAGAATAATGCTGCTAAAGATGTTACGAGGTGGCTGTTGATGTTGCCCAGTTTAGAAAGATCATAGACTCTGGAGCCAGAGTGCCTGGGTTGAAATCACATGTACCGGTTTTGTGACTTTGGAAAAATAATTTAATGACTGTGCCTCAGTTTATTCACCTGTAAAATGGGCACAATAATAGTACCTATGTGATAGGGCTTTGGTGAGATATAAATAAGTCAACACTTGTAAAATGCTTAGCCTAGTGCCTGGTCTATAGCAATTTTTGAGCCAGAGAAGGTCTTAACCCAACCTTTTATTTTTAGTAATGAGGAACTGTGGTCCAAAGAGGGACTTGCCCAAGAGTGGACTGTTTATTAGTGACAGAGCCAGGAGTAAAACCCAGTGTCTCAACTCCCAGTCTGGAATATTTTCCGCTGTTTACTTTAGGCCAAAATGTTTTCTTATATCCCAGCATAAAATTAGAAAGAAGTGAGGAAAAAGCTGTTTTGGATCAAATAAAACAATATTGGGTTCAAATTCAGTGTGTGGCCACAGCCAAGTTTTTTGACCTCCCTAAACTAAACCTACTCTTCCTTGGGAATAAGATGAGGATAAATATATGAACCTCCTAGTGGTGTTGTGGTAAGTGCAAGATGCCTGGCACAGAGCGTTTCTCAATAAATGGTAATAATACCAGTACTGATTAACAACAGGTGATGGGGCACCTGGGTGGCTCAGTCAGTTAAGCATCTGCCTTTGGCTCAGGTCAGGGTCCTGGGGTCAAGCCTTGCATCGTCCTCCCTGCTCAGCAGGGAGTCTGCTTCTCCCTCTGCATGCCCTCCACCCATCATGCTCTCTCTCTCTCTCAAACAAATAAATAAAATCTTAAAACAAAACAAAAAAACATGTGAGGGTGTAGTTGGGCTCAAGAGTCCCATATCCATGGATAGATGACTTTTATAAACTCCTCACTCTTCCAGGGGCTTGCAAACTCCTGAGCCCATTGTGGATAATTATTAACAATACAGACTCATTTGGGGCAATTATTTTTAAAACAAATTGGAAATGTAAGAATAAGCTCTCGAATATCCGGGGTAGGGATGAGTTGGTTTTATGGCATGTGCCTAGGAAATATCATGGCAAATAAGGTTGGTCTCTAAGTTGAGTAATAATATTTCTGATCCAAAGTAAGTATGACATCACCAGGAACATGCAAATCAACACCACCATGAGAAACAACTCCATGCCCATTAGAAGGGCTAAACTTTGAAACACTTGCTAATTATCAATTGCTAGTAAGGATGGAACATCTGGAACCCTCATACAATGCTGACAGGAGTGCAGAATGGTAAAACCCTTTTGGAAAAACAGTTTAGTAGTTTCTTATAAAGTTGACCATAATCTTATTATATTAGTTATCTATTGCTGTCTAGCAAATTCTCCCCAAATTTAGTGACTTAAGATAGCATTCATCTTTTTTTTTTTTTTTTCCTTTTTAAGAAGTCTCTCAGAGTTTCTGTGGGTCAGAAATTGGGACAGGGCACATTCTGGTCCACCATGTTGGGGCACACCTGGAAGACTGAAGGCTGGGTATGCGAGCACCTGAGGGCGGGCCTACCCACATGTCTAGAGATGAGGTTGGTGTTGGCTGAGGGCTGTTGTCTGGAATATCCTCACATGGCTTCTCCAAGTGGCCTGGGCTTTCTCACAACTCTGTGCCTCAGTTGGTTCCCAGTGCAAGCCTCCCAAGAGAAGAGAGGGGGGAAGAGAGAAAGAGAGAGAGAGATAGAGGTAGGGAGAGAGAGAGAGAGAAGATCTGAAAGTAGTTATCAAAAGAGTTATCAGGAGTTATCATATCTTACCCATTTGTAAACCCTCACAACAGCTTCAACCTGGTACGTAACCTTGTAATTAAGCAAGTGAATTTTTCAAAATGGGAGTGTTAACCTGTGGGATGGTTGATTTTGTTTGTCAACTTGGCTGGGCCACAGTGCCCAGATGTGTGGTCATTATTCTAGATGTTTGTGTGAGGGTATTTTTGGATGAGCATAACATTTAAGTCAGGGAACTTGAGGTAAAGCAGATTGCCTGCCACAATGTGGGTGGGCCTCATCTAATCAGTTGAAGAACCGAATAGCACAAAGATGGACCTCCCCTGGCAAGAGGGAATTCTGCCAGCAGACAGCTTTCAGACTTGAACTACAACATTGACTCTTCCTGGGTCTCCAGCCTTCAGTTCGCCCAGCAGATTTTGGACCTGACACCCTTTATAACCAGATGAGCCAATTTCTTGAAACAGATCTCATTCATTCATTCTCTCTCCCTCTCTCTCCATATATATATATATACACATATATATACACACTCTTGCTTCTGTTTATCTAGAGATCCCTGACTAATACTAATACAACTGGCTACCTAGGTATCACCAAAACCATGGGCTTCTTGTTCAGAAGTTTTTCCCCTTGGTTCATAACTGCAAATGGGATTTTCATTTAAAATATTTCCCGCGCTACTTCTTAACAGTAGGCAATGTACCCGTAATATACAGCATTTACATAGTGGTCATACAGCCTCCTAGCAAGGTGGCAGTTCTCAGTGGTTTTCCGGGGAGGATGGGAATAGGAGCCATTACATGGCTCATCAGTAATCTGTTGCAAAGAAGCTGTGCTCATCAGCGCAGAAGTAAATCTTTCATTACTGGAAAATGTGAATCAACTCAAGTGAAACAAGGTTCTGTCAGCTTATAAAACTTAATTATGTTTCTAACTCCATAAATTCGCCCAAGTAAAGACGTTTGAAAATACCTAACTTCCACTTTGAACTGACAGAAAATTAATTGCGAGAATGCAAGCGTATAGGACATGTTAAGAAACGTCTGGATTTCTTAACCGTGTCTTCCAGCAAGAGTGTGTGCTTTGCACTTTGGGGTCAACTCGGCCTCAAAATGGCTCCGTTTCCTCTTAGACACCAAATCACAGAAAATCCTCCACTTTCCGAATAAGAACACCCACCTCCCACGCCCGAAGAAGAGAAAATGGAGGGGAAGGAAAAGAAATCAGTACGTGGCTGAAGTTTTCCCCCTCGTGGAGTTAAGAAAAACACTTGAGCGTGAGGACAAAAGCTCCCTTGTTTAAGCGCTTCCCCAGCTGCACTTCAACTAAATATATCCTGGGCAGAGTGTTTTCATTTCTCCACCCCTCTCCTGGAGCCAATCACACGGTGACAAACAGCCCCGGGGCCCCTTGGGACTGGCACGACAGAGGTAATGCCTTGGTGACTGGCTTCACCTTCCCTTCCAGCCCTGGCCTGCTCCCCCAGAGCCTGCGGGGAGCCCCAGGAAGGCTGGCCGAGCCCTCTCTCTGCTCCTGCAGGGGTTAACTCCAGCGGCCTCTGTCTGGAATTCATGCACCACCTGGGCTGACAGCATGAATGACTCATTGTTTCCCCTCCGGAACGTCTGAGGAGTGCTTCTTGGTGTCAATAACCGAGGCAAAGTAAAATTGTGTTGTTTTTTTTTTTTCCCCTTTCGACATAACCAATTTTCTAAAACTGAATATAGAACTGGAGATCAGGAGAGTGTGTTTCTTCTGCAGCCATCGTAGCCAAGGTTACTGCATGGAGTGGGTCTGCGGGGACAAAGGATTTAAATTTACTGTCTACAAACAGAAGGAGGCCTAAAGCCAGGGGTCCTTTCATTTCCAGTTTGTGTAGCAGTCCTCTAACACTAAGCACTCTTGGCGGAGACCTCTCGTCTGCCTTAACCTGTGGTCCGACCGATTCAGTACTCGATTTTCTATTACCCACGCTCTGTATAAAGGGAAATTTTGACCCATCGGTTCCCATAGCCAAATTGAAGACACGCATGCGTCGAAGCCCATAGGTGAATCTTCCACATCCCCTGTGTCTAAAGCAGTGTGTTCATGATCGTGCCCCACCTCACATTTCCCTGTATGGCGCCCTTCTTTGATGTCAGCAAGTTTTATGCGCCTTGGGAAACTGGATTGGCAGATTTTCCTGGACTGTGGGATCTTTTGCCTTCCATAAGTGCATCTCGGCCCCAAAGCTTGGGAGCCGGCCTGTGCAGACATTGTACTCTCTTTCTGCAAGTGTCACATACAACACATATTGAACTTTTGTTTCTGTGGCCTCTTCCATCTACTTACCTATGGTTTAGGTATTTCTAGGAAAAGAGTCAAAAGGAAGATGTGGAAAAATGAAATGAATATGGGGAGGCAAGGAAAAAAGTCCTGTGCAGACTCCGGATCTAGGTTCTAACTCAAATCCGGGAGGTTGCACGCAGCAGAGTGCTTTCCTCATCAAGTTAGGTAACAGCCCTGAATAGATTCCAAGTCAGTTTGACTTAGAATAAGGACAAGGACAGCTGGTATCGAAGAAAAGGGAAGATGCATAGGATATGAAGATTAAATAGGATGATTAATAAAATGGCAGCAGACGCCTTTCTTGTAATTGACATCAGTCAGTTCACGTATCCTTCAAATTTCTGCAGTAATAGGAGACCGGTTTGGCTTGGGCGGGTTTCCTGTGATAAACAGGGCTACTCCATACCACGGATGGAAACTCATGCAGATCCCGAATGAGAAAGAATCAAAATAACAAAAAAATATTTCCCTCTCTTTCCAACCAATGCTACAATTTAGCAAATTGAGGATTTTCTTTGATTGTCAGTATCCTTAAAATAAAGCGAGGTATCAAAATATTTGCAATTACCCTTGTTGAAGCTAACGAAAACCTGCAAAGAGTAAATATTTCTCCATTTTTGTAGACAGGACACAATTACTGCAGCATGCCTAGAGAAATAGCAATAATCAGAGCTTCAGTTTCTCACTTCTAACCACAAGGAAATGTATAGTTCTCTGAATGAGCCTGTTTTACATCACATACAAGAAATCTATTTGCCAACGAGCTTCCCTAGCTACTAAAGATTTTGTGGTCCTTGTGCCAACCACATAGTCAAGCACGGCTGTTAAAATATCTGGAGGACTGTGATGAGATGTGCAGAATAAACAAACCCTACTACGTGCAATATGGTTTGGATTTTCTAACGGAGAATGGAATTTAAATTTCTGGGCAGCTTCTAGGTGCTGAAAGAGGCAATTTATTTCCATTTCTCAGCAGTATAGCCACTTTCCCCTCATCCTTGGGGAGTCTTTTCAGCAAAACATGGGTCTCCAGATGCCAGCTTTGCTTTAGGTCCTTTCTAGTGGCTGGAGGGTTCATTCAGCTTTTCTCAAGTCCAAAAGAAATGCAATTTGCGTGGGGGGTTGTTGTTTCTCCAAGTGCACAGAACTCTTTCACAATGAGTTTAACAAATGTAAAATTCTCTGATGCACCCTTCCCCTATAGAATCCCTCACTTGTTTTTAAGTGGGCCTAAAAGGAAAACTGAGGGTTCTTAAGGGCAGGATATTGTCAGAATCAACTGTGAGGCTTTTCCTAAACTGATCCCACCACCAACCACTGCCCCAGCAGCTCCACACATTTGAAAAGGACGGAGATGGCCAGGCAAGACAATAATTTAGTGGCTTTTAAATCCCAGGCAAGGAAAAGGAGACAGACGACTTGAGAGGTTTATATCATGATGTCACAGCACGTTGGGGGCAGAAAGAAATACTTTGCATTGGCTCCATTTTATCACTCCATACTCAATAATGCCATTAAAAGACAGCAAACACTCAATGTGCTCAGAAAGATTCTCTACTCCATTAAACTGGATAATTCTTGTTCAAACAGTGTAAATCTAAGCTATGAGAATTCAGGAGGAAATGGTAATTAAAAACCCTTCCTTGAAAACAAAAGCTCTACTAAACAATGTTTGTAACTTCTTAAGTATGGTTTTGTTATCTTGATCAGTTTTCTGTGAGATGAATACCAATATCCTCCTACTTTGTACGTGCATTAGTGATTCTTATCTCACTTCTGTTTAGAGAGAAAAGATAGTATTTATTTAGATGCTCATTGTAATATGTAAGCACTGATTGCAACAGGACTCACAATTTTTTCTTATTAGTAAGTTTTACAAAATAGCTTTCAGTTCTATCCATCAAACACTATTTATCTTTTTTTTTTAAAAAAAGATTTTATTTATTTGACAGAGAGAGAGCGAGCACAAGCAGGGGGGAGTGGCAGAGGGAGAGGGAGAAGCAGGCTCCCCGCTGAGCAGGGAGCCTGATGTGGGACTCAATCGGGTCTTGGGATCATGACCTGAGCCGAAGGCAGATGCTTGACCATCTGAGCCGCCCAGGTGCCCCAAACACTATTTATCTTAAAGTGCTGTGAATAATAATCTTCTGAAAACTAATTACCTGCATGAAGTGAACTTTTTTGTTGTGCGTATTCTAGGCCTGTGGAGTCATCAAGAACAAAGCATATGTACGAATTTACCTCCTTGGTTTTTGCTAAAACTAAGGTAGTGGCTATAGGAATCTGAGTATAATGTACCCACTCAACTGCAGCAAATGGTAGAAGAGATGTTCAGGGTGCAACTGAAGGACTGCCTAAAGGTGATAAATTAGAAAGTCTGTTTAAGTAGCTGGATTGAAAAGTTTGGAATCTTAACCCTTTGCTGAGCTTATTTTCCTTTCTTCTTTCTTCCCTCTTTTCTTCAAACAGCTTCTGAGTATCTAATCTACTGGTCAAAAACTCAAATATCTGTAGTGGCCAGGAAGATAACGTAAATAAACAAAGCAGTGGACTTAAGAAAAATAGAGACAGACGTATTTTATGTCCCTAATCAACCCAGAGGCAACTCTTCTCCCCACCATGGAATGGGCTCTCTCCCATTATCCTTGAAGGATGCTTTTTAGTCTTGCTTCCTCTCTTTCGGTACTGAGAAGTATTTTACTCCAAGAAAAACATCAGTGTGCACACACTTTAAATGACCGCCTTATACTTAGCTTCAGTGGGAAAGCGATAGGGAGTGGCAAAGGCTGAGGCAAAGTGGAGAGCTCCCGTCCCATCTGCAGTGGCTATTCTCTGTAACGGATACCAGCTGTCATGTGGAAACAGACCCAGGATGGCCACATCTTATTTTTTTTTTTTTAAGATTTTATTTATTTATCTGAGAGAGAGAATGGGAGACAGAGAATATGAGAGGGGAAGGGTCAGAGGGAGAAGCAGACCCCCTGCTGAGCAGGGAGCCCGATGTGGAACTCGATCCCGGGACTCCAGAATCATGACCTGAGCCGAAGGCAGTTGCTTAACCAACTGAGCCACCCAGGCGCCCCGGCCACATCTTATTTTTAAAGAGAAGTCAAAGACCCTGATTTGTATGTAAATCCAGATTATAAAAGGTGACCTGGAATTAAAAGAAAAAAAAAAAAAAACCCAATTTTAAAAAGAGTCAAACAAAATAGTTTGGTGGGCTGGATGAAGCCGGATCTCACCAGTCTGAGATCTCAGATCTGCTCCTCTAGATCTCAGATCTGTGAGGTGTTGGGAAGTTAAAGATTTTTGCTTGTTTGTTTTGTTAACAAAGATCTTCTATCTCAAGAAGTTTACGCAATAATACATTAAACACATCTACACCCACATAGACGTAGGGGAAGTTACCAAGTAGTCCAGAGCCCAGGGGAGACCAAGTCAGAGGCAGGCTAGTGAGCAGGAAGGCTGGTCAGTGAAGGATTCCAGAAGGAAGGTATGGCCGAGCTGCCTTGCTAGTTGAGCAAGGCAAGCAGAAACCTAGAGGAAGGTGGTCCAGTGTCAGGTATCACCACTTGCTAAGGCACGGAGGCCTTAGCCAAGCAACCCGTTAAAGAAGCTGAGGTAGGTCAGTGGAGGCTTAAGAGGTGGGGGGAGGGGGAGGTCCTTCCTGTCAGACCTCTCCAAGGCTGTGTAATGAAGAGGGAGGACAGAAGAGTTAAGACTGAACTCAAAAGTACAGGAAAGCCAGTTGTCTGCTTGGCAGTTCTTAGACACATTTTCATGGTCTAGTGCAGCACGCAAATTCACTCAGCATCTGCTAGAAATTAGATGTAATTTCAAAGAAACCAGGAAGTAAGAATTCGAATCAAAATAGAAAACCTAGCTCTCGGCATTAGGTAATGCTTCTCCTGCCTTCCTACTACTTGACTCATTATTATGTCTGGGGAAAAGGTGGGCTAGTGAGGTGAAAATCTGAATGCAAGCACACTCTTCGATTGGAAGAGCTGACCTGAGTTGCCCTCTGTATCTTGTGTCAGGGTAAATATAAATCTAAATAAATAAATTTCCCTAGTACAGAAAGAGGACCCCCCCCTCCTTTCTTTCAGGATTTACTTTAGAAAATTTATGATTGTAAATTATCTCCCCCTTTGAGAAGTATGTAAACCTTTTTAAAAGCTAAATAAGACTTCGGCCAGCTTTTCAACCGGGGAATGTCTTTCTCAATCACCTGGGAGCCATCTCTTTGAAATGTAATCACCAAGGAAGATAGCATCCCTATTTCCCAGTTTCTGTGGGAGGGTAGGAGTCTAACTTAGGTTCCCGGTTCTAAGTTGCAAACCTACCTATCCCGTCATAAAGATGTAAATTTACTTTTTCCTCTGGATGATGCTAATTAGCTAATACAGATTACCAGCTACCGATTGCCAAGGTGAGTTTAAGACGAACTATGTGTGACAAACGGTGCTGTCAAGTCCTCTTGAGAACGAGTTGTTTATTTTGAGAACAGGTACGTAATAGGGTGTATATGCTTAGCTGTGCAAAAGGGTAACATTTCTTCCTGTCCTTCCGATCTCTCAGCGGATTGCCTGTGATGCACATCCTACTTTGGCTTAATGCTTTCTCTATTCAATGATAAAACCGTTTTCTTTCTCTCCTACTTGTGGAGAGATTTCTTTGGGTTGGCAGATTCTGTTTTTAATTATATTTCCCCAACACCTGCCACCAAGGTTGGCTGAGTTTGTGTCTTCCAGCTCGGGCTCTGGTAAGCACCTAAATGCCCTGACTGATACAAGTGTGAAAAGTCTATTCACAACAAAGAGGAACATATTTCAGGGAAAGAGACTTCCACGCTCCTCCCTGAAAGTGCTGCAATTAGAAGACATCATGGACTCCCTGCAGTATTTTCAGAGGCAGTGTGGCACCAGGGCGGCCTGGCGCAGGCCGTCCTCACGCTGCCCGGGTTTGAATCTCCCTGCCACCATTTCCTCGCTGTGGTGCTTCAGGCAACGACTGAACCTCCCGGTGCCTTAGTTTCCCTCCCTGTAAAACGGGAGATAGAAGCTATCTCATAGTACCTGCCTCATAGCACAGTGCTTGGCGTAGTAAAAAAGCCTCAAAAGTTAATTAGGATTATTTAGCTACATTATTCGAAGATTTGTTATAGGCAGAAACACCTCTGGGACATAAAGATGAATAAAACATAATTCCTATCCCCAGAGGCATTTGCCATCTTAGAATGATGATAATGGTACCCTGAGATTAATCTGTGTTTAAACTAACCTTTCAAGAAAAAGAAAAACAGAAAAATCAACAGGTATTTTTAAAGGACAGCGGACACGGCCGGGGGGGAGGGGGTTACCCTAATTGAGCTCCATATAATTTTATATGGTCTTTAACGTTGAGCGTCAGAGTCCAGCTTAAATCTGAAAAGACTTCTTCCTGAGCTAGTTTAACAGGAAAAAACATTATTCTTAGCAAAAGAAACGAACGTATCTCCAACTTTGAGGCCAAAAGCCCTGTCACGGAAAGGCTAAGAGACCATGGCTCACACACCCTGAGGCACTCCCCGATTTTTCTCCCATCCAGACACCCCAACAGAGAGGATT
Source organism: Phoca vitulina (assembly GCF_004348235.1). NCBI lineage: Eukaryota > Metazoa > Chordata > Mammalia > Carnivora > Phocidae > Phoca > Phoca vitulina. The sequence continues at coordinate 11,583,850 of NW_022589768.1, read as the reverse complement.
TTCGTAAAGTTCTAATAGTAAATAAATATTGACATTGAACACTCTTAAAGCCAACCATACAGTTCTTGCTTTCTGCTATGCTTAAGGGTGTTCAATTGGCTTTGTTCCGGGCGCATTAAGACAGAATTCGGAGGCCATCTTGGAAACAAAAGGGCTTTGGGGGCCGGGGGTGGAGGAGGCGGTATCCAGGCAACCGGAGGCGCGCGCCGCGCCGCGCAGCCGCACTCCGCCGCACCCAGCCGCCTGCCGCGTGGGCGGGGCTGTCCGGGCCGTGGAAAATTACCGCGGCTGCTCTTAAAGGCACCCTCACATTTCCTACCCGAAGCCTCTGCGCTAGTCGCCCTTGTAAACTAAATTGGGGGGGGGGGAATCCCCATTTTATCTTCCTAGAGGAAATAAAATTTAGTTCGAAGTTTCTAGGACTAGTCTATAGTTAGGGAAGTAATGTCGAAACGAATAGGCTTCCTCAACCAAGAAAGGGGGGGAAAATCTCCGAACACCTGAAATGTCTACTCTGGTGTAGAAAGAGCCACTAAACACACAGGAACGGGACAAAAGGAACAACTTCAGGAATAAAGTTACATTGACTATGCAACAGGTTTAAAAATGACTGGGCTCTGAAGCAAAGTAAATCTATTTTTGACAGGTGGATTGACAAATTATAACATACTAAAAATTACCAAAAAACAAGATAAACGTGTTTAAGAGGCAACAGGATGGGTTCAGCATGGATCAGAAAATTTATCCTCTCTTCATAGATCAGTTTTTACAGTAGAATAAATAATCTATAAGATTTTTCCTGCTTCTTGGTCGTCAAAGTGCTTTCTTCATGTGCGAAGCTTTTATGATTTACAAGTTAAGCGGTAGTTTATTGTTGTCTTACTTTTCTGAAAGAACAAACACATAATTCTCCTGTTTTTTGCAACGTAAACTTCGAGGATATATTCTACTACACTCCGTGGCTCTGAATTTATTCCCCTTACCAAGCAGTATTTACTAGAAGCCGTCCTGGAAAACAGCGGGGTGAAAAAGAAATACTGGTCTTCCCAAAGTAACGCTCTTGACATAATGAATGTCTATTCGGTCTGTTTCAAAATTTGAAAGATGGCCCTTCACCGTGTTCCTCCTCTGTTGGTTTGCTGGGTGGCAGTTGTCTTTTCTGTTGTAAACTATCAGGCATACCCATTCACTCCTTCTGAGCTCAGGCTCTGACTGCCAACATGACTGTCAGAAGGGACCCTCGGGAAATGTGGAGGTGATGTTCCAGCCTTACCGTGGCCCTGGCAGATTGATTTTCCACTCCGGCACTGAGACATTCTCCCTATGCCTCTTTGCCATATTAAGTCACTTTACGTGTCCACTCCAAGCCCTTTTTAAAATGTCCCTTTTCCGCCCCTAATGTAAATTCTCTCATTCCAATTGCCCCTTCTTAGTAATTTTTGACCCTCGTTTGTGTTTTTCAGAACTCACAGCTGTGCTATTTGCGTACTCAGGGAATTTTTTTTTCTTTTTTTTTTTTTTTTTTGCATTAGTTTAACCACGTAGGACAATGTTCAGCCTGTAATTTTCAAGTCTGGATGTTAAAGAAGGGATGACACTTGTGACATTATCTTACTTTATAGAATCACAGGGAAAACTAATTGCATGTAGCAAAAAGGTGTATCCTGGAGAGTTGTCATTCACTTCCAAGCCCCAGGGGAATGTGATTTCATGTCAAGGGAAATGTTCCTTGGAAACAAAAATACGTGCAGTCGCTGTTGGTGCCTGCGTTTTTGGCCTGCGAGGTAATTTACCAGTGCTGAGACTGAAATCTAAAAATGGGCCGATTTCAGATCAGATGATGTTTCTAACTTTTAAAATAGTCTTGTCGTGCAAAGCCTCATCTGTAATAATACTTAGTGGCTGCTGAGCTGGCCAGGGCAGGTGCCAGAGCTTGGTAGTGTGGTTCCTGCCTCCACCTTCCACGGGAAAGTGGCATTTTACAATCCAAACAGCAATTCAGGGTTTCTCACCGCCCAGACCAGCCCTACTGCCCTATCGTGCTGAGACGTAATCTCCTGTTACCTAAGACATACTTCAGGACAGACAGCAGAGACAGAGAGAAATACAGAAGACTCAAATGGAAGGAGTCATGTGGATCTTCCCTCGCAGATCCAATTCTATTATTAGGTGGCTAAGAGTCTAAATTACTATAAATTAGAATCTAACTCTGATGGTTAAAACATAATAAAGGAGTTCTGGAAGGAAGCAAAGTTTTTAAATGTGTAAAAAAATTCTAGTAAGCTGAGTTGGGAGATTTGGGTTATTTATTTCATAAAGATGATAAGACTGCATAGTTCGTAAAATTCTCTAAGAAGAATTAACTGGGTTTGAACACAGGAAGGTAGGGTTTGGGAATTCGGCCTTTGTGGTAGGGTTGCCAGATAAAATACAGAACATCCGGTCAAATTTGAATTTCTGATAAACAATGAATAATTTTTTTTTTAAGTAAAAGCAATATTTGGGGCATAACTACACTCAAAATTATTGGAAATTCAAATTTAACTGGGCAACTTGTATTTTTATTTGTTAAATCTGGCAGCCCTGCTTTAAGGGACTTCAAAAGGACACATATAATTAGGTTTCTCCACCTGCATTAGAGTGGTAACCACTACCTAAAGCTCCCGGTTCAAGATGCCAGGCTGAGGTGTGAATGTGACACGCACAGCCTACAACTATGCTGCCCCAAATAAGTAAACAGATGGCTATCCCGTGCAGCCCATCAAAATATCGTGAGCACTTACTGTTACATTGTTCATTCACCCGTTTAGGCAACAATTATTATTTTTTTAATGCAACAATTATTTATTGAGTGCCTGCTATGTATCAGGCACAAATTCCAGGACGAGTAAGATGAACAAGGTAAAAATCCCTGTCTTTGAAGAATCCTTATTTTTGTCAGGTGAACGAACAGGTGAAATGATAATTGCAATAAATGACTGGTGATCCCAAGTCTGATCAGAGAGCCATGGGAACATCAAGTTTATCTGACAAAGGCTGGGTAAAAACAGGAAGGCTTCAAAGGGGAAGTGCCTTTGGAAGGCGGCTACCCTCACCACTATTCTGCCAACTCAAAGAGGAAGGGACTTTGAATGTTGAAGACTGAGCAGCCAACGTGGGAAAGGACATTAGTATAGGATACTGCATCTCAAAGGCAAGGAGTTTGAAAACACTGTGGATTTTTTTTTAAAGATTTTATTAATTTATTCATGAGAGGCAGAGAGAGAGGGGGGCAGAGGCAGAGGGAGAAGCAGGCTCCCCGCTGAGCAGGGAGCCCCATGCGGGACTCGATCCCAGGACCCCGGAATCACGACCCGAGCGAAAGGCAGACGCTTCACCGACTGAGCCACCCAGGCGCCCTAGAGACTGTGGATTTTTAAAAACTCAAACACAGCAGGACAAATCAACAATGATTACAAAAACAGTGAAAAGTCAGATGTAGTCAGAGCTACAAGAAGGTTTGCTGGGAATGTTTGATAATATAGGGTGGGGCCAGATTATTAAGGTGAGTCTACAAGAGCTCAAACTCTCCTTCAGACAACCAGAATAGGATCAGCGCAGTTTCCAGAGAGGCCCATTCTAGACGTTTTCAATTAATTCCTTCAAAAGAAAAAATAAGTGTGTATGTGTATCATCTGGGGCTTGGAACATAAAAATGAATACAATATTGGGGTGCCTGGGTGGCTCAGTTGGCTAAGTATCCCACTCTTGGTTTTAGCTTAGGTCATGATCTCAGGGTCCTGTGCTCAGTGTGGAGTCTGCTTGTCCTCTACCTTTGCTCGAGCACTCTTCTCTCTCTCTCTGGGATAAATAAAATCTTTAAAAAAAAATGAAGACAATATCAGTCCTAGCTTCTAGATGCTCTTGGTTTTCTAGGGAAACCGGTCTCGTAGACAGTTACGTTCAATACAATGGGGTGAATTACATTCAAAACATAGGGGCAACTCTGGAAGTACGAAGGAGGGAGAAATTGGCTAGAAATGGAGGGAGAGGGCCAGCCAAGGCGTCCCAAAAGAAAAGATACTGGAATCAAGTTTTTTTTTTTTATTAATTTAATGAAATTTATATTTTATACAAGTGGTTATTTTCCCAACAGAACAAAAAATAGACAGTGAAATCTTTCCTCGCTCAGACCCTTGACTGCCGATCAGGGATATGAATATAATATAAATGTACCACCCTCCCCTTCTTTCTTTTGGACAAATGGAGGTGTCTTCTACTCAACTTTTTTCATGTAACAATATATTTTGGAAATCAGTACTTGTAGAGTTACTCACTTCTTTTTAATAGCCCCATAGTATTTCCTAATAGGGATAAATTAAAATTTTGATACTAGTACTCTATTGGACATGTAGGGTTTTACAATCTTTTGCTATTACAAACAGTATTTTTGTATACATTTCCTTTTTACCCCATGTGTGAGGATATCTATAGGATACATTCCTGGAAACAGAATTCCTGGATCCACAGGTATGGTGCATTTAAATTCTGATAGTTTTTGTAAAAATTTCCCTTCAAAGGAGTTACATCAATTTATACTTTCATCATCAGGATATTAAGGTATGAGTTTTGATGAATGAGTAGGAGTTTGCCAGGCTAAGGGTACATTTAAAGGGATGAGGAGAACTTTAGGGCTATTAGATATGGGGGACAGAAGGAGATTTGGGGGAGACTAGAAGGTAATGATGCATCGGTCGGGAGAGCCCCAGCCCTGCTGGAATGTGCCCACAACTTACCAACGTAGCAGTGTAGACTCTGGGGCCTAAAGTCTAGGACACGGGACAACCTGGATTCCCTCTATTCTTTCTGGCAGGGCTGACTCACGGGGCAAGTGGACGAGACCTCTGCCTTTCACTGCTGGCCACTCACTGTACCTCAGAGTGGGATCTGGATGTTTTCTAAGATTAAAGAATATTAAATACTTTTTAAGTATTAAAAAAATAGATTTCTTCTGCTTCTCCTCCTTCTTCTTCCTACTTCCACCCCTCTTTTCCATTTATATCAGTAGATTTTAAACTTTAGCTGCAAGGAGACAGGTTTCTAAAAGCTAAACAGCTCCCCAAAGCTGCTCAAAGTCATTTGTCCCTTAAAAGAACTAACATGTAAAATAGTCATCCATTTGCTGTCTTGGGTATCATCTATGAAATCCGAATGATAAAACAAGAAAAATCTAAAGCTGTTTTTGAAAGGACTACAGTGAAAGAATCTCTAATAACAGGTTTGAATCTCAGAATACACAGCGCTGATATAACTAAAAAAAAAAAAATCTTTGCATGTTTTTTGCTGTTTATCTGTAGAATCAGACTATTAAGTAGCTAGCTGGTCTCAAAAATGATTGTCCCAGAGATAAGCCTCTGCACTGGGGTACTGTCACCAAAAGGAAGACTTCTAGATTGCCATGTATGGTAACTCTTCAAGTCCCAAATCTGTTTGAATAAATATTTTTAACAAACTGTGTTCTCTCTTCCAGTGGAACGGATCTTATTCCAAGTTCAATAATTAGGACTTCATTTAAAGAGAGACTAGGGCTGTTTAACGTATAAGGGTGATTAGAAAGGATATTGCCCCAGGGATGAGGGTCGCATTCTCTGAGGTAATTTTGAGACGATCATGGAAAGGCTGCTGATTGATACGTATCCATTATTCATACATTTGTCTTATTCCTTTTTACTTCTCGGCATTCTCTAAATGCTTTTGAGAGAGAAGAATGACTGTAGCAAACAGTTTGATTTTGGAAGAACAGACTACACAGAATGGTTTCCTGGTAGGGAGCATCTGAGTATCATTACACTGATCTAGAGAAACCTTACATCTACTGTGCCTGTCACCTGGTTTCCAACAGAGCTGTTTTTCCTGTCCCTGTGGATAAAGGTCTGGCAGCATATCCACAACAAAACAACTGGAAATAACTAATAAAATGATGATACATGATGGTTAGAGGCCTTTAAACTGACAAAGTCCACAATCCCTTAGTTCATTTATTTTACAATGAGAACTACAAAGTTGACATCCTTGCCTCACACTGGAAAGAAAACTTCAACAATGCATTTCTTTTGTGTCACATCTACACATAGAAATGAAGTAGTTACAAGGAAAAGAGGTTTCTGTGTTTCTAACAGGTTGACAGCGAAAAGGACTCCTTTTAAATGTTTAACTTAAACATCCATGTCCGGTATTTATTAGACACACGTCCATATCAAAAACAATACACCAAGAATAAATGATTTATAACTAAAACAAATTTAGAGGAGAGCAATGAAAGTACAGGAGACAGGATTTGACCTCAGGTGGCATGCTGATGCACGGTAATTAGAACGCCCAAGATGGCACGCGATTAACTCAACAGTTTGGGGAGGCAAATTTGTACCAACAAACCTTAAAAAGTTCAGATTCATTGTAAACTTCATTTTACATAATCTTAAAAGGCTTTTTGTACGGAAGTATCGATGTCAGTATTACTTACAAGGGCAAAAATTGGCAAACAAATTCAGTGCTCAAGAGTAAGAAAATAGTTAATGGTTAATGCATCCGATAGAACATTATGCAGGCTCTAAAAATCATTAACATTCTTATTTGACGTAAGAAAATGTACATTATAAGTGGCTAAATACAAACCGTGGGTTACAAAACGAGGTACAGTGTTACTTTAAGACAAATACAATTTGCTAAACCGTGGTTATTCCTTGATGGTGGCGTTATGGGTGATTTTTTTTCTTTGTATTTTTCTGTACTTTTCATGTTTTCTATTGGGCATAATTTGCTTTAGTAATATAAACTAAAACAATATATTTTTAAAGTAAAGGTACCAAATTGTACACACAACATAATGCCCCCCCCAAACTTAAATCTGTATCTAGAAGGACAAGTACCTCTGAATTATTGGAGTACAGATTCTTTTAATTTTCTTCTTATTGCTTTTCCAGTTTTTAAAAAACCAAATTTGCTACAATGATATTTTATTCTAAAATTAAAGTACATTTTCTCCTTTTAACAGGAAAGGCAGTGTTAATGAAATTCTTGGAGGCAAACAACAAGTCCTGGGGATATACTAATTCTTGTGTTCAGCGGTATTTGCAGAAAAAGTTGCCCAAAATCTGAATCATGTATACACAGGAGACAAAAAAGGGGGCAATCACTGCAACATATAACGACTAAATGGGGCAGGCTCCTTTTGACATGCTATTAAGGAAGCTGCAATCTTTTCCCAGGCTGAGAGGAGACAGGGTCCTTACCCCTCCAGGTTAAAGGATCCTTTGGAAACAGTCCAGCCCTTTTTTGCAAAATAATGGCCGAGTCTGCAGTGAAACCTTGGAAGGCATGGATACAAAAATGAGTGGCTGAAGGGAAATTCTCTGGAACCTATGCTTGGGTCAAAAATCTGCATTTAATCCTTAAAATAAAAACCTTGAGCATTCTTTTCCCCTCTTGACATTATGCCTTTCTAGCCTGTCACTTAATAGCGACGCAATTTTGATCACAAGTGTTAAAATCCCTACCAGGGGAAACCGTAAGGGCTCCTTTGTAAACAAAGTAATGTCTTTCCTGAGCTTTGTCACTGTAGCGTGCCCTCATTCGGGGCCCTTATTACATTAAGTTTTTACTAATTAAACCTCCCAAACCTTTGGGGGAGGCAAGTTTTATTTAAAAACAACTCCCTCAAACAGTCATATCATTTCACAGACTTGCTAAATGACCTCACGAATTACCAAGAATGAGAGCATCTGAAATGCAAAGATGACCGCAAATTTATAAATAAAACCAAGGACAAACGTCTCCTTTATTCTAAATATACCATCACAAGCAGCATGGCTTGTGTTAACTATTTTTACCCACACTGGCTCTTTTGCGTCTCAACCTCATGTAAAATAATAAAACGGTGAGTTAGGAAAATCGAGCGGGGGCAGTTGTCCAGGCGGGGACTGAATGGCTCGGTTTTCCAGCTCCAGATCCGAGCACAAGAAGGGGAAGCTGCAGGCCTTTATCTAAAAGCCACGAACACTAGGCGATTTCGCCTTCTTCCTTTTTTCCTGCATTGTGTGACACATAACCACCGACATCTACATTTCTCTTTCTGAAACACGACCGAGGTCTCGGACGATAGGAAACAACAGAGCTGCGGCCTCTGCCACACATTCGCGGTCCCGGGGCAGCTCCCCTGTACAAACGGGTCACACGCATTCCAACGACACTTGCACAGAACGGGGAGGCCACTTTCAAGCCTAGAGCACGGAAGGGCTTTTTTTTCTTCCATCAAGAGGAATGCAATTCTAACTCCGAACAAAGGCAGGAAACGGGTCATCCAAACTGCTGGAAACAGGAGGGACTGCATTTCGAGCCAACTAGGACTCGCCTAGCTCTATCTGCCGCCCCTAACCTCTCACTCCATTAAGAAAACGCCCTGAGGAAGGCGTTTCTGCTGTCCTAGTTCGCAGAGAGCTGCAAACGCAGGGACAAAAACCCCCAACGACCTCCAAAGCAAAAAACCCCCACAAAACCCCTAAAACCCGGGACAGTGACTGGGAAGCAGGCCGGCTGCTTCATGCGAATGCGCCGCAGTGACCCTCGGGGGTGCCTAGGGCCCGGGCTCCACGGCCCAGCGCGGTTGTTCGTGTCCCAGCGCGGGCTCGCGGCCGGACAAGAGGGCAGCGCGCCCCGTCTCCCGCACCCCACTCCACGCGTCCGCCGAGCCCCGCGTGTGCCGCCGCCCTTTATGGGACCCACGGGCTCAAGGGCACCAGGGGACCCCTCCCGGCTGGGGAAAGAACCCCGCCCCCCCGCCGCCGCCATTTTGTTGTTTTCTCCAGTTCCTCCCGGCCGCGCACGTGGCGCGTCGCAGCGGAAGCCAAGGCACCACCCCCACTTCCGGCCAGACCGGTTCCAGCCGGCCGCGGCCCGCAGACGCGCGACTGCCCCCTGGCGGCCGGCCGCGCCCGGCCCCGCCCGCCCCCGTCGCCATTTCCTCCCCTGCCGGCCGCACGTCCGCGCGCGCAGCCAGTCCCGAGCGCGGCGGGGCGCGTGTGGGCGGGGCCCCGGGTGTGCCGGGTGCCGTGCGCCCACGTGGCGCTTGGGTTCAACCGGAGTGCCCTGCATCCTTGCACGCAGTTTGAGCAGTAAGCGGCACGCAGTTGCATGGAGGGGTCCCGGGCGCGGTGCTCGGTGCACGAGGTCTTTGAAGCAGGAGCCCCCAGCTCGGTGTTCAGATGTGGCTGCCCTCGACCCCGCCGGTCCCCGGGGTGGGGGCGCTGGCGCGCGTGTCCTGGGGGATCCCCGCCCTCCTCGCTGCCCCCAGTCTCTTTCGCGCTTTATTTTTTGAGCGTGTGTCGCGACAGAGGCCGTGCACTTGTCGCATCTTCCCTAACGTGCACGGCAGCCTTTGCCGTGGGCGTTGTTCCGTTTGTTGTAAGAAAACTGAAGCTCAGAGAGTGACTTGCTCCGGCGGCAGGACCTGCAGGTTTTAATCGCGGGCATCTAAGTTCCCGCTCTGCCGTGAGGCTCCCAAGGGACCCTCTGACCAGCAGCTCCTGCGGCATTAGGAGCTGGTTGGGGATGCAAACTATGGGGTCTTCACCAGACTTTCCAATTTGGAAACTTGGGGGGAGGCGGGAAGCAGTCCGTGATTAACAAGCACTGGGTGAGTGTGAGGCACGCTGGAGACCCCTCGAACTCCCAGGCCTTTTATTGAGGGCTAACTCCATGCCCGGCACTGTGGCTAGGTATTTTTGTGATTCTCTGATGTAATCTTCCCCACCGCCCTTTTGCAGGAGAGGAATCTAGATCAGAATTTACATGAGGGTAGAATGCTAACATTGGTAAAAAATGGTACAAGATAATGTGTCTTTTTTGCTTGTATGATATATGCATAAAATATCCCTGGAAGGATATAAAAAAGTTAACTTTTTTTTACCTCCAAGAAAAGGAAGTAGGTCTGGTGTGTGCGTGGAGGGGGGGGACTGAGTTGGGAACGTTTTCCCGTAAATCTTTGTGACTTGTGCATTTCAACCAAATGAATCTGACCTATTCCAAATAAAATTAAACGGTTAAAAATTATACTCAGAAGAGTATTAAGAGCAGAAACCAGAATTTGAATTCAGGTCTGCTGGCTGCAGATTGTATTCCATGTGCTCTATTGACTACACATGAAAAGCTTAAACATAAAATGCTCTATAAATTTGAGGTATTGTTATTAATAATGAAACAGTCATTTCTTGGGAATTTAGTTTCTGTTTTAAACCTTTGAACAATGACCATGTCTAATTCTGGTCTGCGTGACACATTGGTGCATAGCATTGTTCTTATTTTCATTACTAATAACAGCAATAAAATGACTATAAAACAGACCATAAATGTACTGTCTAGCCTCTGAGGAATATTGATGTGTAATTAATTGATAATTGCAAAGAGATTTGAGCCTTTTTAGTGAAGATGAATGTGGAAAGACAAAGTGCTGTTATTCCCAAGACTGATCATTGTGAAAATTTTTATTGGTTATATTTACGTGTCTGTTAGGTTCAATTTACAATTAAATATGTATAGATACTGCTGCTTATTTTTACACAGATCTATATATCTAAGACATATGAGCTCCTGGGTTGGGAGACTGTCGTTTCTTCTACTCTATTGGGAATTGCAAAGGCGATTCAGGTTTCTGCGACTTTAGGCATGTTGACTTAACCTCCCAGTGCTTCAGTTTACTCATCTGCTGAAACAGAGATCCTTAAAGTGCTTGCTTCACAGGCTTCTTGTGACGGTAAATTGAGTCGAGGTGTGTACTGCATTTGAAACAGTGTTTGGCCCATGTTCCAGAGTCAATGGTAGATAAATCCTTAAAAAAAAAAGAGAGATGGAGAAATAAAGTTTGATGACAGAGGATAAAGACGTCAGTGTTGTTTTGTGCCTAGAACTCTCGTGTTGGGTAGGGACCGTAAAGATCTGTGATTCTTTTAAACATTTGTTCCTAGTAGTAGTGTTTGGTCCCCCAAATTAGGAAATTGACTCTCTCTAGTTCTCCTCCAAAAGCTGCCCTGTCTAGCTCCTGGGCCTGCAAATCTCACTGGGAGAAGAGTGTTTTTTCCACAGGTCAGTGGCTGGGAGCTGCAGTGATGGGCTGGAGTTGGCTGGTGAGAACGTGACATCATGCTGGAAGCTTGAAATTGGCCACAATGGGAATATTTATGTCTCAGTAATAGGTAAAGCTACAGAGCCAAGGCTTTTGCCTCTGGGGAACTGGTGGTTAAACATTTATCAGCACGGTCCGTGTTCCCACAGCAGAAGCCCTGCTGGGAGGAGCCCAGAGAAGGTCGCTCCTCTCAGGTTGCCTCGTGTGATGATGCGCCTGGACTCAGGAATCCCTTAGTGGCCTTGGGCTAAGATGTTTCAACAGCCTTCGTCTCTTAATCAAATCAAATTGTAAACAAGGGCTGAGTCATGAGTTTTTCCTGGGTGAGTCTGCTCAGTATTGCACAAGCGTTTCTGGGGCAAGGGGGAAACTGAGCCTCCCGGGGAGTCATCTGCCCCCTGGTGGAGAAACTTGCATCGCAAAGGGAACCAAAGGAGCAGACGTCTTGTCTGAGGGGACGTGTCTGTGGCCTGCTGTTTTTTGGGAGGTCAGGAACTCCAAAAACTGTTTGGCTTTTTTTTTTTTTAGACTTTTTTTAGGGGTGGAACATTATAGAAAGGTCTCTCTCCCTTGAGGGCTATCCCTAAAGTCAGGCAGTGGAGGAGAGGGGGATTTTTCACAGTGAAGTTCATTCATTCAGCAAACCTAGAGTAAGTGCCCGGCTCAATAGTTTTCACAGCTGCGAGAGAATCACATGGGAAGCTTACAAATCTACCTCAGTTTAATCTACTGGGGTTCGGGTGTGTGGTTTGCTGAATAATGCCCCCGCCCCCCCCAAGACATTCTAATCTCTGGAATGTTACTTCATCTGGCAAAAGAAAAAAAAAAAAGAAAAGAAAATTTAAAAAACCCCAAACCCTTGCAGATATGATTAAGTTAAGGATATTGCGGGGGGGGGGGGTGGAGATTTGGGATTGTCAAGGTGGACCCTCCTTGTCATCGTACGTATCCCCATAAGCGGGAGACGAGAGTATGTGACTGCAGAGACAGATGGGAGCGACGTGTTTACACGTTCAGGAGTGCCAAGGAGTGCTGGCAACACCAGAGCAAAGAGAAAGGCACGGAACAGATTTTCCTTTAGGGCCTCCAGAAAGAGCACAGTCCTGCCAACACCGTATTTTCGCCCTGCTAGCCTCCAGAACTCTGAGGGGACACATTTCTGTTGTCTCAAGTCATCTAGTTTGTGGGAATTTGTCCCTGCAGCTCCAGGATACTAATGCAGGGTAGGACCAAACTTGTTTCGAAGTGTCTTAGTGGCACTTTATGTATGATTTATCAGACACAGTTGTCCATATTAGAGATGAAGGGTCAATACTGACAAAGATCACAGAGTGATATCTTTTTTTTAAGATTTTATTTATTTATTTGAGAGTGAGAGAGCATGAGCCAGGGGGAGGGGCAGAGGGAGAGGGAGAAGCAGGCTCCGCACTGAGCAGGGAGCCCGGCTCGGGGCTCGATCCCAGGACCCCAAGATCATGACCGGAGTCAAAGGCAGACGCTTAACCGACTGAGCCACCCTGGCGCCCCAGAGGGTGGTATCTTCACTCATTTACTACCGCACACTAACCAGGACCCGGTGCCCAGGGAGTCTGGGGCCCAGGAATCTATATTTTGCAACAAGTGAAAGCAAACCCTCATGTGATTCTGATTCATGGGTATTTGCAAGTCCATCCGCCTGCCGTGTATTATGATACACACTAGAGATGCAAAGAAGTTAAATACATTCCCTGTTCTCAAGGAGCCTACAGTCTACCAAGGAATAAGATCATTTCCGTCGAGTCTGCGAAGTGTTCAGTAATAGTATTTGTTGAGCTGTTTTTTCATGCTAAGTGCCACGTCTGTATGCCAGCTCTCCTGATCTGCAAAACAATTCCAGGAAGAAGGTAATAATATCCCCTTAGAAAAAGATAAGTCTTCACAGGTTAAGCAACTAGTTCAGTATTACCCAGCTGGTAAGTAGAGAGGCAGGATTGCTGGGGACAATGCTGGGCCGGGCATTGCAGGCGTGAGCTCAGTCCAAGAGCAAGGGCAAAGACCATCTGTGGCAGAGAGCCAAGTCCAGCTGGGAACTAAGTACCTGTTGCTTAGGGCTCCTGGTACGTGGGGGTGATGGAGGAGTGAGGCAGGGCATGCGGCAGGGAAGTGGGCACTTGTACCTTCAAAGACGTTTCTCAACCTTGGGGCTGCAGGGTCACCCTCAGCAGCCTTGGAACAAGGAGCCCAGAATCTCGGAGCTTGGCCAGAGCAGTTCAGGATGAATGGACAATTCAGGTGGGACCTCTGCTTCCTACACTGATCTCCCCAGCATTCCTGTGGCTTTCTGCACCTTAGGGTTGGTCTGCCTGCCGGAAAGGAAGTCCTTTCAGCTGTGGGGCTCTTAAGTCCAAGGAATGGTGCAAAGCTTCCAGTTAGTCATCAGCAGTGTTGTAAATCATCAGCTGTTTTAAGATTAAAAAAACAGCCCCTTCTCCCCCTGCCCCCAACCCAAACCTTGTATTTTAGAGCAAATCTGAGAAGAAAATGGCATTGTAGGGCCACCTTTGCCTGGGGCAGAAGAGCAGACAAAAATAAGTGGGAAGAGATTAAGGACGAGTCTCCACTAAATGAACAATGGAGCCAGGTGCCGGCGCTTGGCGTGTCTCTTACCCCACACAGCAATGGTGTTTTTTAAAAAACTTATTTATGGAAAAAAAAAAATCTACGGAGGTAGAAAACAGGGGTCCCTGGCCGTCTCAGTCGGTAGAGCCTGTGACTCTTAATCTCAGGGTCGTGAGTTCGAGCCCCGCGTTGGGCGTGGAGCCTACTTAAAAAAAAGTAGTGGAGGAGCGCCTGGGTGGCTCAGTCATTAAGCGTCTGCCTTCGGCTCAGGTCATGATCCTGGGGTCCTGGGATCGAGCCCCGCATCGGGCTCCCCGCTCAGCTGGAGACTGCTTCTTCCTCTCCCACTCACCCTGCTGTGTTCCTGCTTTCGCTCTCTGTCAAATAAATAAAATCTTAAAAAAAAAAAGTAGAAAATAATGTAATGAGCCCCTCTGCTTCTCTCACTGCACAATTCCCGCCTAATAGCCAGTCTGGTTTAATCTATACTCATGGTCCCCACCAGGTATTTTTATTGTTCTACGCCCCTAACTTTTTTTTTTTAAGAAAATTTCAAGCCTATTTCAAGACTATCAGAATAGTCTCAAAGACATCTGTATCACCCAGGTTAACCAATTTTTTCCACCTTTATTGAGGTATAATTGACGTATAACATTGTATAAGTTTGAATTATGTAACGTGTTGATCTGATACATATTGCAAAAGGATTACCATCATAGCGTTATCTTAGATTCACCAAGTAACATTTTGCCACATTTGCTGTATCTTCTCCCTTTTTATTTATATGAGAGTTGCAGAGCATTCCTATTTTAAAAAGTTGGGGCAACTAGTTTAGGGAGGTAAATAATTGCCCTGGGTTCTCAGTTTCTAAAGGAGGGGGCTGGGATTTGAACTCAAGTCTCTGTGTGTCTATTATCTATCATGGGGGGAAAAAAAAGTCAAGTTGACAGTGGTTTAACTGTTTGAGACGGGAATGGACAAGGGAATTGTGTTCCAAATATTAAGAACTCTCCTTCAGAGCCCTTGACCTTCCACCCGGCCAAGCTGGCCCCTCCCACATTGTCTGAGCTGAAGGCTGTTTGTGTGAGGAGGTGTCTGGAATGCTAACACTCAGGTTTCTGGAGCAGGCTATTTGAACAGCCCCTCTAAGCAATTAGGGGTCATTAAAGGCCACACCCTTTCTCTAAGAGTGAATTTGGGAGAATGAGCAGTTTGCTGTGAACCAATGGAATCACATTCTTTTTTTTTTTTAAGATTTTTATTTATTTATTTATTAGAGAGAGAGAGAATGATAGAGAGCATGAGAGGGAGGAGGGTCAGAGGGAGAAGCAGACTCCCTGCTGAGCAGGGAGCCCCATGCGGGACTTGCTCCTGGGACTCCGGGATCATGACCTGAGCCGAAGGCAGTCACTTAACCAACTGAGCCACCCAGGCGCCCTCACATTCTTCTTATAATCCTATTATCTCTCAGTTTTGTTTTGTTTTGTTTTGTTTGCTTTGATTCTTTGGAAACCTTCTCTTATCTCTATCCTGACTTCTGTCTGTAGATTTCTAATGCGGCCTTCAGCATCTCTCCCCGTCCTTGACCAGTGGCTGGTCCCCATCTAGGTGGCCTTGCTGCTTCTCCAGGCTTCACTCCCCAGGGATCTCATCCCCGTCCAGCTGACTCAATGTGGTTCTGTCTTTGAACTCCAGACTTTCCCTCCTGGACGGTTCTGCTGGGATAGCTCAAACCCCTCACATTCAGCACGTCTAACACAACTCATGACTCCCCTCTACCCAACCACTATTTGAGAACCCCCCCCGGCCTCAGTTTCCCTTCTATCTGCTGTCCTGTCTGAGCCGGATGCTTGGGAGCCTTCTCTGCCACTCCCCTTTCCTGCACCAACCCCTCGCCATTGAATTCTGGTACTCTCTCTCCCCCGAGTCCATGCTGCCCCCTCATCTCCATTGCTCCTACCCTGATCCAAGCCTCCTCCTTCCTTCCTGGACCCCAGTGATGGTTGTCTGGCTGGTCTCTGGGCACCCACTTGGCTACCCTTCTGTCGAATCCCCAGAGCAGACCCAAGCAACCCTGACAGAATGCAAATCTGACCTTGTCAAAGGCAGATCCAATGTAGCCACCCAGCTCTCTCCTCTCCCAGGGTGAAGAACCCATCCATCAGTGACCTCCTATTGCTCTTTGGATCTAGACCAAAATCCCCCGAAAGAGGAAGGCCTATGAGGCCGTGCATGGCCTGGCTCCTGCTCATCCTCCAGGATGGGCCGCTCCCACGCAGCTGCCCTGCGCTTTGGACTCCAGCCACGTGGTTGGGCAGTCCTCCCGCGCACCTGGGAGCCTTTGACAGGCTCTTCCCTCAGTGCCTGAGTGCTCCCTTCCCTGCCCTCACCCACCAACTCCTGTTCTTCGGACCTTAGCTCCTCCTTCTTGGTCTCATCTCTTTCTTAGGGATGTCTTCCTCGCCAGCAGCCTGACTCTCCGCTTGTGTAGTATCACAGCGCTTGTGATGTTTCACTGCTGTGATTCTTTGCCCATTTTCTCACCTAGAACCGTAACGTTTGTGGACAGGGACTCTGTCTTCCTTTGCTGATCCTTGTATCCTAACTGTGGTGCTAGGCACATAGCGGGCATTGAATAATTATTTTCTGAATGAATGAATGAGTAAATACTGAGCGGCAAATAGTGCTCAGTTCTGTGAACCGCTGTGAATAACTAATTATTTAGCGCCGTGATTGCCATCTAGTGGTGACCGATGTTATTACACCGCCGGGCCCATTGTCCCTGATTGCCCTTCACAGTTGGAAATCAATACATGAATAATAGATACTTGTTGCATGCTTGCCTTGTTTCAAGTATTGTAGTAGGCCTGTCACAGCACCGCCTGCTTGATACCTGAGCAAAGCTGTCCTTCCAAGGTCAGGGGCTGGAGAGAAGACCCTTCATTCAACACCAGGAAACAGAGCCTGTGTTTTTTTTTACTGCACCCCACTGCTGTGCTTCTGCTACTTATCATATGAAATGTATCCACAAGAAAACTGGGATTGTTGTAGTGGTTGCAGAGGCCTGAACAAAGCTCTCTTTAATGGCAGGAAGCATATTTTGTAACTAGGGAGGGTACTGTGGGGCTCCTCAGATTTCAATAAAATGTCTGGAGTCCTGGAGGAATGCTTCCTGGTTTTGCTATAACTGAGGACCTGTGCGTGCTCTCCTTTCGAAAGCCCCAGGACATTGGGATATGCAGCGTTTCTGGATGGTTCACAGATGGTTTTTCTTGGCGTGTATTTCTTAGGCTTTTTGACTTTGTGGCTTAGAAAGCTCTGGTCTTCAAGTCTCTACAAAGTTTCAGATCTTTCATGGGGTGAAATTTTTTTTTAACATTCTTCCCAAAGTGTATTTGAGATCTATGGTAAACATTAATTGCATGTACACCAGCCGCCTCAAATGTTTTTTGAAACAAGGTAGAACGTATATAAAATGTATGAAACAGGTGTACTTTGCATTATTTGTGAACAGGTGTATTGCATTTGTGAAAGTTTATGCAAGTACATTTTGGGTGGGCAAGTAAATTTGGTCATATTTTCTATGTTAAGTGAACTAAAAGGAGCCAGAGTGTTAACTTTTATTGGCAAGTTGAGTGGAGGCTTAAGAAACGTACTATTTAGGGACGCCTGGGTGGCTCAGTCATTTAATTAAGCGTCTGCCTTTGGCTCAGGTCATGATCCCGGGGTCCTGGGATTGAGCCCCGCATCGCGGGCTCCCTGCTCGGCGGAGGGCCTGCTTCTCCCTCTCCCTCTCCCCCTGCTTGTGTTCCCCTCTCATTGTCTCTCTCTGTCAAAGAAAAAAAAAAAAACTTAAAAAAAAAAGGGAAACATACTATTTAAAAGACACCAGGGCACCTGGGTGGCTCAGTCACTTAAGTGTCCGACTCTTGATCTCAGCTCAGGTCTTGATCTCAGGGTGGTGAGTTCAAGCCCGGCATTGGGCTCCACAGTGGGTGTGGAGCCTACCTAAAAACATTAAAAATAAATAATAAAAAAAAAGACTTCTGTGGTAATTTCTGTTGCAGAGAATGGTTTTAACCTTGAACTTGCCTCAGAATCACCTGTGCTTGTTAAAACATAGATGGCTGGGGCCTCGCCCTCAGAGTTTCTGACTCAGTGGGGCTGGGAGAGTCTGAGAATTTGCATTTCTAACCAGCTCCCAGGTGATGCTGATGTGGCTGGTCAGAGACCACGCTTTGAAAGCTACCAGAGCGGTGAATTATACACCCTCATTTCCAGCAGTCTGTTTCCTTTCTGTCTTTTCTGGACAGGTCAAGTTTCATCAAGCTTCACCGTTACTCTTCCACCTGTGGAGGAAAGCGGCCCAGAGGAAATCTTTTTCAGCTCCGGTCTCTGTCCAGCCTGCAGACGGAAGCCAGAGTTCTCCTACCACACAGGTCAGGCGGCTGATGTGCTGCGTAAACCTTTCAGGATAACTATTTATTCTTCCAGAATAAAATCTCCCCTTTAGTAAGATGCCCGAGGTCTTTATATGTGGCCCCTCCTTACCTCTCCATCCTTTTTTCTCTAGTGTGGCATTTTAATTTTTCACATCCTGAACTTTCTGCTTGGAATGTCCTTGCGATATTTCTTTGCCTACTTAATTCCTTTTTGTCATCCTGAACCTGAGGATAAATCTGTGCATAACTCTCTGATTCTGGCACACGTAGGTTTATGGAACGATTGAACAAATGCATGAATGAATAAATGAATATGTAAGAATATAGAAAATGGATTTTTAAAAATTGTGGTAAAATACACGTAACATACGATTTATGAGGTACAGTGGGATCGTACAGTATTTGTCCTTTAGTGACTGGCTTATTTCACTCAGCATAACGTCCTTAGTGTTCATTCACATTGTTGCCTATGTCCAAATGTCCCTTTTTTTAAGGTTGAGTAATATTCCGTTGTATTTACTGCCTTTTGTTTACTCTTTCATATGGAAAATAGATTTTTGTACAAGGATTTAACTTGCAGCATTGTTTGAAGTAGCAAAATGTTCAAAGCCATTTAAATGTCTGTATGTAGGGGAACAGTGATATAAAGTGGGCATAAACTCACAGTGGAATAACAAAGAATGGGGCTTCTCCCATACTGGTATAGAACAGTCACCAAATAGAATATTATAGTACTGAAAACTGTGTAGACCCTTTTACTTTTGGTATAATACCAAAAAAAAAAAAAAAAAAACCTCAAACAGGGCACATGTATGTGCTTTCCATAGTTGCCAGGGGCTGCCTCTGGGGGAGGGAACCAGATGATGTACTTTCTCCTGTGTGCTCTTTCCTATCTTTTGCATTTTGTACCAGGCGTTATGTACTTCCTATTAAAAAATGTTGAAAAGGTTGCAAATAACCTGTCCAGAGGGAGAGGTGATTAATTTCCTGCAGATCTTACATAAGGAGGGATGCTTTGTGCTTACAAATAATTATTAAATTAAGTCAGTAAGAAAGATTTAAATTAAATTAAACTTGGTTGGCTAATTCTCTTGACTCTCTGTAGAGATTAAGGATGGATCTGATTCTTTGACTACCCCTGGGGATTTTTAATAACCAAATCTTATCAAAAGTTTAGGGATCAGCTGTATGCAGTACTCAGAAGCTGATCTGACTCAGAAGCTCTGTCCAGATGAATTTAAGGACCACGCCTTGACTTAAGGCCAGGCTCCCCCGAGTGGCTGTTGCAGGGCAGGCTTCTGAGTGACCACTCCTTCAAAAGCAGTCTAAGGCAGCAAGGAAAACTGCTTTCAGATGAATCTGATAGCCTTATCTGAATAAATGCTTAGGTCTGAGTCCAAAGCGGCTGGTGTCTCCAGATCAGGGGCGATGGATAGGCCTTCCCATAGAACGAATGTTTGTTGATAACGAAAGGACCCGAGCAAATCACCGTTCTTTGCATTATGGTCTCACCAGGGCCTGAGCTGTGCAAGTGTACCTGCCTGTGTTTTACCTAAATTTCACCCCATTCAAAGCTGTGAGATTATCCAGTCCCTGTTCTCAGACCTCAGATCGTGCTGACATCTTAACACCATGACAGATGTGCCCAGGACATTTGTTATCAGTGACAAATAATTTTTGCTTCAAATATTCCCATTAATAAAAAGGTATTTATAATGTTCCTGGTTTCTGAAAACATCTGCTTGGAAATTCTGCTGTATAATCCATGTTGCTGTGATGACTCTGGATATTACTAATAGTGGTTAACATTTCTATAGCTCTTTCCTACTTCTCAGTGACCCCTTATTGTTCTCAAAAAAAAAAAAAAAAAAACTTCCTTCTCAGGCATTGAAGGTTTTCAGGATCTGATCCCTATCCTAGCTGTCTGACCCCATTTCTTCATACCGACGCACCTTCCGTAGTAACTTCTCCAGCTGCCTGCAAGTGTTCTGAGCATTTTGTAACTTCTCTTACTCCTGGTCTTGGTGCCGTTTTGTCTTCAAATGCTAGAATGTTCTCCCATGCTCTGCTTTGCGGGACCAGAGCCCAGCTGAGGTATGCCTTCTTCCCTGACGTGGTAGGTGATGGCAAGTGTCCCTGTCCCTCTAAGGCCTTCATGGCTCCCTTCATGACTTTTGGTGGCTGCCCCTCCCCACTGCATTATCATTGCTCGTTTGTGTTTGCTGGCCTTTGACCTCGGGGCAGTGGGCCTCAGGCTCCTCCAGCAGGTGTCAGCATCACTTGGAGGGCTTACTAAGGCAGAGTGTTGAGCCCCACTCCAGAGTTTCTGATTCACTAGGGGAGGGGTAGACCTGAGAATTTCACTTCTCAAGAAGCTCCGAGTTGATGGGGCTGGTCTGGGGGCTGCACTGTGAAGACCCCTGCTCTGGGGAAAAGGACTGGGCTTGCTTTCTTCATTTCTGTATCCAGAGCATCTGGGCCATCTTGGGACACAGTCGATAGTCAGTAGGTATTGGTGTTGAATGAATGAGTGCAGTCAAAGAGAGGTGTAGTGGGTACCACGCACCCTAGTTGCTTCCAGTAATACGCCAGGGGGACGTCTGAACAGCGTCAGAGAATTGATGATGAAGATGGTTGGGGGAGGAGGCAGTGCTTGGCATGCAGGAGAGCTCAGTAAGTACCTGGAAGAAGAGGAGGGAGGAGTGTGGGTAAGATGTTGGGGGGAGTCAGGAGTGAGGAGGTGAGGGGGGTAGGTCTTTTGTAGCTTCACAGGTTGGGGCTTAACACATTAATTTTGTGACATTTCTTATTTTCTTTTGTAAACCTGTCTAAAGATACTTTCTTATACTCTACATGTCTCAGAATATAGTTACTTTGTTATGGTTCATTTCTAAATGTTTTGGAGATTTCTATTATGATTTCTTTTTTTTTTTTTAAAGATTTTATTTATTTATTTGACAGAGAGAGACACAGAGAGAGAGGGAACACAAGCAGGGGGAGTGGGAGAGGGAGAAGCAGGCTTCCCGCCGAGCAGGGAGCCCGATGTGGGGCTCCATCCCAGGACCCCGGGATCACGACCTGAGCTGAAGGCAGACGCTTAACCATCTGAGCCACCCAGGTGCCCCTATTATGATTTCTTTTGATCCATGAGTTATTCAGAAGTGTATCTTAGCTTTCCAACCATGGGGTGTTCTCCTGTCATTGCTGACTGCATTATGGTCTGAGCACGCGGTCAGCATGATGTCAGTCCCTTGACGTTTTTTTGAGCTAATCCTCCTGCCCTATCACAGGGCTGCTTTTTGTTAATGTTCCAAATGTGCTTGAAAACAATGTGCATTCCCCATTTGCCGGGTGCTGTGTTCTCTGTGCGTCCCCTAGACCAAACTTGAGGATAGGACCATCTTTATTCATATGATTCTTACTATATATATATATAT
This sequence comes from Phoca vitulina, assembly GCF_004348235.1. Lineage (NCBI taxonomy): Eukaryota > Metazoa > Chordata > Mammalia > Carnivora > Phocidae > Phoca > Phoca vitulina. The sequence goes on along the minus strand of NW_022589768.1, from coordinate 11,562,218 downwards.
TTTTAAAGATTTTATTTATTTATTTGACAGAGAGATAGAGAGAGAGAGCACAAGTAGGCAGAGAGGCAGGCAGAGAGGCAGGCAGAGGGAGAGGGAGAAGCAGGCTTCCTGCGGAGCAGTGAGCCCGATGCGGGGCTCGATCCCAGGACCCTGGGATCATGACCTGAGCCGAAGGCAGCTGCTTAACCAACTGAGCCACCCAGGCGCCCCTGACTCTTACTATATTCCTACCATTTATTTGGCAGCTTGGTCTATCCATTACTGACAGAGGAGAGTCAGAATCTCCCACTTGGATGGTGGGTTTATCAAGCTCCTCTTGCAGCTGTGTTAATTTTTGCTTTATATGTTAGGTGCAAACAAAGTTAGACTCATCTCTTTCTGATGAATGGAACCTTTTTTTTAAAGCTAGTTTATTTTTTAAATTTATTTTTTATTATTTTTAAAAAAGATTTGAGAGAGAGAAAGGGAGAGTGTGTGTGCGTACACCAGGGTGGGGGGCAGAAAGACAAGCAGACTCCATGCTGAGCAGGGAGCCCCATGCGGGATTCCATCCCGGGACTCCATCCCAGGACCCTGGGATCATGACCTGAGCCAAAGTCAGAGGCTTAACCAACTGAGCCACTCAGGCACCCCTATGTTTTTATTTTTTTTTAAAGGTTTATTTATTTATTTTAGAGAAGGTGGGGAGGGGCAGAGAGAGAGGGAGAGAATCCTCAAGCAGATTCCCTTCTGAGCATGGAGCCCATGTGAAGCTTGATCCCAGGACCCTGAGATCATGACCTGAGCCGAAACCGAGTCAGACACTCAACCGAATGAGCCACCCAGGCACCCCTGAATGGAACCTTTTATTGTCCTAAAGTTACGTTGTTACGTCTTTGTTTACAGCCTGTTCTGTCCGCTAATACAGCAACCTCAGCTTTCTTATAGTTAGTATTGGCCTGCTGTGTTATTCTCAATCTTAGGCTTTTCACCTTTCTGTGTACCTCTTTCCTTCCTCCTTCCTTCCCTACCCCCCCCCCCTTCCAGGGGAATGGCTTCTCTTTAAAATAACAGGTATAACTTTTTTATTGTTGTTACAAAATCCAGCCTGAAAAATCATTTTTTTTTAAATTGGAAAGTTTTGCCCTTTAAGTTTATTATAATTACTGATTTATTCAGATTTTTTTTCTGTCACCTTAGTAAATTCTACTGTATTTCTTCTGCATTTTCTGTTTGCTCTCCCCCCTTTCACTGCCACCTCCCTTTCTTCCTTCTGTTGGTTGATAGATGGCTTTGTTTTCCGCCTTATTCTAGTACCCCCCCACCCCCAAATATTTTGGACATTCTACATCCATGTAAGAATATTCTTTAGGGTTACCCCAGATATTCTGATGTACATAAGAAACAAAATTTAAGGTTTGTTAAACAACAAAAATTCAACTGAGTAAATATGAAGATGTAATTGGCCTTATTAAGTGATTCATGAATTGGGCAGCATCCCATCCAGCAAGTAGAGGGGAGCTCCAAGGAGTTGTACAAAATGGAAGGTTTTTATAGGAAGGAGGGGAGGGAAGGGAGTTATTAGCAAAAAAAAGAAAGGATTATTTCAGGCTAGGTCACTTTCTCTTGGTGGGGGGGAGGATGAGCAGGGGGTTTTATCATGCAGATGATCTCATCTTCCTTTTGTGGGGGATGGAGAGGGCCCATGTGACGGTTACTTCATTGGTGTTGGCCAGAAAATTCCTGCCTGACTGGTGGAGACTACATTTCTGGGGGAGGTGGAAGCTGTAGTTTGGTTAGGTATTAAGCCCCGGTTTGGTGATATGGCCTAGCATGAGTGAGTATCTTGGACTTTTTTTTTTTTAAATTTAAGTAGGCTCTTTTTCAACATTTCCTTGGTGATTCGGGGTCTTTTCTGATTCCATACAAATTTTAGGATTGTTTGTTCCAGCACTTTGAAAAATGTCATTGGAATTTTGATCGGGATGGCATTGAAGGTATAGATTGCTCTGGGTAGCATAGACATTTTAACAATGTTTATTCTTCCGATCTGTGAGCATGGAATGTTTTTCCATCTTTTTGTGTCTTCTTCAATTTCTTTCATGAGTGTTCTGTAGTTCCTAGGGTATAGATCCTTTACCTCTTTGGTTAGGTTTATTCCAAGGTATCTTATGGTTTTTGGTGTTATTGTAAACGGAATAGTTTCTCTAATTTCTCTTTCTACAGTTGCATTGTTAGTGTATAAGAAAGCAACTGATTTCTGTGCATTGATTTTGTATCCTGCCACATTACTGAATTGCTGTATGAGTTCTAGTAATTTGGGGGTGGAGACTTTTGGGTTTTCCACATAAAGTATCATGTCATCTGCGAAGAGAGAGAGTTTCACTTCTTCTTTGCCAATTTGAATACATTTTATTTCTTTTTATTGTCTAATTGCTGTTGCTAGGACTTCTAGTACTATGTTGAACAACAGTGGTGAGAGTGGACATCCTTGACGTGTTCCTGATCTTAAGGGAAAGGCTCTCAGCTTTTCCCCATTGAGGATGATATTCGCTGTGGGTTTTTCATAGATGGATTTTATGAAATTGAGGAATGTTCCCTCTATCCCTGTACTCTGGAGAGTTTTAATCAGGAAAGGATGCTGTCACATTGCCCTATTTCAAGATGTATTACAAAGCAGTGATCACCAAGACAGCATGGTACTGGCACAAAAACAGACCTACAGACCAATGGAACAGAATAGAGAACCCAGATATGGACCCTCAACTCTATGGTCAAATAATCTTTGACAAAGCAGGAAAAATATGCGATGGAAAAAAGACAATCTCTTCAATAAGTGGTGCTGGGAAAATTGGACAACTATATACAGGAGAATGAAACTCGACCAATCTCTAACACCATACACAAAGATAAACACAAAATGGATGAAAGACCTCAATGTGAGACAGGAATCCATCCAAATCCTAGAGGAGAACATAGGCGGTAACCTCTTTGACATCGGCCACAGCAGCTTCTTTCAAGATACATCTCCAAAGGCAAATGAAACAAAAGCAAAAATGAACTTTTGGGACTTCATCAAGATAAAAAGCTTCTGCATAGCAAAGGAAACAGTCAACAAAACAAAGAGGCAACCCACAGAATGGGAGAAGATATTTGCAAATGACACTACAGACAAAGGGCTGATATCCAAGATCTATAAAGAATTTCTCAAGCTCAACACCCAAAAAACAAATAATCAAGTCAAAAAATGAGGAGACATGAACAGACACTTCTCAAAAGAAGACATACAAATGGCTAACAGACACTTGAAAAAATGTTCATTATCATTAGCCGTTGGGGAAATTCAAATCAAAACCACACTGAGATACCACCTTATACCAGTTAGAATGGCAAAAATTGACAAGGCAAGAAACAACAAATGTTGGAGAGGTTGTGGAGAGAGGGGAACCCTCTTACACTGTTGGTAGGAATGCAAGTTGGTACAGTCACTTTGGAAAACAGTGTGGAGGTTCCTCAAAAAATTAAAAATAGAACTACCCTATGACCCAGCAATTGCACTACTGGGTATTTACCCCAAAGATACAGATGTAGTGAAAAGAAGGGCCATATGCACCCCAATGTTCATAGCAGCAATGTCCGCAATAGCCAAACTGTGGAAAGAGCCGAGATGCCCTTCAACATATGAATGGATAAAGAAGATGTGGTCCATATATACAATGGAATATTACTCAGCCATCAGAAAGGATGAATACCCAACTTTTACATCAACATGGATGAGATTGGAGGAGATTATGCTAAGTGAAATAAGCAGAGAAAGTCAATTATCATATGATTTCACTTATTTGTGGAACATAAGGAATAGCATGGAGGACATTAGGAGAAGGAAGGGAAAAATGAAGGGGGGGAATCGGAGGGAGAGATGAACCATGAGAGACTATGGACTCTGAGAAACAAACTGAGGGTTTTAGAGGGGAGGGGGTTGGGGGGGATGTGTTAGGCCGGTGGTGGGTATTAAGGAGGGCACGTACTGCATGGAGCACTGGGTGTTATATGAAAACAGTGAATCATGGAACACTACATCAAAAACTAATGATGTACTATATGGTGACTAACTTTTTAGTTAGTTTTAACTTTTTGAGGAACCTCCATACTGTTTTCCAGAATGGCTGCACCAGCTTGCATTCTCACCAATGGTGTAAGACATCACCCCTTTTCTCTCATAAATAATAAAATAAAATTAAAAAAAAAATAAATTTAAGTAGGCTCTATGCCCAACATGGGGCTTGAACTCATGACCCAGAGATCAAGAGTCACAAGCTCTACCTACTGAGCTAGTCAGGTACTGCAGGTGTGGGTTTTTTTTTTTTTTTTAATAGGTTGATCAATTTCTTATCCTTCAGATACAAAGATCTTCAAATGTTTTAGGTCAGCATCTTCAAATTGGAGCACTCACACACATACATTCTGTAAAGTATGGGGATGTTTTATGGGAATCAATTTCCAGATCCTGTGGTTTCATATGCACTCTTTTCTAAAATTGATCTTCTTGGGAGCTCTTTTGAGATGAAAGCACAGGGTTGTTCCCCCAAGCCCCCTTCATCTTCCTTAATCCCCATTTTCCTGTCTCTTGCCCATCCTGAATCCTTCTTTGGCCCATTGCATTTGGTGTACAAGCCTTTAAGCTACCTATAAGGGGTTGACTAAAAAATATTGGTGTTAGGTTTGAGATAGTGAATGACCCTGATGGTTGGGTACCAAAACTGTTTGTAGTTGTTTTTTTAATTTTAATTTTATTTTATATTTTAAATTTTTATTTAAATTCAATTTAGTTAACACATCATGCATTATTAGTTTCAGGGGTAGAATTTCATGATTTATCAGTTTCAGATAATACCCAGTGCTCATCACATCACGTGGTCTCCTTCATGCCCAGCACCCAGTTACCCCATCCCCCCACCACCTCCCCTCCAGCAAACCTCAGTTTGTTTCCTATATTTAAGACTCTCTTATGGTTTGCTTCCCTTTCTGTTTTTATCTTATTTTATTTTTCCTTTCCTTCCCCATGTCCATCTGTTTTGTTTCTTAATTTCCACATATGAGTGAAATCATATGGTATTTGTCTTTCTCTGACTTACTTTGCTTAGCGTAATACCCTCTAGTTCCATCCATGTCATTGCAAATGGCAAGATTTCATTTTTTTGATGGTTGAGTAATATTCCATTGTGTGTGTGTGCTTATACACACACACACACACACACACACACATCTTCTTTATATTTTATTCTTAAGTAATCTGTATACCCATTGTGGAGCTCGAACTCATAACCCTGAGATCAAGAGTTGCATAGTCCAGGGACTGAGCCAGCCAGGCGCTCCTCAGCATCATTTTGTGTGGCCAAGCTGTCTATGTAGGCTAGCCCCTCTAGATAGCATTAGCCTCTCCCTAGGTCACAGCCGCACTTTCTGACCTCCCCTCCACCCCATATGGCATCTCAGGATGTGCTAGGTACCTCCTCCAGGACCTGTGAGTGATAAACTTGTCTATTTCATTTACCTTGTGGTATTCTGTTGAAGGAGGTTCACTACCCACACCCCCAGGTTCTGCTTCACAAATGTTGATTTAACCAAGTTGCAATGGGCGTGTAATTCCGAAGTTCAGAAAACTGAATGACATTCTTTAATGAAACCCTTCCATGTCCAGCTACATATCTATGTGAGCATGGTTTCTCATTGCTTGAATCTATACAAGCAAAACTTAGAAATGAACTGAGGCTGAACCTTTCTTATGCTGGCAATTATTAACGCTCATCTGTGAATGCGTGAATTAATTGGAAATAAAACCAGCCCATTTGTTTCATTACTAGATACATTTTGATAAAATTTTACTTTATGTATTTAAAAATCGTATGTCAAAATGTATATCTTTATGTTGCATCAGTCAGTTGTGTGCTAATCATAATTGTAATGCTAACTCAAGCTGAAAGGTTTTTTTTGAGTATTTAGCCTTATACAGAAAATACAAATGTTCAATTTATATTCATATTTTGGCTGCTGAGCAGTCTGGTGGAGTGGTCTATTAAAGACTTTCAAGAATATAAATGGTTACATTAGAATGTGGTTATATGGGGGAGGTGGAAGGGAAATAATCATTCAAGGGACAAAGAAAAGATGTAAAAGTAAGGAAGAGGCAGCTTCTGACATCTGAGGGTTGGCCTGACACCAAGAGCTTGGCCTCAGTGTTGCTAGAAGCTGACCCAGGATCACCAGGCTGTGGTGTTCTCTTGAGCACATGATGGTCTCACAGTACACCAGCATCAGATTGGCTCACTCTTTGACCGTGGCAGTATGAGCCAGAAAAGAAATAGGACCACCTTATTTTTTTTTTTTTTAAAGATTGTATTCATTTATTAGAGAGAGAGAGCATGAGTGAGGGGAGGGGCAGAAGGAGAGGGAGAAACAGTCTCCCCGCTGAGCAGGGAGGCCAACTCAGGGCTCGATCCCAGGACCCCAAGCTCATGACCTGAGCTGAAGGCAGATGCTTAACTGACTGAGCCACCCAGGCACCCTGAAATAGGACTACCTTATAATCTTGTCTAAGCATAGACAAGAACAAGGTCACTGTGCAAACCAAATTGATGCTAAACATCCTTATGGCAGATACCCCTTAGGAGGGCCCTCATGATTCTCACTCCCCAGAGGCCATGCCTTTGTGGAATCCCCTCCCCTTGAGTGAATGGGACCTGTAACTTGCTTCTAAAAAATTGAATCTGATAAAGGGATACTTTTGTGGAATCCCCTCCCCTTGAGTGAGTGGGACCTGTAACTTCCTTCTAACAAATTGATGGTTTTATTTTAAATTACTGGCAAAGCAGAAGGGATTTTTGCAGATGTAATTAAGGTCCCTAAGCAGGTGATTTTGATTTCATCAGAGGGAGACTTTCCTGGGTGGGCCTGACCTAATCAGGGGAGCCCTTTGGAGAAAGGTCTAGGCTTTCCCTGATGGCAGAGCCTCTGGCAGCAGAGACTCTTCTTTGTTGGCTTTGAAGAAACACATTGCCATGAATTCTACAGCTTCAAAGAAATGGATTCTCCCAACAGCTTGAGGGAGCTTGAAGATGGATTCTTCCCCAGTCCAGCCTCCAGATGAGAATGCAACCCCTTGGCACTCGAATTGCAACCTTGTGAGACCCTGAGCAGAGGACCTAGTTAAGTCATGCCACAACCTGACCCACAGACACTGTGACACAAGGGTGTTTAATAAATGATGCTATATTTGTGGTAATTTGTTGGAAGCAATAGAACACTAATATAATCCTGTTCTCCCTGCTACTGTAAGTGATTGCTTCTCTACCAGTTCAAGCTTTAGCTTTCTCTATTATTTTCTCCTTGTAGCTAAGATTTATTTAACCCAACATAGAATTACTCCTGCTTCCTGACAGCATCCAGTTCAGAGCAAAGCCCCACTTCCTTGAATTCTCCCAGAAAGTACCTAACACAAGCCCAAATCCTGTGAGTCTTTTCTAATACCTTGCCACTTTGAGATGTCCTACAGTTACCCATGATAAATGTTCTTCCTTGTTGCAATGAGTCAATAAACCCAACTTGTTGTTGGTCATCTTTGGCTGGAAGGCATTGACAACGTTTTTGCTTTTTGAAGAGCTTGCTCATGTATTTCTTAAAAGGCTAAAAGTGGATATCAACTCACTATATTTGGATTCCACTGGATATGTTTAAAAGAGTGGCATAACAATTTAAAGATGCCACTATTTTAGTAGATTAGAAATGATATACTTTGCAACTGTTTAATTGGGGAATGAAAATATTTGCTTGCTAACTGTAAAATTTGTGAAGAGACACCTAGATTTACAAAATTCTTTTGGGGTTATACTCTCCCTTCAAGAATGTTTGAACACCCTGCTTTATATCACCCTTCTCCTGCCCTGTATCTCATTGTTGTCCATGATTTCAGTTGTAAGTCTTAGTGCTAAGGCAAGGAACTGAAGATTTCTACTGGTGTCTGGGAACCACGTCTTCAGAGGGGAGGGCACGTGTAAAAACTGCCAGACAGGCTGGCTGTGTGCCCAGATCCAGCCAGCCTGCTGGAGGGCCAGTGCCCATAGGTGTAACACGAACACGGCAGGGCTCCAGAATCTGAAAGAACCACGTGAGCTAGAGCAAGAGGCATCTCAGTGACAGACATTGTGGACTGACCACCAAGGGGACTTCCAAATGCTTGGTTGTCACCCATGAGCCAAAACCAGCACAGAATGGAGGTGAAGGGTGAGTTAAAAGGTAGGGGCATCGTCTGGTAGGAAGTCCGGTAATGTCTGAATTTCTGGCCAACCCAAATGGATAGCATTTAGAGACAGACTTAAGTTGATTGAACAAAAATAAAGAATTGCTAAATTTCTTACACACTGGAGTTTGTGGTTGCAGATTGGTACCTGCTGTGTGTGGTACATCTTGCATCCACTTTGCTGATGGTATTGGGTTCACTGGTGATGGGAAACCCACTTAGGAATATATGGATCACCCCCAGGTTAAGCCCTAAGGATGAAGGCTGCCTGAGGGCAACTTCTGGGCACATTTTTACCTGCCAAGAAGGCTTACACAGACAGAACCCGTCAAACCTAACAGGAGCGGATGGCTACATCTCTGCCTGCACCTGTTTCTCTTCGCCCATCCACACCTCTTGCTGTTGGAGCTGCCCCACGTGCCTGAGGCACAAAAGAAGCCACAAGTCACCTACTTGGGGCAGGGATGAGGACAGCTTGGGGAACAGTCAAAGCTTCTTCCAAACACCAGAGAGTTCCTTTCCTCTGCTTCCTTCCTGTAACTGTGTTTCAAGGACAGGCCATCAAAATGGGTTCACTTCTCTGAGGGTACATAGCACAGGAACAGAATAAGGTAGCACAGGGAGAGAGAGAAATGTATTTGAATGTGGGTGGGCAAACTGTAACCGCTGGAATCGGAGGTGAAGCCTCTGTACCCGTCACTGGGAGCTTGTCACCGACAAGCTGGGGTATTTGGCTGCCAGGAGGGAGCCCCTTCCTTCCGCCCTTTGGCTGATGGATGCAGAGCACTTGTTCTTTTCACTGAGGCTCATGGAATCCATGAAACTCTGTGCCACTTTCCAAACACAAAGAGAAATTTCATCCTGGCTCCTGAGTGAAGGAGCAGAGGTGGAAGACACTCTGAGCGTTGGCTAGGAGTCCTGGCTCCATCACTTTCCAGTGGAGATGCTCTGGCAAGCAGAAACTTGAGATTTCTCCAGTGTGGAGTGGGGGCTAATTGTATAGGAGCATGGGTCTTACAAAGTTCTGGTACATCAGGAGGTTTTGTTCCATAACCAGGGTCGAAACCAAGAGCCTGCTGGGTCTGCTCCTGCTACTTGTTGGGGGAGACGAGGAAAGTAAGGTAGAGAAAGGACTGCCCATTTTGCGTGGAAACATGGCGGGTCTTTGGCCATCCAGCAGCTCTGGATGCCGCGGTGCCCGCAATGCCCCATCCTTGAATTGCATCCGGCGTGCAACTCAAGAGGTTTGCCAGGCCTGGTGGAAGGAAATGTAAATCTCCCTCCATTCACAGCCTCTCTTCACAGTTCATTTGAAACTGCATCTAATTTAGGCTCATTCATTCTGCAGACGTGGAAGAGCCCACCCCAAGGCCTGATAATCACTGCACAATGAAAACCTAACGGTAGGAACATCAGTGTTGCTATGACAACCACGAGAGAAGCCTGGTTGCCCACGGTTACCTATGTGAACAGATGTCACCGGCGCCTGAGGCTTAGCTTGAATGAGCCTCGGGAGCATAATGGGGAGAGGCGACGGGCACTGTATGAGTGGGTCTGAATGCAAGAACCTTCTTGCACCCGTGGGCAGCTCTGATACCCTTTTTGTTTTCTTATCACTAATGGGTTCATGAAGACTCTTTCTCATTACAGGACCATTGAGTTGTCATCTTGGAGCCAGAGAGTTCTAAAATGACCCGTCCTCTGAAAGGCCTTTCTTTTTTTGGTTTCTTTTAAAAATTCTTTGTAAATTAAAAAAATAAGGAATACAAATAAGTGGTTCAAGCCTCAAAAAATACAAAAGGGATGGGGAGAAGTTCTCCTGCCTGTCCTTGCCTCCCGTCCACCCACTCCCTGTTTTCCCCCAAAGGTATTTTTTATGCCTCTATAGACCAATATAAGATATATTTCCTTCCTTTTATTTTTATACAAAAGAATATATAATACACAGAAAAGAATAAGGTATCATACACACTGTTCTTGCTTTTTACCTTAATATATCTTGAAATTGTCTCCTATCAATCCATAAAGTGCTTCCTCAATCTTCTTAACAGTGCAAAGTGTTCCATTATACGGATGTGCCAAATGTGGTCAGCCAGTCCTTAATGATGGGCATAAGGTTGTTTCCAGGACCTTGTTGTTACAAAGAAGGTTGTAATGACTAGTCTTGCATTAATGTCATTTTGCCTGTGTGAGAGAATTTCTAGACGTAGAATTGCTGAGTATATGGATTTGTCACTTTAAATTGCCGTCCATACATCTTGTGCTGATCTGTGCTCCCCCCAGCGGTGCACGCGAGGCCGCTTCCCCCACAGCCTCACAAAGAGTGTTTTGTCAAACTTCTGGGTTTTCGCCAATCTGGTAGGTGAGGAATGTTATCTCATTAGGGTTAACATCTGCATTTTTCTTGTATGTATTTAATTTTATTGAACCATCTATTCGTATGCTCTGCCTCTTTTTTTATTGGGTGGTTGGCCTTTTTCTTAAGGGGAGCTCTTTTTTTTTTTTTTAATTTTTTATTGTTATGTTAATCCCTATACATTACATCATTAGTTTTAGATATAGTGTTCCATGATTCATTGTTTGTGCATAACACCCAGTGCTCCATGCAGAACGTGCCCTCCTCAATACCCATCACCAGGCTAACCCATCCTCCCACCCCCCTCCCCTCTAGAACCCTCAGTTTGTTTTTCAGAGTCCATCGTCTCTCATGGTTCTTCTCCCCCTCCGATTTCCCCCCCTTCATTCTTCCCCTCCTGCTACATTCTTCTTCTTCTTTTTTTCTTTCTTAACATATATTGCATTATTTGTTTCAGAGGTACAGATCTGAGATTCAACAGTCTTGCACAATTCACAGCGCTTACCAGAACACATACCCTCCCCAGTGTCCATCACCCAGTCACCCCATCCCTCCCACCCCACCCCCCACTCCAGCAACCCTCAGTTTGTTTCCTGAGATTAAGAATTCCTCATATCAGTGAGGTCATATGATACATGCCTTTCTCTGTTTGACTTATTTCGCTCAGCATAATACCCTCCAGTTCCATCCACGTCGTTGCAAATTGTTGGCCTTTTTCTTAAGGGGAGCTCTTAAGATATTAAGGAGATTAGCCCTTTGCGCTATGAATTTCAATGATTTTTTTTTCTTTCATTTGTCATTTCCCTTTGACTTTGACAGTATAGCATAGTAGGTTACGAGCATGAACTCTGGAGCCAGCCTGTCCAGGTTCACATTCCAGCTCTGCCAATAGGCTGTGGGACTTTGGAAATTTGCTTCTCTGTGCTTCACGTTCCTCATCTATGGAACGAGGATAGTCATGCCAACCTCATACGGCCTTTGTGAGGATTAAATGCTTAGTATACTTAAAGTGTGTGTAGCAATGCTCTACATAGAACATAGTAAATTCTATATTAGATACTCATTATTATTGAAAACGTTTTTGTGGTTCCTGTATTTTGTGTCACAGTTAGGAAGGCCGTAAGAAACTTTCCCTATGCCATCCTTTGCACCGTGTGCCTGTGATTTTTTCCACATACTTCTACCAGGAAAACCGTGTAGCCGAGTGGTTATGCGTGCTAGTTTTTTGTTGTTGTTGTTGTTGTTGTTATTTTTCACCCTAGTTTTTGAGTCAGGAAAGCCTGAGTTTTAGTGGCCGTGCTGGCACTTACTAGCTAAGTGACCTTGACCAAGTCGTTTCACCCTTCTAAATGAGCATTAAAATGACACCTGCTTATAAGGTGGCAGAGGTCACTGGGACCGTGGCTGCTCTCTGGTGAGCGTGCGTGCAATGTCGATGGTGGCCGTTGCTTTTACTGTCACGGTACTGGCCACAGGGCAGTCCGTTCCATTTCCAGTCCCTGCCTTTCCGGTTCCCCAGGCGCAGGGACTGCGTCCTGTTTTCTCTCCCCGACCCGTGCTGACTGATGAATGAGTAGAGAAGCAAGCTCACAGCCTTCGAGAGCTTGCTTAGTACAGATTATCCCTGGCCCTTCACAGAGGAGGAAACGAAGGCAGAGGGATTGGCCCAGGGTCAGAGTCAGAATGGAACCTGGAGCCGTGGACTTCCATTTTTGGGGGGGCTCTTTCTGCCCCTCAGAAAGCAGCAGCGGGTGGAGGAGGAAAGCCTGCACCCCTCGATGCCATGCTGGCCCCAGGCTAGGAAGGGCTGTGTCCAGTGTCCTGCACAGCAGACGTCTCTTTCCATTACTGCACGGAGTCTTCCACTCCAGCTTCTGAAGTATCATTCATTTTCCTTGTTCTTGGTAGACCCATTACGCAAGAAAAAAAAAAGGGGGCATCTGGCTGGCTCAGCCGGAAGAGCATGGGACTCTTGATCTCGGGGTCGTGAGTTCAAGCCCCATGAGAGATGACTTAAATAAATAAAAGACCTCAGGGCGCCTGGGTGGCTCAGTTGGCTAAGTGTCTGACTTCGGCTCAGGTCATGATTGTGGGGTCCTGGAATCGAGTCCCGCATCGGGCTCCCTGCTCTGCGGGGAGTCTGCTTCTCCCTCTCCCTCTGCTGCTCCCCCTGCTCTCTCTCTCTCAAATGAATAAATAAGATCTTAAAAATAAGTAAATAAATCAAAAACTGTGTGGCATTGAATTGAATTTCTCAGGCCTTGACTCCTCCCTCTCTAAAATGGGAGTAGTCATTCATTTATTCTCTTGTTCATTGAACAAACATTCTTCGAGCCTCTGCAGACTCTATTTGTGTCTACAGTGGACTCCAAGCCGACAGAGATGGACAGAATGAAATCTCTGCGCATGGAGAGCTCAGAGAACTGCAGAGCAACCACCTAGCAATCCATCAGCAATGCCTAACTCCTGGGGCACCTGGGTGGCCATGATCTCAGGATTGTGGGATCGAGCCCTGTGTCGGGCTCTTCGCTGGGCATGAAGGCTGCTTAAGATTCTCTCTCTCCTTCTCCCTCTGCCCTTCTCCTATCTCTCTCTCTAAAAACAAACAGACAAAACAGTGCCCAACTCTTCTTTAGATTGCTGGGCCCGCTCGGAAGCCGGCACACGGTGCTTGGAGAACACAGCTGAAGAGCTGTTTATTTGGCTTGGGGCTGAGCTAAGGAAACTTCAGAGAGCATGTGACATTGGAGCTTCCTTCTGAAGGAAAACTAGGTGTACCAAGTTTATTGACCTTGTGCTGTTTATAGATTTTTCTTGGCTGACGATGACCTTTATATGACAGACCTTGTTGGGAGCAGATGCAGAGATTACTCAGGAGCTCAGGGTTTGTACTTCTTTGATGTGATGATGCTTCCTCTACCCAAGCCCTGGCAGCCCCTGTTTCAACTTCTGTCCCCAGTGTGGGGATGCCAGATTTAGCAAATAAAAATATAAGACTCTAGTCAAATTGGAATTGCAGATAAACAGCATTTGTTTGGGATGTGTTTACACTAAAAATTTCTTTGTTATTTATCTGAAATTCTAGTTTATTTTTATTTTTTATTTTTTTTGAAGATTTTATTTGTCAGAGAGAGAGAGAGAGCACAAGCAGTTCCCCTGGGGCAGAGGGAGAGGAGGGAGTAGACCCCCCTGCTGAGCAAGGAGCCTGAAGCGGGACTTGATCCCAGGACCCTGGGATCATGACCTGAACTGAAGGCAGATGCTTAACCAACTGAGCCACCCAGGCGTCCCTGAAATTCTGGTTTAACTGGGAAACCTGTATTTTGTCTAGCAAACGTACCCCAGTCATACACGCCACAAGAATCTCCCTGCTGGGGTCCCTTTTCTCTAGCAGGTTGCCTTCTTAGACAGAAGACTGGGGTTGGCTCAAGCCCTGCTGCATTCCTCAGCACCCATGGCTCCATGAGAGAACTTAACACATCTTCGTCACTCCACAAACATTGAGAGAGAAGGCTATTACCTCACCGCTGCCATCAGGGGAAACTCCAACCAGCCCTCTTATTTCCTGCCTGTAGAACCCACCCACCACTTTCAGTGTTCTCTAGATAGGAAGGAGACATCGGTGTCTGTGTTTGCAGACAGACCCCAAACTCCAAGGGATATGCATTACATTTTCCAAGAATACTCAAGAGTTTCACAGTATAGCAACGCCCTCTGCCCCATAAGCTGATTTAATAGCATAAGTTGGTATGCGTACGTACATTTCCTAGCTCTGCTGGCTGAGAGGGTCTGGAATAGTGACACTCCAGGATCAAGGAGCATACCCTAAGCCCACATCATAGTTTTTAAATACCCTTCTCCAACAAAAGAAACAAAGGCTTGAGAAATGGCTGATTCCGGGATTGGGACAGGGAAGTACAAGATGAGCCTGGAACATTGAGTAGCTACTAAAGTAAAGAAGTAGTCAAAAAACCAGAACAAAATGAAACTAAAAACAAACAATGGAGGGGGGGTGTGTGTCCTAAGAGGACTTAGGAGCCAGAGTCTGAAAGAGCTCCCAATGGCCAAAACGGGAACAATTTGAGCAACAAAATAAATGACAATAGTATTAGATTATAACCCAAATAAATGCTTATAAACAAATGATTGGATGAATGAATGAATGAATGAATAAATAAGTAAATGGGAGAGAAGGAATAAACCTTCCAGGATTATTCCAAACATTTATGTAGATATCCCATCTTGCCAAGAGATGGGGCTTAGTTTCTCTCCCCTTGAGTGTGGGCTGGACTTGGTGACTCACTTTCTAACGCGTGAGTATGGAAAAAGAACAACTTTATGGTGAAGAAACCTGGTGGACGCCACCTTCGCCAAGTGATCAAGGTTCACGTCACCAGTGATAAATCGTGGTGATCTCATGTCACCCTCCCTGTGATGCAGTGAGAAGGGCGCTTTCACCTCTGTGGCATTCTTCCCCCGAACCCTTAAACCCAGTCTATCATGAGAAAACATCGGGCAAAGTCAAATGGAGGAACATTCTTTTTTTTTTTTTTTAAAGATTTTATTTATTTATTTGAGAGAGAGAGAGCACATGAGAGGGGGGAGGGTCAGAGGGAGAAGCAGACTCCCTGCCGAGCAGGGAGCCCAATGCGGGACTCGATCCCGGGACTCCAGGATCATGACCTGAGCCGAAGGCAGTCGCTTAACCAACTGAGCCACCCAGGTGCCCTGGAGGAACATTCTTAAAAATAGCTGACCAGGGCGCCTGGGTGGCTCAGTCGTTAAGCATCTGCCTTTGGCTCAGGTCATGATCCCAGGGCCCTGGGATCGAGTCCCGCATCGGGCTCCCTGCTCCGCGGCGAAGCCTGCTTCTCCCTCTCCCACTCCCCCTGCTTGTGTTCCCTCTCTAGCTGTGTCTCTCTCTGTCAAATAAATAAATAAAATCTTAAAAAAAAAAAAAAAATAGCTGACCAGTATTCTTCAGAAGGTCAAGGTCATGAAAAGCCAGAGGAAAGACTGAGGAACTCACTGGTCAGAGGTGACTGAGGAGGCGTGGTGACTAAGTGCTTTGGCATCCTGATGGGATACTGGAATGAAAAACAAACATTTGTGGAAAAGCTGGTGAAATCCAAGTTCGCAGTAATGTACCACTGTTGGATCCTTAACCTTGACAAATGAAGCCCAGTAATGTAAGGTGTTAACGTTAGGAGAAACTGGGTGGGAGAATATGGAAACTCGCTGTATTAAGTTTGCAACTTTCCTACAAATCTGAAATAAAGTGAAACAAACACTGTAAGACGGTTTAAACACGTAAGAGTTCAGTTTCCTTAATGTACATTAAGTTCAGAGGTAAACAGTCCAGGACTTCCATGGTGGCCCCATGATCCTCAGGGATCTGGGCTTCTTCTATAGATATTCTGCCATTTTTAAGCCCTTCGCTTCATGGTCTAATATGGCTGCCAGAAGGCCAGGCTTCCCGGCTGCATTCCAAGCATCCTGAAGGAGGAAGGAGGAAGGACAGAGGAGGATAGGAATCCTTTTAGTTATTTCCCTTTAAAGAGCCTACCCAGAAACCCTACTTCCACCACATTGGCTGGGGCATATCTAGTTGCAAAGGAGGCCAGGGAATGTAATCTTTTTCTGGATGCATCGTGCACTGAATAAAACCGGCAATCTGTTACTAAGGAAGAAATGCATGCTGCTTGGGCATCTGGCAGTTGTTGAGCTTTCTGTTCATATGCATTAGGTGGTCTGTGACTTTCTTAGCTCAGTCCTACCTGGAGGAAGGAAGACAGTCTCCCTTCAAGTCACCTTCTGTCTCTATAACGATTCTCTGGCTTGAAGAAGGGAACTGTCACAATACTTCCCACCAGGCTGATGATTTACCTCCCTTTGTAGATCTCTCCATTAAAAACTTCAGTTTTCTGGGACGCCTGGGTGGCTCAGTCGGTTAAGCGTCTGCCTTCAGCTCAGGTCACGATCCCAGAGTCCTGGGACCTAGTCCCACATTGGGCTCCTTGCTCGGCAGAGAGCCTGCTTCTCCCTCTGCCTGCCATTCCCCCCAGCTTGTGCACTCGTGCGTGTGCTCTCTCTCTCTCTCTGGCAAATAAATAAAGTAAAATAAAAAAGAAATTATATATATATATAAAAGCTTCAGTTTTCTGCTTCTTTTGGCTGGTTGGAGGTGAGCATTGAAAGACAGTTTACTTTTCTTTGGTAAGCTCTGTGGGTAATCTCAGAATCCTTTGCTCTGGGACTCCAGATCTTCATCAGTTTATGATGGGGTTACGTCCCAGTATACCCATCCTAAATTGAAAATACCATAAGTTGAAAAATTCATTGAGGGGCGCCTGGGTGGCTCAGTTGGTTAAGCGTCTGCCTTTGGCTCGGGTCATGATCCCAGGGTCCTGGGATCGAGTCCCACATCGGGCTCCTTGCTCGATGGGGAGCCTGCTTCTCCCTCTCTCTCTGCGTGCCGCTCCCCCCGCTTGTGCTCTGTCACACTCTCTCTCTGTCAAATAAATAAATAAAATCTTAAAAAAAAAAATTCATTGAATACACCTAACCCACCACATATCACAGGTTATCCTCGCCTACCTTAAATGTGCTCAGGACACTTACATTATTAGCCTACAGCTGGGCAAAATCATCAAACACAAAGCCTATTCTATAATAAAGTATTGGATAGCTCATGTAATTTAGTGAATACTGCACTAACAGTGAAAAACAGAACGGTTGTATAGGTGCAGAGTAGTGGTACGTCCATTGTGTACCCTCGTGATTGTGTGGCTGACCAGAAGCGGGGGCTCTCTGCTGATGGCCAGCCTCACAAGAGAGTATTGTACTGCGTGTTGCTAGTCCGGGAAGAGAGTAAATTCAACATTCAAAGTATGGTTTTTACTGAATGCATATCGCTTTTGCAACATTGTAAAGTCAAAAAATCTTAAGTCAAGCCATCCTAAGTCAGGGACCATCTCTATAGGTAAAATTTGGGGGCAGCAGGGAAAGTCTATGTAATATCCTATGAAACATGCTTTCACTGAGAAGGTTGAGAAGCAAGATCGACAGGGCATGCATTTTACATGGTCTGGTGGTAGGACAGATCGGTACCTCTCCCTCCTCCAGAAGGTAATTAAAAAAAAAAAAGTTTTTATTTATTTATTTATTTGAGAGAGCGAGAGAGAACACAGAGGGAGAATGAGAGGGAGAAGCAGATTCCCCACTGAGCAGGGAGCCTGATGCGGGGTCGATCCCAGGACCCGGAGACCATGAACCCAGCCGAAGGCAGACGCTTAACCGACTGAGCCACTCAGGCGCCCCTCCAGAGAGTAATTTGGCAGATATAACCAAAGTCTTCAAAATATTTACACCCCTGTTACTGTAACCTTCTAGAACTTGTTTTGTTTTAGGGAAGTAATCTGAATGCAACAAACAAGGAACTGCTCCGAGATACTTATTTCAGTGGTATTTATAATGTGAAGAAAATAGGAACCAATGTAAAGTAAATGATGGACCTTTTATTAGGTGGGGTTTTATGTAGCCAATAATGATAATGTTTATTATGATTTAAAAATAACACGAGGGCATCTGTGTGGCTCAGCTGCTTAAGCATCCAACTCTTGGTTCCGCTAGGGTCACGATCTCCGGGTGGTGGGATCGAGCCCTGTGTTGGATTCCCACTAGGTGTGGAGTCTGCTTGTTTACTCCCCCTCACGCATGCTATCTCTCTCTCTCTCTCTCTCAAATAAATAAATAAATCTGAAAAAAAAGAGTAACATGGAGATATGTTTATATTATGAGGTTAGGTGGAACTAAATGGGTTTCACTGTTGCATATACAGTATGATCAACTTAAAAAATTTGGAGAGAAGACATGCACCGATGTGCTACTCTGTCACTGGGTAATAAGGATTTTCATTTTTCGAAATGAAAAAAAAATCCCCTTCTACATAAGTGCAGAAAAACAGAAGGAGGAAAAGCCATATGGATGATTTTCTTCTTTGTTTTGGGTTATCAAAAGATGCAGTTTGATAACTTAGAGTCAAGAGATACCGGCAAGGCTAGGTATGAAGAAGAGTGGTCAGAGCTTCCGGGTGGGTGAGCCCATGGAGCTGCAGGGAGGGTGGCCTGCACCATTCCCACGTGCCTTGTCCTATGCATCTCCTCCATCTGGTTGTTCCTGAGTGGTGTCCTTTCATACTAAACCAGCGATCTAGTTTAAAAAAAAAAACAAAAAAACCCAAAACTATACTCTGCCCAACTTCTCCCTGCTCTCCTGGGGAACCCTCTTCAAGCCTTTAATTTTTTTCCTTCTAGGTCAAGATAACACGCTCAGGTTGCCATTTCTTGATTTCTTGATTTTAGGCATTATCCGTTCGCTTCCTGACAAGGTAGATGAGGATTTAGGTCTCTCCTACCCCTACAGGGGGTAAATAGTGGCCTTCCAAAATTCATGCCCACCTGGAATGTTGGAATGTGAGCTTTATTTGGACATAGGGTCTTTTTTTTTTTTTTTTTTAAAGATTTTATTTATTTGAGAGAGAACGAGCAGTGGGGAGGGGCAGAGGGAGGGAGAGAGAGAGAAGCAGACTCCCTGCAGAGCAAGGAGCCCAATGTGGGGCTCAATCCCAGGACCCGGATATCATGACCCGAGCCGAAGGCAGACACTTAGCCGACTGAGCCCCCCAGGCGCCCCCTGGACATAGGGTCTTTGTGAGTCTAATTAAGTTAAGGATCTTGACATGAGATCATCCTGGATTTGGGGTGGGCCATAAATCCAGGGACTGGTATCCCTGTAAGTTGAGGAGAGGATGAACAGAGACACGTACAGAGAGAGGAAGACTGTGTGAACACTGAGGCAGAAACCCAGGAGGCATGCATCCCCAAACCAAGGACTTTCAAAAGTGGCTGGGAGGCAGCAGAAGCAGGAGGAGAAGCATGGAACAGAGTCTCTCTCACAGCCCGGAGGTAACCAACGCCACCAGCACCTTGACTGTAGACTTCCAGCCTCTGGAACCGTGAGAGAATAAATTTCTTCTGTTTTAAGCCACTGAGTTTGTGATAATTTGTTATTGGCAGCCCTAGGAAAATAGTCCAATCCCCATCTCTCTCCCTTTGCCACCATGTGTGCATTTTGACTTCTTTTAATCTTTTTTATCTTTAAACTTCGCAATGATGAGCGTGCATTTCATTTTAATGGGAGAAAACAAACTTTTAGGAAAGAGGGTGAGGGTGTGAAAATGCAGTGTTTGAGGAAGAGCAAGGCTACTCAGAGTCTGGCCGAGGTGGGTAAGGGTGACTCTCTGTGTCCAAGACGGAGATGCTAGAGGGTTAACAGGACGGAAGACTGAAACCGCCTCTGTCAACATGATTACCATTTATTCCAGAAAGTTCTTGCCCAGGAAGGCAAAACCGTAAACCATTAAATATTTCACCATTGGCTTTGGAAATTCCTGAAAACCAATTTAATTAAACAAGAGATTGCACAGTGGGGCACATAGCCCTGTTCTCAGAAGCACTGGCTGCCCCCCTGGGCAAAAAAGTCCACTCAGCAAACAACCGTTTACTAATAAAGACTCGTTCTAAGGCTCCTGCCTTGCGGCAGCCACCAGTCCTAAACTGGATTAAAAGACCTGCCTTAAACCACTCGAGCTCAGACACCAAAACCCAGGAGGTATCTGCGTCTGGCCTCCTCCTCCTGAGAGCCTCCTAGGCTTGATTGAGGTGGGGCTGCTGCCTGTGATAGCAGGTGGGTAAAACATGGCTCTATTTGGTGCACAGGATGTTCTGGGGGCCTTCCTGGGCCGTCACGATGTACAGGTGTTTGTGTGTGCACGTGCACGCACACTCACTTGTACGAGACCGTCTGCAGGAGGAGGTACGTGTGTGCACGTGCACGCACATAGCGGACCGAGGTTGGGCTGCAGAGTGCAGCAGTTTGTGATGGGTCCTGGATGCCAAGCTAGGGAATTTGAATTCCCTTCCATAGGCAGGGAGAGCCTTGAAGACTTGAGTAGAGAGATGAGACATGCCCAGGTCCGGGTTTGGGAAAAGTCTGTGACTCCAGGCTCAGGAGAAGTCTCAGGACCCGAGCTAAAGGTTTAGAAGATACCCACAGAGTCAGGGCATAGATGTGGACAAGATTGCCAGACAAGAGTGCAGTGGATTAAAGCTGGCTGCTGTTTTTTTTGCCACTTTCCCATCAGGAGCTGGAGCCTCTCCCCCTGCCTTTGAATCTGCAGTAGCCTTGGGCCTCCTTTTGACCAACAGAATGCAATGGAAATGATACAGTGTAACTTCTGAGGCTGCGCCTTCAGAGATTGGCAGATTCTGACTTCCTCTTTGGAATGTTTCCTTTTGAATCAAGCTGTGAGATGTTTGATACCCTTGAAAACACCATGCTGGAAGGAAGCCCAAGCTCGCCATGTGAAAAGAGAGAGGCCACATGGAGAAAAGCATGGAGGTACCATAAAAAGGAATGAAGCTTTCTTGAAAATTCGACTCCGGTTCAGCCACCAGCTGAATACAGCTGCAAGGATGACCCCAGCTGATGCCATGTGCAGCAGAGAAGCCCCCGGCTGAGCCCTCTCTGGATTCCTGTCTCACAGGATTGTGGGCCACCCAAATGGCTCTTTTAAGCTGCCAAGTCATGGGATAGTTTGTTATGCAGCAATAGACAACCCAGACAAACAGCTAACATTTCTTGGTTATTTAGTGCATGTCAAGGATAGTGGTGGACGACATTGTTAGGGTGTCAGTTACCCATGCTTTGTTTTACAAATCCTTGTAATCCTAGCCACTTAGATTTTAATATTCATGATTCTCATTAGCTATTTACCTGAAAATATTACCTGTTACATATGTAACTTTTCTTTTTATTTATAAGTGCTAAATCAGAAATATTTTTTCAATATATGTACATATTTTAAAGATTTTAATTTAATTTTATTTATTTGCCAGAGAGAGAGAGAGAGAACACAAGCAGGGGGAGAGGCAGGCAGAGGGAGAAGCAGGCGCCCCACTCAGCAAGGAGCCCCATGCGGGACTCGATCCCAGGACTCTGGGATCATGACCTGAGCCGAAGGCAGATGCTTAACTGACTGAGCCACCCAGGTGTCCCTTCAATATATATTAAAGTCAAATAAAATGTGAGCAAAGAAGAATCCAAATTTGTGTCCTGAATTAGTCCCATATACTACCTTTCT
Source organism: Phoca vitulina (assembly GCF_004348235.1). NCBI lineage: Eukaryota > Metazoa > Chordata > Mammalia > Carnivora > Phocidae > Phoca > Phoca vitulina. Next base: position 11,540,384 of record NW_022589768.1, on the reverse strand, counting down.
TTCTTTTGTAAGATTTTATTCATTTATCTTAGAGAGAGAGAGCATGAGTGGCAGGAAGGGGCAGAGGGAGAGGGGGAGAGAATCCCAAGCAGAGTCTGTGTGCTGAGCGCAGAGCCTGATAGGCTCAATCTCATAACCCTGAGGACCATGACCTGAACCGAAAGCAAGAGTTGGATGCTCCACCGACTGAGCCACCCAGGCACCCCATATGCTACCTTTCAATAAAATTTTTGGGAAAAAAAGTAGAGTACTAGGCCTTCCTTCATTAATCCTCGAGGTGGATGCTGTTGTCACCTCTGTTGTACAGAGGGGGGGTACCGACAGGAGGGAAAGAGCGTGAGGGACAAGGATAGAACTAAAGGGAATGCAGAGGTGGGGTGGAGGGGAGTCAGATAAGGAAATTGAGAGGGAACAGCAGAGAGGATTGATGGTGTGGAGAAGCCAGGTGGCCCCTGCCCTTGCTCTGGGCTTCCTTTGTAGGATCTGATGCTCAAAGAGGGACGCTAACTTGGATCTGGGGTGGCTCCTGGCTTGAAGTGTGTGTCTTGACTCCTTTCCTCAGACTCCCCAACCAAAGTACATCCATGTTAATCCACTCTCTTCACACACACCCCCCATTAGCATTTCCAGGTAAAATCTGGGTTTGGGGTGAAGCCTTACTACTCGTTTTCTTTTGAAGGGGAGAAGTGCGTAGCAGAGAGAGGGATTGGTTCAAAATATTTGCCTCCTTGGATTTCAGTAGCCTGGAGAAATCCACTCCTTAGTGAGGTATTTCACCAGCTATTAATTAAGATGCAAATCCATGCAAATAATGTGCCACTCTTCCTGGACCTCTCAGACAGGTTTTTGTTTTCAACAGGATTACTTCACTGGGCCAATTCAATTGGGTAGAAAAAGCCCTTTGCAAATGGGATTTTCATATTAACAAGAGCTGCCATGGATTAAGTATCTGGCACTTGATGTATCTATTTTTAACCCTCCAACACAGAACTGGGCAAACTCCAGACAGCACCTTGGAGCTGGACCTTAGGTTTGCCTACAAAGCTCAGGAATATAAAAGCCATCATCTTCAGTAATGCTTAGCCTCTACCATTAGGCTGAGGCATTTCACTGTAAGAGCCAAGTTCAAATGCTAAAATATCAACACCAGTTTCTTAATTTCACTTGTAGGAAATTTATGGAGTATATGATATTGTTAACATCGTGTTTGTTTTTTCTGATGTGAAATAATTACTGACAGGCAAATAAAAATGGAAGTTAAGTGTGCACATTCTGGGGCCAGGGCCCTGGGTTTGAGCTGAGACCCACCACTTCCCACCCAGGAGAATGGGGCCAAGTGGCTTTTTACTTTTCCTTGTGTTTCAGTTTCCCCATCTGTAACTCTCAGGGTTGAGATGAGGCTTAACTGAGTTCATGGACAGCACTTGATGCCTGGCACTAAGGAACTGCCCAGTAAAGGTTAGCAAGTGCCCAGTACGGAATTAAGATTTTAATGGGTGGGAATTTCTTTTTTAAAATTTTTTAAATTTTAAAAATATTTTTACAAAGATTTTATTTATTTATTTGTCAAAGAGAGATAGCGAGAGAGAGCACGAGCAGGGGGAACGGCAGGTAGAGGGAGAGGGAGAAGCAGGCTCCCTGCTAAGCAGGGAGCCCGATGTGGGACTTGATCTCAGGACCCTGGGATTATGTCCTGAGCTGAAGGCAGACACTTAACTGATTGAGCCACCCAGGCGCCCCCAGGAGGCAGTTTCTTGATCAGTCTGAACAACGGACAAAGTAGCAGCATGAGAAGACAATCAAAATTTGGCCATTGTTTTTAGCCATCTTTACAATGTGTTACCTGACCCTAAGCAGATTCAAAGCATGTCGAAGAATAGAGAATAATGCAAGATGTAAGGAGAACAACTCATTTTTGGAAGGCAAGGGTACTTTTTTTTTTTAATTACTTTATTGAGATATAGTTGACATATAACATTATATAACTTTAAGATGTAAAACATGTTGATCTGGTACATTTATATATTGCAATATGGTTCTCACCTTAGGCTTAGCTACCACCTCTGGTCACATAATTATCCTTTTTGTTTTCTCTAGTGGGAAAAATTCCGATCTAGTCTCTTAGCAGCTTTGAAGTTTATAATACAGTATTGTTGTTTATGATCACTGTGCTCGGAAGGCAAGCACTCTTCTGAAAAATAATGTTTACTCTAACTCTTCCACCCAGTTTTTAAAATTCATTATGAAATTTTCTAATATTCACCAAAGTTGAGGATATTATAATGAACCTCACATACTTATCATCTAAATCCAGTTACTGACATTTTACCATACTTCATCTTCTACCAACTTTTCTTTTTTTCTTCTCCAGTATTTTGTTTTTTAAAAGATTTTATTTTTTAGTAATCTCTGTGCCCAACGTGGGACTTGAACTCACAACCCCGAGATCAAGAGTCGCATGCTCCACTGACTGAGTCAGCCGGGCGCCCCTCTTCTCTAGTTTTTTTGAGCAACTCCCTGACATGATGTCATTTCATTCTTAAATATTTACAAATGTATTTCTATAAAATAAAGACATTTTCTTATGTAGCACAGTATTTTTATTACCATACCTGTTTTAGTTTTTTATGGTTTCTGTCACGAATGACCACAAACTTGGTGACTTAAAACAACACATATTCATTATCTTGCAGTTCTGTAGGTTACAAGACCAAGACTTCCTGGACTAAAATCAAGATGTTGACAGGCCTGTGTTCCTATCAGGGACGAATCCATCTCCTTGCCTTTTCTGGCTTTTAGAGACTTCTGCATTCCTTGGCAGAAGGTCCCTTTCTCTGTCTTCAAAACCAGCTCCAGTGGTTTGTGTCCTTTTCCTTCTGTCTCCCTCTTCCTGTTTTAAGGACCCTTGTGATTACAGTGGACCCACAGATATAATCTGGGATAATCTTCCTATTTTAAAGTCAGGTGACTAGCATTTGCAACCTTAATTCCATGAATTCATTTGCAACCTTAATTTCCTTTTGTCATGTGAAATAACATACAGGTTCCTGGGATGAGGACATGGACATCTTTGAAGACCATTATTCTGTCTGTCAGGATACCTAAAGCAGTTAACAATACTTTCTTAATATCATTTGATAGCAGGTCCATATTTAATTTTCCTCATTTGCCTGAAAAATATTTTTTCTACATTTTTTTTTCCAAATGGGGACTGAAACAAAGCCCACATGTTGTATTTGGATGTTGTTTCTTAAAGCTTTTGGTCTAGAATAGTCTCTCCTCTCCCCTCCCTGCCCTGGTTTTCCCATGCCATTGGTTTGTTGAAGAAACTGAGCCAGCTGTCCTGTAAAATGTTGCACATCTGCTTCTTCATGGTGTCATTTAATTTGTTCCCCTATCCCCCATACTTCCTGAATATCAGATGTTTGATCTATAACTTGGCTAGATTCAGGTTCAACTTTTTTACAAGAATACTTCATATTGCATCACAATTGGGGGAGCTCATAATATCTGGCAAAGCTAAAATTGTGACTTTCCAATCTTTCCATTTGCGTAATTACCTATCTTTTCTTTTATTTATTTATTTGAGAGAGTGAGAGCGCACGTGAGCTGGGTTAGGGGCAGAAGGAGGGGGAGAAGCAGACTCCCCGCTCACCAGGGAGCCGGACATGGGGCTCAATCTCAGGACGCTGGGATCATGACCTGAGCCGAAAGCAGATGCTTAACCATCTGAGCCACCCAGGTGCCCCTCTTTTTCTTAATGATCTTAGCATTATTGTTTCCAAAATCAGTTATTTTATTAGAAGTTGCAAATGGATTTTTGAATTCTCTCATTCATTTTATATTTATTAGTTGAAAATCTGTAAGGAGAGACCTTTTCTTGTCAGTGAGGACTATTTGGTTACCTGGATATATAGTTTTATAAGGTAGACATGATACATTTTCAGAGTAAGGTGTTACTGCTTAAGCTCCTTCCAATTGTGAACAAAGACATTGTTTATTTTAGTTTTCTTTTCTTTGTTTTTTTGGTATTGATGTGAACTCAAAAAAAAATTTTAAATGTTTTTTAGAGAGAGAGGGAGGAGGCAGAGGGAGAGGGAGAGAGACAATCTTTTTTTTTTTTTTTTTTTTTTTAAGATTTTATTTATTTGCGAGGGAGAGAATGAGAGACAGAGAGCATGAGAGGGAGGAGGGTCAGAGGGAGAAGCAGACTCCCTGCTGAGCAGGGAGCCCGACGTGGGACTCGATCCCGGGACTCCAGGATCATGACCTGAGCTGAAGGCAGTCGCTTAACCAACTGAGCCACCCAGGCGCCCAAGAGAGAGACAATCTTAAGCAGGCTCCACGCCCAGTGTGGAGCCTGACATGGGGCTCGATGTCATGACCCTGAGATCATGACCTGAGCCGAAATCAAGAATCAGATGCTTAACCGACTGAACCACCCAGGTGCCCCAGAACTTGTGGATTTTTTATTTGATCTATATGTTTTAATCAGTGCAGTATTTTTTCCTTTTTGATAATGACATTGTACCATCTATAGCCAATGAGAATCCTTTTAAATTGGCTTTGGTTTGCTTTTGAAGTGACCCTGTCAATTTTAGGTAGCTTCCTTGCTCTCTACACAGGGTCCCAGACATTTCCTTCCTCAGATCCAGAACTAGCTATTTTTGCATTATCTCTGATTACTTTTGTGGGGAATGGTGTCCAGAAGCCACATCTGAGTGGGATGAATACTCTGTTTTGCTGTTCAGACTTTTTCATAGATTTTAGACTTCATCAGTGGCCCAAAGAAAAATAAATAATGCATTATTTACATACTTACTTTTCAAATTTATACTTACAATTCAAATTTATCCTTCCAAGGCTTTTACATAACGTAGATTTTATCCTTGTGTCTCTTTTCTTTAATAATGAAAAGTTTGGTTTCTAATCTCATTACCACAACTACTTATTTATTTTTCCTATAGTTTCAAAGCAACAATTTAAATATTACTTTTGGTGGTGAGAATACTAAATAAAATTTAAAGTTTCTTTGTATTCCTTTTTAGAATATATCTCACTAAGTTTGTACCGTCAAATCTGTGTTATAAAATTGCCTCAATAGTTTATTTCTCTCTATGGTTTTACCCGCAAGTTAATCTTCAGATAGGTTCATTTGTTTTGTTTTCAGATTTGCTTTTCTCCTTTTTCTCATTTCTACTCTACTTTGTTTAAACATTATTTTTTTGAATAGGTAAAATGAATGACTCTAAAGTCAAAACTATGTAATCCAGTGTATAAAAAAATCTTGCATTTATCACTGCCTCTTCTCCTTTTTCCTTCTTTTGCCCATAGGGTAATATTGGATTTTGGTTTATCTTCCCAGTGTTTTGTTTTGATTTACAGATATACCAAAATGTTTGTGTGTATATTTATATTCCCTCTCTTTTATACATAAAAGGCAGCTTTTATCAGTTAATGTGTATACTGGAAAGTATTCCACATTGGCACATAAAGATTTTTCTTACTTCTTTATTTAGTGAATCACCTCTCACTGGACATTTGAGTTGTTTCTAATTTTTTATTATTACAAATAATGTGATGATAAAAAGCCTTGTCAGTTTATTATTTTGCATTTTTACTAGTGTGTCTTTTGCCCCACTTGATATTTTTAAAATATTTTTTAGAATAACGTTAGATTTACTAATTATAAAAATAGTACAGTTTCCATAAACCTCACACCCAGTTTCTCTTATTATTAACATTTTGCATTAGTATGTTAGTATTATTCATTATAATTAATGAACCAATATCAATACATTATTATTATTATTTTTAAAATTTTTTAAAAATATTTTATTTAGTTATTTATTTGAGAGCATGAGAGAGAGAGAGTGAGAGAGAGCATGAGGTTAGGGGAGAGGCAGATGGAGAGGGAGAAGCTGACTCCCCACTGAGCAGGGAGCCCAACGCGGGGCTCGATCCCAGGACTCTGAGATCATGACCTGAGCTGAAGGCAGATGCTTAACCAACTGAGCCACCTAGGCACCCCTCAACTTGATTTTTGGTAGTTGGTGAATGTCATCATTTTAGTTCTGCTACATGTAAGCCTTCTAATTCTAAGGAATATACTTAAACACTTATCTCATATTCCATTGCTGCTTGGCAGTGTTCTTGCTCCTTACCTTGTAAAAGAGGATATCAGTGCCTCTATTCGTCCCTTCTCTCATCTCTTTTCCCTTCTACCACCTAAATTTTTCAGTTGTAAATTTATTTTTAAAGACCAGGATTAATATTTAAATGATTTTCAGTAGCCACAGTTAAGTCTTTGTGCTATGTCAGTAGGTCGATCATAAAAGAGTGAAATCAAAGATCAGCATTTACTGACTATATAAATATTTTTTTTAAATTTTTTTATTGTTATGTTAATCCCCATACATTACATCATTAGTTTTAGATATAGTGTTCCATGATTCATTGTTTGTGCATAACACCCAGTGCTCCGTGCAGAACGTGCCCTCCTCAATACCCATCACCAGGCTAACCCATCCTCCCACCCCCCTCCCTTCTAGAACCCTCAGTTTGTTTTTCAGAGTCCATCGTCTCTCATGGTTCTTCTCCCCCTCCGATTTCCCCCCTTCATTCTTCCCCTCCTGCTACATTCTTCTTCTTCTTTTTTTCTTTCTTAACATATATTGCATTATTTGTTTCAGAGGTACAGATCTGAGATTCAACAGTCTTGCACAATTCACAGCGCTTACCAGAACACATACCCTCCCCAGTGTCCATCACCCAGTCACCCCATCCCTCCCACCCCACCCCCCACTCCAGCAACCCTCAGTTTGTTTCCTGAGATTAAGAATTCCTCATATCAGTGAGGTCATATGATACATGTCTTTCTCTGTTTGACTTATTTCGCTCAGCATAATACCCTCCAGTTCCATCCACGTCGTTGCAAATGGCAAGATCTCATTCCTTTTGATGGCTGCATAATATTCCATTGTATATATATACCACCTCTTCTTTATCCATTCATCTGTTGATGGACATCTTGGCTCTTTCCACAGTTTGGCTATTGTGGACATTGCTGCTATAAACATCGGGGTGCACGTACCCTTTCGGGTCCCTACTTTTGTATCTTTGGGGTAAATACCCAGGAGTGCAATTGCTGGATCATATGGTAGCTCTATTTTCAACTTTTTGAGGAACCTCCATACTGTTTTCCAGAGTGGCTGCACCAGCTTGCATTCCCACCAACAGTGTAGGAGGGTTCCCCTTTCTCCGCATCCCCGCCAACATCTCTCATTTCCTGACTTGTTAATTTTAGCCATTCTGACTGGTGTGAGGTGGTATCTCATTGAGGTTTTGATTTGGATTTCCCTGATGCCGAGCGATATTGAACACTTTTTCATGTGTCTGTTGGCCGTTTGGATGTCTTCTTTGGAAAAATGTCTGTTCATGTCTTCTGCCCATTTCTTGATTGGATTCTTTGTTCTTTTGGTGTTGAGTTTGATGAGTTCTTTATAGATTTTGGATACTAGCCCTTTATCTGATATGTCATTTGCAAATATCTTCTCCCATTCTGTCAGTTGTCTTTTGGTTTTGTTGACTGTTTCCTTTGCTTTGCAAAAGCTTTTGATCTTGATGAAGTCCCAATAGTTCATTTTTGCCCTTGCTTCCCTTGCCTTTGGCGATGTTTCTAGGAAGAAGTTGCTGCGGCTGAGGTCGAAGAGGTTGCTGCCTGTGTTCTCCTTTAGGATTTTGATGGACTCCTGTCTCACATTGAGGTCTTTCAACCATTTGGAGTCTATTTTTGTGTGTGGTGTAAGGAAATGGTCCAGTTTCATTCTTCTGCATGTGGCTGTCCAATTTTCCCAACACCATTTGTTGAAGAGACTGTCTTTTTTCCATTGGACATTCTTTCCTGCTTTGTCGAAGATTAGTTGACCATAGAGTTGAGGGTCCATTTCTGGGCTCTCTATTCTGTTCCATTGATCTATGTGTCTGTTTTTGTGCCAGTACCATACTGTCTTGATGATGACAGCTTTGTAGTAGAGCTGGAAGTCCGGAATTGTGATGCCGCCAGCTTTGCTTTTCTTTTTCAACATTCCTCTGGCTATGCGGGGTCTTTTCTGGTTCCATACAAATTTTAGGATTATTTGTTCCATTTCTTTGAAGAAAGTGGATGGTATTTTGATGGGGATTGCATTGAATGTGTAGATTGCTCTAGGTAGGATTGACATCTTCACAATATTTGTTCTTCCAATCCATGAGCATGGAACGTTTTTCCATTTCTTTGTGTCTTCCTCAATTTCTTTCATGAGTATTTTATAGTTTTCTGAGTACAGATCCTTTGCCTCTTTGGTTAGATTTATTCCTAGGGATCTTATGGTTTTGGGTGCAATTGTAAATGGGATCGACTTCTTAATTTCTCTTTCTTCTGACTTGTTGTTGGTGTATAGGAATGCCACTGACTTCTGTGCATTGATTTTATATCCTGCCACTTTACTGAATTCCTGTATGAGTTCTAGCAGTTTTGGGGTGGAGTCTTTGGGATTTTCCACATAAAGTATCATATCATCTGCAAAGAGTGAGAGTTTGACTTCTTCTTTGCCAATTTGGATGCCTTTTATTTCTTTTTGTTGTCTGATTGCTGTGGCTAGGACTTCCAATACTATGTTGAATAGCAGTGGTGATAGTGGACATCCCTGCCGCATTCCTGACCTTAGGGGGAAAGCTCTCAGTTTTTCCCCATTGAGAATGATATTCGCTGTAGGTTTTTCATAGATGGCTTTTATGATATTGAGGTATGTACCCTCTATCCCTATACTCTGAAGAGTTTTGATCAAGAAAGGATGCTGTACTTTGTCAAATGCTTTTTCTGCATCTATTGAGAGGATCATATGATTCTTGTTCTTTCTTTTGTTAATGTATTGTATCACGTTGATTGATTTGCGGATGTTGAACCAACCTTGCAGCCCAGGGATAAATCCCACTTGGTCGTGGTGAATAATCCTTTTAATATTCTGTTGGATCCTATTGGCTAGTATTTTGGTGAGAATTTTTGCATCCATGTTCATCAGGGATATTGGTCTGTAAGTCTCCTTTTGGATGGGGTCTTTGTCTGGTTTTGGGATCAAGGTAATGCTGGCCTCATAAAATGAGTTTGGAAGTTTTCCTTCCATTTCTATTTTTTGGAACAGTTTCAGAAGGATAGGTATTAATTCTTCTTGAAATGTTTGGTAGAATTCCCCTGGGAAGCCATCTGGCCCTGGGCTTTTGTGTTTTGGGAGATTTTTGATGACTGCTTCTATTTCCTTAGTGGTTATAGGTCTGTTCAGGTGTTCTATTTCTTCCTGGTTCAGTTTTGGTAGTTGATACATCTCTAGGAATGCATCCATTACTTCCAGGTTATCTAATTTGCTGGCATAGAGTTGCTCATAATATGTTCTTATAATTGTTTGTATTTCTTTGGTGTTGGTCGTGATTTCTCCTCTTTCATTCATGATTTTGTTGATTTGGGTCATTTCTCTTTTCTTTTTGATAAGTCTGGCCAGGGGCTTATCAATCTTGTTAATTCTTTCAAAGAACCAGCTCCTAGTTTCGTTGATCTGTTCTACTGTTCTTTTGGTTTCTATTTCATTGATTTCTGCTCTGATCTTTATTATTTCTCTTCTCCTGCTGGGTTTAGGCTTTATTTGCTGTTCTTTCTCCAGCTCCTTTAGGTGTAGGGTTAGGTTGTGTACTTGAGACCTTTCTTGTTTCTTGAGAAAGGCTTGTATTGCTATATACTTTGCTCTTAGGACTGCCTTTGCTGTATCCCAAAGATTTTGAATAGTTGTGTTTTCATTTTCATTGGTTTCCATGAATTTTTTTAATTCTTCTTTAATTTCCTGGTTGACCCATTCATTCTTCAGTAGGATGCTCTTTAGCCTCCATGTATTTGAGTTCTTTCCGACTTTCCTCTTGTGATTGAGT
>NW_022589768.1:11445154-11525427 GCF_004348235.1 Phoca vitulina | reverse complement strand
GTTCTGCCGTTCTCATTGATCGGTAAACTTGGTCTTGGCTGGCTGTTCTCGCTGATCTTCTGGGGGAGGGGCCTGTTGCCGTGGTTCCCAAATGTCTTTGCCGGAGGCAAAATTGCCCCGCCCTTGCCGGTCCGGGCTAAGTAATCTGCTCGGGTTTGCTCTCCGGAGCTTTTGTTCCCTGCAAGCTTTCCGTACAGCTTTGGAGGCGGAGAGTGAAAATGGCGGCCTCCCAGTCTCCGCCCCGGAGGAGCCGAGAACTCGGGGTCCCACTCCTCAGCGAGCCCCCAGAGAAAAGCAGTCAGTCACTCCCGTCTCCCCGGTCTCCGGCCACACTCCGCACTCACCCGGCCTGTGACCGCGCGTTTCTATCTCTGGCACCCGACCCCATGTGGAGTCTCCAAACCCAGCAGATCCCCGCGGTGCGCTCCCGCGCCACTCCTCCCGGGGGAGGAAGGGGAGTCTCCCCGGATCTGCCGCTTGTTGGGTCCCTGCTGGAGGAGCAGTGGCCCGACTGTGGCGCGGATCACGGTCTATGACAACCCCGAGCTGAGAGCCCGCGCCTGGGCTCCGTCTCTGCAGCCGGCTTCCCTGCTCCGATACCTGGGAGCTCTGCCGCACTCAGGCACCCCCGGTCTTTCTGTGACCCCGAGGGTCCTGAGACCACACTGTCCCGCGAGGGTTCCACCCCCCACTTCGCCACCAGAGTGACGTCCCTCAGCGGAGCAGACTTCTAAAAGTTCCGATTTTGTGCTCCGCGGCTCTATCACTTGCCAGAAGCGGCCGACGGAGGCCCCCCCCCCCGCCGTCTATCCTCCCGAATAACGCCTCGGATTCACTTCTCCGCACGTCCTACCTTCCAGAAAGTGGTCGCTTTTCTGTTCAGAGAGTTGTAGCTCTTCTTTTCTTCGATCTCCTGTTGAGTTTGTAGGTGTTCAGAATGGTTTGATCCCTATCCAGCTGAATTCCTGAGAGGAGACGAAATCCAGGTCTCCTACTCCTCCGCCATCTTGCTCCGCCCCCCCGACTATATAAATATTAATCACTGAAGGATCTGGTTATGTGTAGGATTGTTTCTTTCTATATGGTTAGAAGGGCTCAGCAGATTTAATTGGAAAATGTGGAGCTAGGATGGCCCTGCATAATTGTCAGATTGAGGCTGAAGACAGCCAGTTCATGCAGACATACATGCTTATTCGTCAAGCTCCCTTTGTTGTGCATCCTAAGTATCTTGTGACACACTGGAGCTGGGTTTGTCTGGACATCTTGGTACTTAGGTCCATGTGTTATGTCTAGTAGCAAAGATCGACTATTCAGTTACAGTGTATGTAGATATCATTTAATGACAAAGTGAAAATCCTTTTAAGACTTTTTCATTGTGTGGCTCTCTTTTATAGATGATGAGGGACAGTTATCTCTAATATTCTCAAGGCAGTCTGCAGCAGAGCTGAGCATTGCATTACACTGAAGGAGCTAAGACTCTAGATCCATAGGTCTGAGTTAGGTTGCCCAGAACTCCCACCTAGTTCCCACTGAAGTTATCCTGACATCTTTCTCATGAGGCTGTTTTGAAGATTAAATGAACTAATTCTTAGAAAATGCTGTGTGCTGCCTGGCGCATAAGCATGCAATAAATATTAACTATTATTATTACTAATATTTATATCCTTAGAATATTTTTTATCTTTGCAGTTTGTATATAATGGAAACATATTGCATGCACTTATTTTTAAACAAAGTTAACATGGCGTGATAAGGTCTTCAATGAAAGACAGTACAGGCATGCAGGGTGCCATGAACTTCGCCCATATAGGATGGCAAACGTAATGGTTAAATGTGTGTGTTTGGACTGCTCCACCAACTGACTGTTCCCCTGTCTCTCTCCTTCTCTTTGGGCCTCCTTATTATTCCTTGAGACGCAACAATATTGAAATAAGGCCAATTAATAACCCTATGATGGCCTCTAAGTGTTCATGTGAAAGGAACAGTTGAATGTCTCTTACTTAAAATCAAAAGCTAGAAATGATTGAGCTTAGTGAGGAAGACATGGAAAAAGGTGAGATAGGCCAAAAGCTGGGCCTCTTCCCCCAAACGGTTAGCCAAGTTGTGAATGCAAAGGACAGTTTCTTGAAGGAAATTAAAAGTGCCCCTCTAGTGAACACATGAATGATAAGAAAGTGAAACAGCCTTATTGGCTGAAATGGAAAAAATCTTAGTAGTCTGGATAGAAGATCAAATAGCCACAACATTCCCTTAAGCCAAACCCCAATCCAGAGCTAAGCCCTAACTCTCTTCACTTCTATGAAGGCTGAGGGAGGTAAGGGAGCTGCAGAAGGCAAATTTGAGGCTAGGAGATGTTGGTTCATGAGGACATGTTTAAGGATGGACACCATCTCCATAATATAAAACTGCAAGGTGAAGGAGCAAGTACTGATGTAGAAGCTGCAGGAAGTTTTCCAGAAGATCTAGTGGAGATCATTCATGAAGGTGGCTCAACTAAACAATGGATTTTCTTTCTTTCTTTTTTTTTTTTTTAAAGATTTTATTTATTTATTTGACAGAGAGAGAGAGACAGCGAGAGAGGGAACACAAGCAGGGGGAGTGGGAGAGGGAGAAGCAGGCTTCCCACTGAGCAGGGAGCCCAATGCGGGGCTTGATCCCAGGACCCTGGATCATGACCTGAGCCAAAGGCAGACTCTTAATGACTGAGCCACTGAGGCACTCCTACAACAGATTTTCAATGATGAAACAGCCTTATAGTGGAAGAGGATGCCATCTAGGACTTTCATAGCTGGAGAGGAGAAGTCAGTGCCTGGCTTCAAAGCTTCAAAGGACAGGCTAATGCAGCTGCTGACTTTTTTTTTTTTTGTAGTTTTTAATTTTATTATGTTATGTTAGTCATCATACAATACATCATTAGTTTTTGATGTAGTGATCCACGATCCATTGTTTTCATATAATACCCAGTGCTCCATGCAGTACGTGCCCTCCTTAATACCCATCACCGGGCTAACCAATCCCCCCTCCCCCCTCCCCTCTAAAACCCTGTTTGTTTCTCAGAGTCCATAGTCTCTCATGGTTCATCTCTCCCTCCAATTCCCCCCGCCCATTTTCCCTTCCTTCTCCTAATGTCCTCCATGTTATTCCTTATGTTCCACAAATAAGTGAAACCATATGATAATTGACTTTCTCTGCTTGACTTATTTCACTTAGCATAATCTCCTCCAGTCCCATCCATGTTGATGTAAAAGTTGGGTATTCATCTTTTCTGATGGCTGAGTAATATTCCATTGTATATATGGACCACATCTTCTTTATCCATTCATATGTTGAAGGGCATCTCGGCTCTTTCCACAGTTTGGCTATTGCGGACATTGCTGCTATGAACATTGGGGTGCATATGGCCCTTCTTTTCACTACATCTGTGTCTTTGGGGTAAATACCCAGTAGTGCAATTGCTGGGTCATAGGGTAGCTCTATTTTTAAACTTTTGAGGAACCTCCACACTGTTTTCCAAAGTGGCTGTACCAACTTGCATTCCCACCAACAGTGTAAGAGGGTTCCCCTCTCTCCACAACCTCTCCAACATTTGTTGTTTCTTTCCCTGTCCATTTTTGCCATTCTAACTGGTGTAAGGTGGTATCTCAGTGTGGTTTTGATTTGGATTTCCCTGATGGCTAATGATGATGAACATTTTTTCATGTGTCTGTTAGCCATTTGTATGTCTTCTTCAGCGAAGTGTCTGTTCATCTCTTCTGCCCACTTTTTGACTTGATTATTTGTTTTTTGGGTGTTGAGTTTGAGAAGTTCTTTATAGATCTTGGATACCAGCCCTTTATCTGTAGTGTCATTTGCAAATATCTTCTCCCATTCTGTGGGTTGCCTCTTTGTTTTGTTGACTGTTTCCTTTGCTGTGCAGAAACTTTTTATATTGATGAAGTCCCAAAAGTTCATTTTTGCTTTTGTTTCACTAGCTTTTGGAGATGTATCTTGAAAGAAGTTGCTGTGGCCGATGTCAAAGAGGTTACTGCCTATGTTCTCCTCTAGGATTTTGATGGATTCCTGTCTCACATTGAGGTCTTTCATCCACTTTGAGTTTATCTTTGTGAATGGTGTTAGAGAATGGTCAAGTTGCATTCTTCTGCATGTGGCTGTCCAATTTTCCCAGCACCATTTATTGAAGAGACTGTCTTTTTTCCATTGCATGTTTTTTCCTGCTTTGTCAAAGATTATTTGACCATAGAGTTGAGGGTCCATATCTGGGTTCTCTATTCTGTTCCATTGGTCTGTATGTCTGTTTTTGTGCCAGTACCATGCTGTCTTGGTGATCACTGCTTTGTAATATAGCTTGAAATTGGGCAACGTGATGCCCCCAGCTTTGTTTTTCTTTTTCAACATCTCCTTGGCGATTCAGGGCCTTTTCTGATTCCATACAAATTTTAGGATTGTTTGTTCCAGCACTTTGAAAAATGTCATTGGGATTTTGATCGGGATGGCATTGAAGGTATAGATTGCTCTGGGTAGCATAGACATTTTAACAATGTTTATTCTTCTGATCCATGAGCATGGAATATTTTTCCATCTTTTTGTGTCTTCTTCAATTTCTTTCATGAGTGTTTTGTAGTTCCTAGAGTATAGATCCTTTACCTCTTTGGTTAGGTTTATTCCAAGTTATCTTATGGTTTTTGGTGCTATTGTAAATGGAATCGTTTCTTTAATTTCTCTTTCTACAGTTGCGTTGTTAGTGTATAAGAAAGCAACTGATTTCTGTGCATTGATTTTGTATCCTGCCACATTACTGAATTGCTGGATGAGTTCTAGTAATTTGGGGGTGGGGTCTTTTGGGTTTTCCACATAAAGTATCATGTCGTCTGCAAAAAGAGAGAGTTTGACTTCTTCTTTGCCAATTTGAATACATTTTATTTCTTTTTGTTGTCTGATTGCTGTTGCTAGGACTTCTAGTACTATGTTGAACAACAGTGGTGAGAGTGGGCATCCTTGACGTGTTCCTGATCTTAAGGGAAAGGCTCTCAGCTTTTCCCCATTGAGGATGATATTCGCTGTGGGTTTTTCATAGATGGATTTTATGAGCTTGAGGAATGTTCCCTCTATCCCTATACCCTGGAGAGTTTTAATCAGGAAAGGATGTTGTATTTTGTCAAATGCTTCTTCTGCATCAATTGAGAGGACCATATGGTTCTTCTCCCTCCTCTTATTAATGTGTTCTATCACATTGATTGATTTGCGAATGTTGAACCACCCTTGCATCCCGGGGATAAATCCCACTTGGTCGTGGTGGATGATCCTTTTAATGTATTGTTGGATCCTATTAGCTAGGATTTTGTTGAGGATTTTGGAATCCATATTCATCAGGGATATCGGTCTGAAATTCTCCTTTTTGATGGGGTCTTTGCCTGGTTTGGGGATGCAGGTAATGCTGGCCTCATAGAATGAGTTTGGAAGTTTTCCTTCTGTTTCTATTTTTTGAAACAGCTTCAGTAGAATAGGTATTATTTCTTCTTTGAATGTTTGGTAGAATTCCCCAGGGAATCCATCAGGCCCTAGACTCTTGTTTTTTGGGAGGTTTTTGATCACTGCTTCAATCTCGTTACTGGTTATTGGCCTATTCAGGTTGTCAATTTCTTCCTGTTTCAGTCTTGGCAGCTTATAGGTTTCCAGGAAGGCCTCCATTTCATCCAGATTGCTCAGTTTATTGGCATATAGTTGTTGATAATAATTTCTAATAATTGTTTCTATTTCCTTGGTGTTAGTCGTGATCTCTCCCCTTTCATTCATAATTTTATTAATTTGGGTCCTTTCTCTCTTCTTTTGGATAAGTCTGGCCAGTGGTGTATCAATCTTATTAATTCTTTCAAAGAACCAACTTCTAGTTTCGTTGATCTGATCTACTGTGTTTCTGGTTTCTAATTCATTGATTTCTGCTCTAATTTTAATTATTTCTCTTCTAATGCGTGGCTTAGGCATCGTTTGTTGCTTTTTCTCTAGTTCTTTAAGGTGTAGAGTTAGTTGGTGAATTCGGGATTTTTCTATTTTTTTGAGTGAGGCTTGGATGGCTATGTATTTCCCCCTTAGGACCGCCTTTGCAGTATCCCATAGGTTTTGGACCGATGTGTTTTCGTTCTCATTGATTTCCATGAATTGTTTAAGTTCTTCTTTGATTTCTGGGTTGACCCAAACATTCTTGAGCACAGTGGTCTTTAGCTTCCAAGTGTTTGAATTTCTGCCAAATTTTTTCTTGTGATTGAGTTCCAGTTTTAGAGCATTGTGGTTTGAGAATATGCAGGGAATAATCTCAGTCTTTTGGTATCGGTTGAGACCTGATTTGTGACCCAGTATGTGGTCTATTCTGGAGAAAGTTCCATGTGCACTCGAGAAGAATGAGTATTCTGTTGTTTTAGGATGGAATGTCCTGTAAATATCTATGAGGTCCATCTGGTCCAATGTATCATTCAAAGCTCTTGTTTCCTTGTTGATTTTCTACTTAGATGATCTGTCCATTGCTGAGAGTGGAGTATTGAGGTCTCCTACAATTAACGTATTGTTATCAATATGACTCTTTATTTTGGTTAACAGTTGGCTTATGTAGATGGCTGCTCCCATGTTGGGGGCATAGATATTTACAATTGTTAGATCTTCTTGTTGGATAGACCCTTTAAGAATGATATAGTATCCTTCTGTGTCTCTTATTACAGACTTTAGTTTAAAATCTAATTTGTCTGATATAAGAATTGCTACCCCAGCTTTCTTTTGAGGTCCGCTGGCATGGAAGATGGATCTCCATCCCTTCACTTTCAGTCTGGATGTATCTTTAGGTTCAAAATGAGTCTCTTGTAGACAGCATATGGATGGGTCCTGTCTTTTTATCCAATCTGCAACCCTGTGCCGTTTTATGGGAGCGATTAGGCCATTCACGTTGAGAGTGATTATTGAAAGATATGAATTAATTGTCACCATGTTGCCTGTGAAGACGTTGTTTTTATGGATTGTCCCTGTAAATTTCTGTTGTAGATCACTCTTGGGGTCTTTCTCCTTTTATAGAACCCCCCTTAATATTTCTTGCAGGGCCGGCTTAGTGGTCACATATTCTTTCAACTTCTGCCAGTCGTGGAAGCTCTGCAGCTCTCCATCCATTCTAAATGAAAGCCTTGCCGGATAAAGTATTCTTGGCTGCATGTTCTTCTCATTTAGTACCCTGAATATGTCTTGCCAGGCCTTTCTGGCTTGCCAGGTCTCTGTGGATAGGTCTGACGTTATTCTGATGTTCCTCCCTCTGTACGTAAGGAATCTCTTCCCCCTAACTGCCCTTAAGATGGTTTCCTTGGTTCTAAGATTTGCAAATTTTACTATTACATGCCGGGGTATTGGCCTGTTTTCCTTGATCTTAGGAGGGGTCCTCTCTGCCTCTAGGACTCGAATGTTTGTTTCATTCCCCAGATTAGGGAAGTTCTCAGCTACGATTTGCTCAAATACATCTAGTCCTCTCTCTCTCTCCACTCCCTCCGGGATTCCAATGATTCTGACATTGGAACGCCTCATGGTGTCACTTATTTATCTGATTCTATTTTCATGGATTCTGAGTTGTTTTTCCCTGGCCTCCTCTTTTCCCTTTTTATCTATTATACTGTCTTCCAGATCACTTATTCTCTCTTCTGTCTCAGTTACCCTAGCTGTTAGATTATCTAGATTGGATTGGATCTCATTGATAGCATTTTTAAGTTCTGCCAAATCACCTTTTATTTCTGCCCTTAAAGACTCTATGTTGCCATTAATTGATTTCTCCATTCTAGCCATTGTCTTCACAATTGCTAGCCTGAATTCCATCTCCGACATCTTGGTTATGTCTGCATCCATTTGTAAATCTGCAGCATAAGTCATAATCTCTGAGTCTTTTCTGTTCTGGGGGCTCCTCCTCCTAGTCATTCTGTTGATGGGTGTTTGAGGGAATGTATAGAGTCGAAATTACTGACCAGAACCCAAGCAAGATGCACCTGTTTTCTTGGGACCTTAGGGTTGCTGGCCTCTTGTTTTCCCAGCCTGTCTTCTGGGGGAGGGGCCTGCCGCCCTGTTACTCAGGTAACCCTGTTGGGGCGGAGTTGCCCTGCGCCCCTGTGGTGGGGGATGGGCTCAGTGGGAATCAGTCTTTGGGGCTTTTGTTCTCTGGCGCCTTTCCCTGGCGGCTTTCCGCGTCTCTTCCGCGAGTCAGAGCAGAAGAGACCGTTTCCAACCCTCTGCCTCAGAGCAGAGAGACCTCAGTCTGTTCTTCAGTGAGCTCTCCAGGCCACACCGTCTCCGTTTCTGTCCGTGCTGCTATCAACTGCAGCGGCCTGGGTTGTGCGCCCCTCTGCAGCGCTCCCAGTCCTGCCTCCAGGTCCGGACACGTCTCTGCCCTTTGTGCTTCTAAAACCGCCAGCTGCTCCCAGTTCGCATGCGCGCGACTCCACCGCTTGGGGTCCTGTCCCAGGGACTGCAGTTCGCGTGTGTGCGACTCCGCCGCTCGGGGTTTCCACCCCGGGGGGTTGCAGTTCACCGGCGGGACCCCGGCGCACCGGGTTTCCGTCTCAGAGGCTGCAGTTCGCGTGTGCGCGACCCCGCCGGTCTGGTCCTCCACCCCGGGGGCTGCCCTAAAGTCCTTTCCCGATGCTACCGGTCTGCAAGTCTGTGCCTCGTCCGCAGCGCGCGAGGCTGTCGCTCACCGGCGGTGTAGGATCCCCACGTCCAGGCACCCTCCCGCTGCTGTTTATCCTCCCATATCTGCCCACAGGATCACGGCTCTCCGCTTCGTACCTCACAACCAACTGCCCACGATATTCTGTTTGTAGAGATCCAGATCTTCTTACATCTCAGGCTGGTTTCGTGGGTGCTCAGAGTGGTCTGGTAGATATCCAGCTCAATTCCGGGGACCAGTTGAAATAGGGTTCCCTACTCCTCCGCCATCTTCCCCCCCTCCCCTCAGCTGCTGACTTTAAATTGAAGCCAATGTTCATTTACCGTTCTGAAAATCCTAGGGTCCTTAAGAATTATGCTAAATCTACTCTGCCTATGCTCTGTCAATGGAACAAGAAAGACTGGACGACAGCACATGTCTTTACAACTTGGTTTCCTAAATATTGTAAGCCCATTGTTGAGAACAGAAACAAAGATTCCTTTCAAAATGGTACTGCTCATTGACAATGCCCCTGGTCACTCAAGAGCTCTGATGGAGATGAACACCGAGATTAATGTTGTTTTCATGCCTGCTAATACAACATATATTTTGCATGTATGCAGGATTAATCTTGACTTTCAAGTCTTATTATTGAAGGAATACATTTTGTAAGGCTATAGCTACCAGATAGTGATCTCTCTGATGGATCTGGGAAAGTAAATTGAAAACCTTCTTGAAAGGATTCACCATTCTGGATGCCAATTAAGAGCATTTGGGATTCATAGGATGAGGTCAAAATATCGACATTAACAGGAGTTTGGAAGAAGTTGATTCCGATCTTCATGGATGACTTCAAGGGGTTCAGTACTTCAGGGAAGGAAGTCACTGCAGATGTGGTGGAAACAGCAAGAAAACTAGAATTAGAAGTGGGGCCTGAAGATGGGGTTGAATTGCTGCAATCTCATGATTAAACTTTAATGGAAGAGGAGCTCCTTATTATAGATGAGCAAAGAAAGTTGTTTCTTGAGATGGAACCTACTCCTGGTGAAATGCTCTGAAGATTATTGAAGTGACAACAAAGGATTTAGAATATTACCTACACTTAGTTGATGGAGCAACAGCGGGGTTTGAGAGGGCTGAAAAAAGTTCTACTGTGTAAAATGCTATCAAACAGAATCCCATGCTACAGAGAACCCATTTGTGAAAGGAAGAGTCAATTGATGTGCCAGACTTTATTGTCTTGTTTTAAGAAATTGCCACAGCCAACCCAACTTTCAGCAACCACCCCCTGATCAGTCGGCAGCCATCAACACTGAGGCAAGATCCTTTACCAGCAAAAAGAGTATGACTCTTGGGGCGCCTGGGTGGCTCAGTTGGTTAAGCAAATGCCTTTGGCTCAGGTAATGATCTCAGGGTCCTGGGACTGAGCCCCATGTTGGGCTCCCTGCTCAGCGGGGAGTCTGCTTCTCCCTCTCCCTCTGCTGCTACCCCTGCTTGTGTTCTCTCTCTGTCAAATAAATAAAAATAAAATCTTAAAAAAAAAAGGATTATGATTCTTTTTAGCAATAAAGTATTTTTAAATTAAGGTACATACATTTTTTTGTTTGTTTGTTTTTAAACATAATGCTGTTGCGCGCCTAATACACTACAGTGTGGTGTAAACGTAGCTGTTATATGCACTGGGAAACAAAAAAAAATTAATTTGACTTGCTTTGTTGCAATATTCTTTTATTGCTGTGCTCTGGAACCAAACCTGCAATATCTCTGAAGTACGCCTGTAAACAGTGAGACCTGATGACAGGTAATTTCTACTATGGGTGGATAATTTCCCTTCCACAGTTACAAATACTAATAATTTAAATCCTTAAAAAGTATTTTCAATTTTATTTCAAAATTTAAATTATGAAAATGTACAAACATATACAAAGATAAGGAGAATAATTCAATGAACCACATATATCCTTCACTCAGATTTAATAATTATCAAAATTTCCCACATAAGTATCTATTTCTTTTTCTTTTTTTTTTTTTGAAACTATTTTTTAAATTTTATTTTTTTTAGTAATCTCTACACCCATTGTGAGGCTTGAACTCATGACTCTGAGATCAAGAGTCTCATGTTCTTCCAACTGAGCCAGCCAGGAACCCCTCTTTTTCTTTTCTTTTTTCTTTTTTCTTTTTTTTAATTTTTTTATTGTTATGTTAATCCCCATACATTACATCATTAGTTTTAGATATAGTGTTCCATGATTCATTGTTTGTGCATAACACCCAGTGTTCCATGCAGAACATGCCCTCCTCAATACCCATCACCAGGCTAACCCATCCTCCCACCCCCCTCCCCTCTAGAACCCTCAGTTTGTTTTTCAGAGTCCATCGTCTCTCATGGTTCTTCTCCCCCTCCGATTTCCCCCTCTTCATTCTTTCCCCCCTCTTTTTCTTTTAAAAGCAAATTCCAGTAATCATGTCATTTTGCCCTCGCGTACTTCAGTGTGCATCTCTAATAATATGGGCCTTGTTTACATAGCCACAGTACCATAATCATGTCTGACAAAATTTGGTATCATCCAGTTCACAATAAAATTTTCCTTATTATCTAAAAAATATAATTTAGAGGATTTGTTTAAATCAGGATATGAACAAGGTCAATACATCACATTTGCTTGTTGTCCCTTAATTCTTTTAAAATCTTGACTAACCTGCGCCCCCTTCACTCCCATCGTCATGTTGCAAAAAGTAGGTCAATTGTCCTGGAAAGTATCCCATATTTTAGACTTGTTGATTTGCTTCCTTGTGCTGTTATTTAACTAGCTCCTAGTTTCCTTGTATTTAATTTTATTTTAAAATTATTTATTTTAGGGGCGCCTGGGTGGCTAAGTCGTTAAGCGTCTGCCTTCGGCTCAGGTCATGGTTCCAGGGTCCTGGGATCGAGCCCCACATCGGGCTCTCTGCTTGGCGGGAAGCCTGCTTCTCCCTCTTCCATTCCTCCTGCTTGTGTTCCCTCTCTCGCTGTGTCTCTCTCTGTCAAATAAATAAAATCTTAAAAAAAATTTTTTTTAAATTATTTATTTTAAAGGCTTTTCTAATTAAAGCATGTAACATGATACTTGTAAAAAATGAGAAAAATGATAGAACTACAATTGGTAATGTGGAAAGTACAAATTTGTTATAATCCTACCCTAGAGACAATCACTGTTAATTGTATGGCATATATTCTATCAGACTTTTTTCTTCACTATTCAGTAAGAAAGTAATTTCTTAAGTTATTTTACACTGAAATTGGCCATTGTGTGATTCTCTATTACTACAAGGTTTTTGTGGAGATTATTCATTGGTTCTTTGCACAATGTCCCAATCCTGTAAAAAATCTAGCCATTGTTAGAAAGTGTTGAGGCAGGACAGTGTGGTTATTGTTTTAAGTTAATCAAACATAGGATATTTTGTGTGTATTGCAGGGTGAAGAATGCAGCACTGAGGAAGGAACAGATACAGAATGGGAACAGTTGAGTAAAGCATGCAGGGCCAAACCTTTCCTTAAGCTCCACATGCTATCAGATAGCACATGATCTGATGGGATCAGTGAGGTTGGGGCACCCATTAGGTGGGTACTAATGATCCCATTAGGTACTAAGGTACTAAGTCTGGTACCTTAGTAACTAGGACAGTTTCTTCAATTGTCTGTCTCAGTGGAGATTTGGAGTCTCTCATTCTCTCCTTTTGTGCTAGGACTGGACTCTCGGTGGAATGCATACAGTAATTTCCTTTAGTGCTTGTCAACTGTAAATGAAAAAAAAAGAATATATAACTCTAATTTGCATGCCCTCCCTTGCCCAAATTGAAGCATTACACAGATCTTTTACTACAAATTCCCAGTTTTCGAATTCTTAATTTTGACTTTTCTTTCAGTTTGCCTTAATACGTCTTCAAATAATTTTTTCCAAAAACAATGTTCAGGATATGTTTTCCAATCTTTGGACATCTGAGAATAATTTTCTGTTATTTTTATACATGAAAAACATACATATTTTTTAGATCTTCTAGGTCAGTAGCAGCTCGTGTCCATATATCCTGGTTATATACTCTAATTTATTTTTTATTTATTATTATTATTATTTTTTATTTTATTATGTTATGTTAATCACCATACATTACATCATTAGTTTTTGATGTAGTGTTCCATGATTCATTGTTTGTGCATAACACCCAGTGCTCCATGCAGAACGTGCCCTCTTTAATACCCATCACCAGGCTAACCCCTCCCCCCCAACCCCTCCCCTCTAGAACCCTCAGTTTGTTTCTCAGAGTCCATAATCTCTCGTGGTTTGTCTCCCCCTCTGATTCCCCCCCTTCATTTTTCCCTTCCTGCTATCTTCTTCTTCTTCTTCTTTTTTTTTTAACATATAATGTATTATTTGTTTCAGAGGTACAGGTCTGTGATTCAACAGTCTTAACACAATTCACAGCGCTCACCATAGCACATACCCTTCCCAGTGTCTATCACCCAGTCACACCATCCCTTCCACCCCCCACCACTCCAGCTAATTTATTTTTTAATTTTATTTATTGATTTTTAGTTTTTAAAAAAAGATTTTATTTATTTTTTTGAGAGAGAGAGAGACAGAGATAGAGAGAGCACGAGGTGGGGAGGGCAGAGGGAGAGGCAGACTCCCCGCTGAGCAGGGAGCCCGATGCCGGGCTCGATCCCAGGACCCTGGGATAATGACCTGAGCCAAAGGCAGACACTTAACCGACTGACCTACCTAGGCATCCACACATGAAAAACATTTGACTAGATTTTAAAATATGTGATTATAACGGTTCTGCTCAAAATGTAATAGATACTATTTCATTATCTTTTGGAATTCAGTGCTGTAGGAGCTTTGGGCAAGTGTGAATTTTATTGATTTGTAAGAACCTAGGATTTATGATGGACCTTTTTTGTTTGTTTGGTCTTTTTAATCATTTGCTGGGATATATGTAGGTGTGTGATCTAGAGATTCCCTGTTTGACCCTCCATTCTTTATAATCTCCACCTGCTGTGGGCCATGGGATTTTTACAGAATCAACTGGGTCTGATGCCCCTAAGCTTCTGATTGATTGATCCAATGGGAATCACTAGAAGATTAGGAGCTGGAGGAGAGTAAAATCAGGCCTTCCTTTACAACTCTCTCTGGTTTCTGATACTTTACCCTCCTCTTGTTTTTCCAGGCCTACTGCTGGTAATGACTGCTAAATTCATGACTAATTCTGTGCAGATCCCCTATAATTGATTATTTCAGGAACTTGATGACTGTGATCAAACTTCAGTTGGTATGATTTCTCATGACCTATCTTCAGGGTCACTGATTATTCCTTCTGTTGTGTCTAATCCATTCTTATCCTGTGGTTTTGTTTTGTTTTTTTCAATTTCAGATATTCTATTTTTCAGTTCTAGAGTTTCTTTTGGTCATTTTTTAGATGTTTAATTTCTTTGCTAATATTTTAATCTGTTTATTCATCATGACTATGTTGTCCTTTAAGTCCCTTGAACATATTTAAAATAGGTATTTTAAAGTTCTTGTCTGCTAATTCCAACTTCTGAGTCATCTTTTTTTCTTTTATGGGTCTCATTTTCCTTTGTTTTCTCATATCTAGTAATTTTTTTATTATATACTGGACGTTGTGGGAGATGTGCTTTAAAGGGATCTCAAATCTGTTTTCTATCTTTAGAGAATATTGCATTTTGTTCTAGAATGTAGTTAAATTACTTTATATCACCTGAATCTTGTGAGGCTTGATTTTATGCATTGCTAGGGCAGCTCTATTTTGGTTTTACTGTTACTCTTAAGGTGAATACATTAGTCCTGGGAGGTGGTTTTTACTCCTAAGTGTGGCTTTTATGGATTTTTACTGGAAAGCCTGTGGTTTTTACCAAGCCCCTTTAACTTGGAAGGATTTGATCTCCAACCTCTGTCTTCCCTGTGGTGGGCATGTGCTAAAGTCTCAGTTCAGCTCTTTTGTCCTTCCAGCTGTTCCCTGGGGCTCTTTGTAGTCTTGCCCTACAGATGTGCACCTCAGGGGTCAGCCAGTGATGTGAGGGGATTTTCTCTGGAGATTTTGAGTTTACTTCCTCTGTGGCTTCCTCCATTTTGTGGAATTCTGTGAATTCCTCCAGTTAGTAACCAGCTGCTTTGGCATGCTTCAGTTCTTTTTTTCTGACTCCACAGACCAATAAGATTCCAGGTTTTGCCTGACTCTCTCTGCCATATTCCCCTTTTTCAAATGTCAACTCCTCTTCTGTTTCTGGCTGCTTTTGGTCACTCTGCAGTGTCTTCAAACAGCTCCAGAGTTTATAATTGTGATCATTAGGAAGAATAGTCTGATAGAAGTTATTAGGCTATAACCAAGCCATTATTATTTCTTGACTGTACTTTTTTAATATGCCTGTGCGCCCTTGCCCTGTAGAGCTTATTCTCAACTTAGTAGCCAGACTGATCCTATTAGAACATTAAGTCTGATGATGCTTTCTTTTCTTTATAAGCCACCACTGGTAGTCCATCTCCCTCAGAATGAAAGCCCAAATCCTGGCAATGAGCAGTATTGTCCTCCAGTGTATCCCCCACCTTCCACTCTACCTTTTCTCCCTGACTTGATGTCCTATTATTTTCCATTTTAATCACTCTGTTCTTGCCAAAGTTACCTTCTTCCTACTCCTTGCACTTGCCTCAGGGCCTTTCCCCTTTCTGTTCTCTTTTCCTGGAATTGGCATCTCCCACCCTATTTAAAATGATACATCCCCATACCCCTACCTACTCTTACAGTCTTTTTCCAGCTTCCCTGATTTACTTTATCTCCATAGTGCTCACAACCAGCTTGTTCATTGACTGCTTCTCCTTATAAGGGTTTAAGTTCTGTGAAGGCAGGGACTTTTGTTTGTTTTGTTCACTTGTATACTCTCAGACCCCAGAACAGAGAAATGCTGAATGAATCAGAGTCTCTTTCTCCTTGCGGACTCATATTGGGTCAGTTCCTTAATTTTGAAAAATATATGTCCAGGGCAATTCCCAGCCTTATTATGAAACTGACATATTTTATCTTGGGCCTATTTATCTTCACTCCTGTGTAGAATCTTTCCTCTGTATCTCCTCCCTTGCAGTGCTGATCTTCTGGGACACAATGCTGTCGTGTTTGATAAAATGTCAGTGAATTAGGTGTCTGTGGAGTTTGGAATTTTTATTAGAAATAACTTCAGGAAAACATGCTATCCTTTAAATTTGTTACTACCACCTAAAATATACCAGTGTTGTAGTGTTTATACAGTTAATAGGAGAGGGGAAAAAAAAAAAAGACGGGGATGTTGGTTTAATCATCATTTATAGAATACACTTTATGAACCTACATAAATTATGCATCATTGACCTTTAAATGAATTTAGACTTAATGAGATCGTTTCATTATGTTTAAAGATGTAACATAATTATTTCATTATGTTTTTTATTATTTCCTAAGCTTATTTATGCTGCTCCCCCCTCATCAAGGCCCAAGTGTATTACCTTCTTATCTAATATTTTTAGGCTGTTTTCTGGTTTGAGGTTTGTAGAAATCTGATCTCACTGAATTACAGTGTTACTTAATTAATTTTCCAGGACACTACAACAACTTTTGCTTTAACAGAGACCTATGTTTCCAAAAGAGTTAAACTTTGTGATCTGAAAATGGATTCTTTAAAAATGTGGTTTGCAACAGGAATCTTTTATCATCCTGGACACAAATAGAATAATGAATCTAGAGCTCAGCTTGGGCTCAGCATTCTGCCCTCTAGTGTTGGATCTTGAAAATGCAGATTAATTTTGAACACGACTTTGTGTCCCATTGTGTCCTAGGGTCCCCAGAGGATCCCAAGAAATCTGAAGGGAGGGAGGAGGAGGCCGAACAGGCTGGACTCTGGCCTCATTCCTTTCAGATGCAGAAGCTCCACTCTTTCACATTTTCCTCATTTTGGGACACTACTTAGTTCTTACTTGATAAAATAGTTGTTTTGCTGCTTCAAAAATAAAAAAAATTAAAAACTATAGTCCTATAGGAGCGCCTGGGTGGCTCAGTTGGTTCAGCGTCCGACTCTTGATTTCAGCTCAGGGTTGTGAGATTGAGCCCTGCCTTGGGCTCTGGGCTCAGTGGGGAGTCTGCTGGAGATTCTCCCTTTCCCTCTCCCTCTGCCCCTCCCCCTGCTCCCGCACTCTGTCTCTCTAAAATAAATAAATCTTAAAAAAAAAAAAACACGCAGAACTATAATACTAGAGTATAAGGGTATGAAACCTAAGAGGTGATTGTAGTATACATGTTCATTTACATCATTGGATTTTGGAATTTGGGCTATATTTCCTCATATAAAACATATAAATGCTTGAACTAGCCCCAAATAACTATTTAATGTATGGTGGAATTCAACATCTATCTATCTATCTTTTTTTTTAAAGATTTTTTATTTTTTATTAGAGAGTACAAGCAGGGCAAGTGGCAGGCAGAGGGAAAGGGAGAAGCAGACTCCCCGCTGAGGAGGGAGCCCAATGTGGGGCTCCATCTCAGGACCCTGGGATCGTGACCTGAGCCAAAGGCAGACGCTTAACTGTCTGAGCCACCCAGGCGCCCCTAACATCTATATATTTTAAATAAAAAAATACACAACAGAAAATAATGTTTATATGTTCAGGTTTCATGAACTCATAGTCAAACAGCCAGGCCTGGGAACTCATTTGCAATCCTGTATTTATTGCTGATAATCAATAGGTCTTTGATCTTCCTGCAGGGAGGTTCTGTTGGAGGCGTACTGAAAGCAATTCTGATGTTTCTGTGCTGTGACTTGTAATGAAATGTT
Organism: Phoca vitulina; assembly: GCF_004348235.1. Classification (NCBI taxonomy): domain Eukaryota; kingdom Metazoa; phylum Chordata; class Mammalia; order Carnivora; family Phocidae; genus Phoca; species Phoca vitulina. The sequence goes on along the minus strand of NW_022589768.1, from coordinate 11,507,911 downwards.
CTCCTTAATCTTTCATGGAAACAATCCTGTTTCTCTTTTGTTTTCTGGGGGCGGGGGAGTCAAAGCGTATGGGGGTGGGAAATGGATTTTACTGGGCATTGGAAGGGGCCTCAACCCCTGAAGATGGGGTTGAGAGGATCAAGCCTTTTCCAACCTTCCCAGGAAAGGATTCAGATATCCCTGGCTGTTTTCTCCTAAGGTTCCGCTTGTTTTCCGAATTTCTGGGACTCTAGCCTGATTCTCCCAGTTCAGAATTTGGGTTCTTGGTTGCTTCCTTCCCCCTTTGGCTGTGTGGCGTTTTGATAACTTCCAGGGATTCTGAGCTCTTGTTTCCTGCCCCCATGCCTACTTTAACAGGGAAGCAGAGACTTGGAGAGAACAAGAAAAAGAAGGGGTGGGGCAGTGGATCAGCCTGTAAGGATGTGGGAATTTCCTGGGGCCCACTGTGGAGGAAGGCTGTGTGTGTGCTGGGCCTTCTGGAGGAAGGTACATCTAGGAAACTGGTGTTGATTTGCTTAGTCTTGTTATAGTGACCAGGAATATGCTGGGGTACTTCCAAGCTACTTGGGACTGGGGAGGCAGGAGTTTCTAGAGGTGTGGAGGGGCCCAAGAGGATAAAACATCTTCTCAGCCCAACGATGTAAAAGGGAGTAATTCCTCAAGAATCTGATGGTATTCTTCAATGAGCTGGAGAGATAGGATATCGTGCCTGTGGAAGGCAGCCTCCAAGGTGGCTTCCAGTGATTCTTCCACTTCTTAGTATTCATGGTCTTGTGTGATCCCTTGGAGTGTGTGTTGGACCTAGTGACTCTAATATGGATTGTGGCAGAAGTGAAGAGATGTCACTTCTGAGATTAGGTTCCAAAGAGACTGTGGCTTCCATTTTGCTTACACTCACTTGTTCTGGCTCTTCTTGCCTGCTCGCTCTGATGAAGCCAGCTGCCATTTTGTTAGCTCCTCTATGGAGAGGCTCATGTAGTAAGGAACTGAGGGTACCTCTAGCCAATAGCCGTGAGTGTGTTTGAAAGCAGGTCCTTCCCAAGTCAAGTCTTCGATGAGATCCCAGCCTTGGCTGACACCTTGATTACAGTCTTGTGAGAGACTCTAAGCTGGAGGACACAGTTAAGCCATGTCCAGGTTCCTTACCCACAGGAACTGAGAGAATAAATATTTGTTGTTTTAAGCTGATACATTTTGGGGTAATTTGCTATGCACCAATAGATAACAATACAGTGCCCTTGGAGAAGGAGTGTTGGAGGCCCTTGTTTTATGTAGGTGATTGTAATGAGTGACTTCTATTACTCAACCATTTCTTGTGATTCCTGAGCTAAGGGAGTTGAGGGGTGTGTGGAAGAGTTGAGCCAGGTTCAGGGTCATGTCATTGAACTGTGCAGTACCCTTTCCCTCAATAAAGAGCTCCCATATCCTTCCATAGGGGAGTCAAAATTAGCATTTGGAAACTTGTCATGCAGAGATCAGGAGAGCCTACTCAGGGCTGGTCCGAGAAGCCATGTAAACCAATACAGGAACTGTGACCCAATCTAGTCAAGTAAGGAGACATTTGTCTTTATCCCTCTCTAAGTCCTCAACACTAAGTAGCCAGAGCCTATAAGAAGGGATGGGTGAGGGCGTGAAGGGGTAGGGCTCTTTTTTTTTTTTTTTAAGATTTTATTTATTTGAGAGAGAGAGCGAGAGCGTGTATGAGCTCGGGGAGGGGCAGAGGGAGAGGGAGAAGCAGACTCTCTGCTGAGCAGGGAGCCCAACGTGGGGCTCCATCCTAGGACCCTGGGATCATGACTTGAGCCAAAGGCAGACACTTAACCGACTGAGCCACCCAGGTGCCCCCAAAGGGGTAGGACTCGAGCACATCAATATGATAGGTTTTCTGTGTACAAGGGCACAGCCTGTCACCGTCCAAGAGCGACCTCCAGTCAGCAGAGGCAGGGGAGACCTTGTGACATTCAGTAGGGGAAAGAGAGGTGGCCCCTAGAGTCACAAGTTAACATACCTCAAGGGGGCTATGTATATAAAAGATGCTAGAAGAAGCATTTGAAAGCAGTCTCTGTTTTTGTCTAGTAAAGCATTAAGGTTCTATCGTTTTCTCAAAAGTTTTACTTTCGTTCTCTAATCACAGGAAGCACCATCTTATTATGGAGGAGCTGCTTTCTCCATTAGAGGGTCCAAGAGATATGAAAGAGTAGGATCCACAGGACCTAGGATCCTTGGAAATCCTAGGATCTTCACTGGGTGCCTCAAGGGCCTATTTAGTGGAAGTGGGAGAGCATTCTTTGCCAAATTATTTACTGTTTCTTTTTCTTTCTTTCTTTCTTTTTTTTTAAAAAAGATTTTATTTATTTATTTGACAGAGAGAGAGAGACACAGCGAGAGAGGGAACATAAGCAGGGGGAGTGGGAGAGGGAGAAGCAGGCTTCCCGCTGAGCAGGGAGCCCGATGTGGGACTCGATCCCAGGACCCTGGGATCATGACCTGAGCCGAAGGCAGACGCTTAACAACAGAGCCACCCAGGTGCCCCTCTTCTTCTTCTTCTTCTTCTTCTTCTTCTTTTTTTTTTTTTTTTAACATTTTCTTTATTTACTTGAGAGAGAGCACAAGTGGGGTAAGGAGCAGAGGGAGAGGCAGACTCAAGCAGGGTATGGGGCAGAGAGAGAGAGGGAGAAGCAGGGAGCCCCACGAGGGCTTGATCCCGGGACTCCGGGATCATGACCTGAGTTGAAGGCAGACGCTTAACTGACTGAGCCACCCAGGCGCCCCTATTTACTGTTTCTTTAGGAAAATCTTTTTGAATTGCTCTCAGTACTCTTAAAAAATATTCACTGTAGGAGAGTAGAAAGAAGAGAGAAAGAGAGAAAGAAAAAGAAAGAAAGAAAGAAAAAGAAAGAAAGAAAGAAAGAAAGAAAGAAAGAACGAAAATAAGCATGATCCCAGTGCTTAGCAGATTCATCAATGAACATCTTGGTGTATAGTCTTCCAGTCTTTTCTAAGCTGTTCATGTTGTGTTTTACACAGTTGACTCATACCAGAAACACTTTTGCCAACATCTTTTGAAATTTACCGTAATAATAACTTGAGCATTTTTTCATATTTCCAAGTATATGACCATATTTTTTAAAAAGATTTTATTTTTAAGTAATCTCTATACCCAACGTGGGACTTGAACTCACAACCCTGAAACCAAGAGTCCCACACTCCACCAACTAAGCCAGCCAGGTGCCCTGACCATAACATTGTTTTTGAGGGTTCCATAGTATTCCATTTAAAAGATGCAACATAATTTAGGGTATTTAATGTCCTCTTGGTGGGCGTTCAGAAAGGTTCTAGATTTTGATATTCAGAGATGACTATTACTTTTCCTTACTTGGTGTAACCAAGTGAGATCAAGTTGAGAAAGGGGCATAGACTTAATGCAGTGAGACCAGGGAGAGACATAGAACGTCCAGGGGTCTTGAGAACTCTTGATGAGATGCCATGTTGCCCACAGTAAAGAACCTGGATACAGCCAAGAGGTAATACTACAGATAAGTAGAAACAGGGATCAGATGTTATCTGCAATCGCTTTAGAAACTTTTGAGAAAAGTATATTGCAGGGACCATTTAAATGTTGCTTAAACCCCCCAGAATGAATCCTGACAGGGCAGCAGTGCCCCTGGAGATGGAATACTTAAAACATCCTGTTTAAGCAACAGGGACCCTCGCACAACTCCTGGAACCGGACGCATCCCCACCGGGAGTCCAACCCAAGCTTCTGGCTCTTAAGGCCAGTGGATGTATGGAGGCTAATTTCTGAATTTAGAAGCTTCCAGGGGAGAAATGGTGTTTTTCACTAAAGGGACAAGAATGTGAGCTATGTGGCCGGTTACGCCAGGTCACCTTTTTTTCTGATTTCCCTTCTCATTCGGTCTTGAGAAGGCGTGCAGCAAAGGGGCTGCTGATCAGCAGCAGTGACCAAAGGGGGACATGGGTCAGAGTGGGACGGGCTGCTGGTATGAGGTCTAGTGCCAACCTTCCAGAAAGAAATACTTGAGGGGCGCCTGGGTGCTGATCCTCTTCAGTGGGGTAAAGCAACAGGTATACAGGAAAATGTGGAAGGCCCCCAGGGCTCCTGCGAGTGGGTTCGTCCCCCCCAGGTTGGAAGGGCAACTCCTGGAACGGCACAGCAAGTGGCCAAGGACACCGTCGGCCACAGGCTGACCTGTCCACGAATCAGATGTCTGTTTTTTGTCCTCTTCATGTTAGAATCCAGTGGTGCCTCAAAAAACTGATGGATGGAGTTGGTAGCAAAGGATGCAAGGCCTCTTCCGACAAAAGGATGTAGGAAGCAGGGCCAGTCAGAAGGTCCCCGAGCCAGTGCAAACCCGGCTGCGAGCTGTGGGTTTGATTTTGGACAGTGGAGCCAAAATTCCTGGCAAATCATCCAGATGCAGCTTCATGTCTCCCCACTGCTTTCTGGAAGCTGGTTCCAGTTCCAGCAGTTCTTTTTCCTTCGGCTTTCTGGACAGAGGCAGGCTGGGGGGTGGAAGAGGTCTGATGTCCTAGATGTCTGCTGTGGCCTGACCCAAAGGGAATTTTTCCAGGAAAGGAAATGGCGCTGGTCTGGCTTCCGTTTTACTTGCTGGTTGAGGCTTCTGTCTGGTTGTGTGACATGCAGGCGCTTGAGGAAGGTCAAGTGCTGAAATGTCGCCCGCGGCTTATGGACGATCCTGAAAAGATGCATCAACGTGTGAGGGGCTTCTTCCATTGCCTTTTTTTCTGGAAACCAGACACATCCTCCAACCCAGCCTGTCAGGAGGCGTGAGGAGAGAGTGTGCGGGGATGCGGCCCCGTAGTGCCCGAGTCTGGCTGCTCCCTGGGGTCCCTGTGTCCTCTCTCCTCGTGGCTGCTGGGCATTGCCATCTCCCTTTTCCTGAACTTTCACTTCCACGGTTAATCTTTGGTGCCTGGGAAGGACACACCACGTAGGGAAACAGCATGAGCCCACGGTCCAAAGGCAGGCAGCATCCTGGCCTCTTTGGCAACATTTTCACAAACCATCTCTAGGGCCTGTTTTACCCATAATCCCAGCCCCCTTCCTAGGGTTATTTTCACGTGCGCAGGGGGGGCTGACCCAGGTCCCTGCTCATCCTCGCAGAAGCTGGTTTAGTGCTTCAAAGAGGGCAGTTAGAGGTGGCGGCTAGTGCCACTGAATTGTTCCTGGAACAAGCACTGAGGACCCCTAGGATCTGCATAGCCCCCCAGCTTTACCACATAGACCAAGGAGTCTCATTTCCTGGCAAAGTCGAGGGACAAGATTACACAGGGGTCAGTGGGGTTTAGTGATTGAGCAGAGGGTGTGTCATTAAAACTTTTTTTTTTCTGATGATGAATTACACATTTTTATTTTGGATAATTTTTATTGTGGGAAAAATATCAAATAGCATAAGAACAAAAATAAAAAGGATTCTGGGGGCACCTGGGTGGCTCAGTCTGTTAAGCATCTGCCTTCGGTTCAGGTCATGATGCTGGGGTCCTGGGATTGGAGCTCTGCATTGGGCTCCCTGCTGAGCGCTCCCCCTGCTTGTGCCCTCTTGCTCACGCTCTCTTTCTCTCTCTCTCTCAAATAAAAAAATAAGTGAATCTTAAAGAGATTCTGGAAGCTCCCCACCGCCAGAAGTAATAGCATCTGTTTGACTGTTTGACATGAAATTTTTTTTTAAAGATTTTATTTATTTGAGAGAACGAGCACACAAGTGGTGGGGGGTGGGGTGGGGAGGGATGGGGGAGAGTGAGAAGCAGACTCCCTGCTGAGCAGGGAGCCTGACGTGGGGCTCGATCCCAGGACCCCGAGATCATGACCTGAGCCACAGGCAGATGCTTAACTGACTGAGCCACCCAGGTGCCCTGACATGAAATTTTTTTTTTTTTAAGGTTTTATTTATTTATTTGAGAGAGAGAGAATGAGAGAGACAGCATGAGAGGGGGGAGGGTCAGAGGGAGAAGCAGACTCCCTGCTGAGCAGTGAGCCCAATGTGGGACTCAATCCTGGGACTCCAGGATCATGAACTGAGCCGAAGACAGTTGCTCAACCAACTGAGCCACCCAGGCACCACCCGACATGAAATTCTTAAATAAGTTCCTTTTCCAGTTATTACTGTTTCATAACAAACCACCCCCACACTTAGTGGCATTGATCACCCATTTTCTTATGCTCATTCCTGTGGGTCAGGCATGCAGGCTGGGCACAGCCAGGTGGATTGTCTCTGCCACACGGTGTCTGGGGCTTCAGCTAGGAAGACTCAAAAGCCGGGGATGACTTGACTGCTGAGGGTCAGAATCATCTGGAAGTGTCTTCACTCACACATCCGGTGGGTGATTCTAGATGATGGCTAGACCTCTCCCTGGCTGTTAGCTGGAACAAATACAGGTAATCTCTCCATATAGACTAGCTTGGGCTCCTCACAAGAGGGCAGCTGGGTTCCAAGAGAGAGCATCCCAAGAGATAGGAAGTCAAAACTTGCCAGTGTTTTAAGAGACTGGACATGGTCATAGTGTCATTTTTGCTGTATTCTGTTGGTCAAAGACTAACAGAACCCGGATTTGACATGGACCCTACATCTTGATTGGAAGAATGGGAGAGAATTTGGGAGCTCTGTTTTAAAATCTCCACAGTTCCCTAGATGGTATGTAGCTCGGTGATTAGGAGGTGAGGGTCTGGGTTCATAGTTCCCTTCCATTCTTACTGGCTGCGTGCTCTTAGGCAAGTTCATTGTGGTAGAAACTATTGTTCACCAGTATCTATTTCTCTTCTTCTCTTCCTGGGAGCACAAAGAGGCTATTCCCCAGCCTCTTGCACCTAGGTGGGCCCGAGAGACTAGTTTTAGCTGGTGGACTGTGAGCAGAAGTGTCATGTGTCACATTGAGTTGAGGGGAGGAAGAGCCACTGGTTTTCTTGCTCTCTCCCTCTTGCTTGCTATCTCACTGCCGGGGATCAAGGGGCGGCTCAGCGTAGGAGGTGAGGGAGTCGCAATATGGAAGGAGCCTGGGTCCCTGAATGACGGCTAGAGTAAGTCCTTTGTTCCATGCCCTCTGCCAGCAGGGGTGTGGGGGAGACGTAGGCTTTTGTGGGGGAGACTGAAGTTTTGTGGTTTTTTTTGGTGATAGTGGTCAGCCTTCCCTGACCAACACATTACCCCGACCTCTCTGAACCTGTTTCCTTGCCTGTAGAGTGGGGTATTAGCGGTAGCTATCTTTGGGTGCCCTGCAAATGAAGTGAAATAGTTTATTGTACAGTGCCTGGCCCATAGTCAGTGCTCAGTGGATGTTAGCGACAGTTACTGAGTGTGACTGCCAGTTAGAAGAGGGGCAGGTTTGTGTGTGGAAGGATGGGGGGCTAGCAGGAGTGGAAGAGTAAGATTGCCCTCATCGTCATCATCATCATCATCATCATCAGGATGGCCCCCACAATTTCCTGAACACCTACTTGGGCCAGCTGTATCCTAGGGATGCTTCCCCCGTATTCATTTCAGTCCCCTGAGGCAGATATTATTTGTCTTGATGTGGAGATGAGGATCCCGGGGCCCAGGGCTGCAGCTGAAGTGGTTTGAAGTCACGGGCAGGCTTTTATTTTATTTATTTATTTATTTAAAAAGATTTTATTTATTTATTTGACAGAGCATGTGCACAAGCAGGGGGAGTGTCAGGCAGAGGGAGAGGGAGAAGCAGGTTCCCCGCTGAGCAGGGAACCCGATGCGGGGCTCGATCCCAGGACCCTGGGACCACGACCTGAGCCGAAGGCAGACGCCCAACCGACTGAGCCCCCCAGGTGCCCCGCGGGCAGGCTTTTAAACTCAGGGCTCCCCGACCTCAAAGCCTGGCTTGTTTTACTGCAGAGATGACACCTCGTGCATTTTTGGGAACTGTGACATGTATTTAAAGAAAAAAAAAATGAGGCTTCCACCTGCCTGCCGCCTCACTGGGGAGGTGGTGTGTTTTCCTTTTGAGATTTTCTCTACTTCAAGTTGAAGGGATTTGCTTTTGTCAATTAATCCTTTGGCAGATAGCTTGCCTGCAAATGTGGACGGCCCCTGCTTCTTTCCCTTCCCCAGGGCCCTCTTGCTTTTCTGTTTTGTTTGAACTCCGTAGGCTCTCTGTGGACTTGGTCAGTGGAGAAAGGGACTGGATCTCCAGAACAAAGCCCGTGTCTGAGTCCTGAAAGTCTCTCTTTGGCTTGAGGCCTCCCGTGAGTAGAGCGGATATTTTAGAGTCCTCTCAGTGACGCTAATAACCCAAGGTGGGATTATAACACCAAAGTGGTGTGCTTGCTTGCTTTTTTCTGTGTCATTTGCCGAAAGCAACTTGGATTTCCACAAGAATAAGAGAGGCTTGGTGAAGCTTTGTGCTGGTGCTTAAAATCCTGGTACTAGTTTTATTCCATGAAGCAGTGATCAATGCCTCTAGACAATTGCGTGCAACTCGTTCCCTCTTCCTTCTCTTTGAGACTTCGGTTTTGGCTTTAGCAACATACCCCACTGGGTAGACCAGTAGATCGGCAGGTGTGGATTCGGTCACTGGCATCATGGGGGTGTCCCTGGACCACATTTGTGTTTTCATTAGGAAGACAGTTCTAATCGCCATTGTGAGGTTGTGCCCACTTGCAGTGTGCTGAGCCCAGACAGGCAAAGACAAGCGTTTATGACCTATTTTACTTACACTGCTCCTCTTCTGGCTCGGATAGAACTGTCAACACAAACCATTTCTTTCTTCATTTTTGTCTCACGGGGAGTTTTTCTATCTATACGAAGGGCAAGGGGGATAAAACCAACTTCTACCCTTCAGATTATCTTTGAAATATCTACAAAGGTGTTGGGGGGAGAAAGCCTTGACCACTTGGTGCTAGAACAATGGGTAAAGTTGATTTTCTTCTAGAATATTATTATTATTATTATTAATACTATATTATTGTTATAGTATTATAGAATATTGTAGAAATTCTGCTGAAATAAAACTTTGAGAACTATTGTGTTCTTTAAAAATGCTACTACTGGAGATGAAGACAAAAAAAAAAAATCTTTGTGGCTATTTAAGAAGTCACACAAGATGGCGCCAGAGAGCCAGAGAGGAGATGGGTTTGCATCCAGGGACAAGAAAGGCCTGAGTGAAAGGGGCAGCCAGTGGGTGACGGAGACTATCCCTAAGAGATGGCACCTGAATGCCGCGAGGCAGGGGCGGTAGCAGTCGCCTCTGCACACCCTCACAGCCCAGTCTGTCTCCCCAAAGCCTTTTCACGAGCTTTTCAGCCCAGGTACCATCTTCCGGCCAAAATACATGGAAGAGGCAGGTTGGCCTTGAGCCGCGGTGGGAGAAAAAAGGAACAGTAAGAAGGGGCAGAGCTGTTTCCTCGGGCTCCGGAGTGAGCACGTGCCCAGCAGTGCGTCTCCGGGATGCATGGCCATCGCCAAAGAGGGAGAGCAGGAACGAACAGCCACGGGGGAAGGTCAGCTTCTCCTCTCTGGGACCCCAGTTTTCCAACTAAAGAAGGGAGGACTTCATTTTTAAGAAATTGTGGCCAAAAAAAAAAAAAAAAGTTATGGCAAAATAGGGCACCTGGCTGGTTCGGTCAGTGGAGGTAACTCTTGATCTCAGGTTCATGAGTTCGAGCCCCACGTTGGGTGTAGAGATGACTCAAAAAGATAAATAAAAACTTAAAAAAAAAAAAAAAGAAATTGTGGCAAAATATACATGACGTGAAACTTAGCATTTTAACTTTTTTAAAACTTTTTCATTATGGTAAACTATATAACATAACATTTACCATCCTAACTGTTTTTAAGTGTGCAGTTCCGTGGGATTAGCTCCATTTACATCGCTGTGGGGCCAGCACCCCATCCGTCTCTGACCCTTTCCGTCTTGCAGAACTGAAACTCTGCCCCCATTCGGACACTAACTCCCCCCTGCCCCCCAGCCCCTGGCAGCCGCCGGTCTCCCTTCTGTCTCTGTGAGTTTGACTACTTGGGTGTACACAGATCTCTTTGAGTCTCTGCCTTCAAATCTTTTTTTTTTATTAATTTTTTATTGTTATGTTAATCCCCATACATTACATCATTAGTTTTAGATGTAGTGTTCCATGATTCATCATTTGTGCATAACACCCAGTGCTCCATGCAGAGCATGCCCTCTTTAATACCCATCACCAGGCTAACCCATCCTCCCACCCCCCTCCCCTCTAGAACCCTCAGTTTGTTTTTCAGAGTCCATCGTCTCTCAGGGTTTGTCTCCCCCTCCGATTTCCCCCCCTTCATTCTTCCCCTCTTGCTATCTTCCTCTTCTTTTTTTTTTTTCTTAACATATATTGCATTATTTGTTTCACAGGTACAGATCTGAGATTCAACAGTCTTGCACAATTCACAGTGCTTACCAGAGCACATACCCTCCCCAGTGTCTATCACCCAGTCACCCCATCCCTCCCACCCCACCCCCCACTCCAGCAACCCTCAGTTTGTTTCTTGAGATTAAGAATTCCTCATATCAGTGAGGTCATATGATACATGCCTTTCTCTGATTGACTTACTTCGCTCAGCATAATACCCTCCAGTTCCATCCACGTCGTTGCAAATGGCAAGATCTCATTCCTTTAGATGGCTGCATAGTATTCCATTGTATATATATACCACATCTTCTTTATCCATTCATCTGTTGATGGACATCTTTCTGCCTTCAAATCTTTGGGGTAGATACCCAGAGGTGGCATTGGGGGATCAAATGGTAATGCTGTGTTTACTTTTTTGAGGAACTGCCATACTGTTTGCCACAAGGGTTCCAAATTCTCCACATCCTTGCAACACCTGTCGCTTTCTGTTCTTATTTATTTATTTTTTTTAATCTTTGATGATAGCCATTCTAATGGGTGTGAAGTGGTTTTGATGAGCAGAAGCCCAGTGCGTGAAGCAGTTAGCCAGGGTTGAGGTAGCCTTCCAGTCCCTTTCCTTATCACCTGCTCTCCCCCACATAGCTGACATCCTGCCCCCACGTGTGGCATCTCTAGTGGACAGGAGCCCACTTTGAGCTCTGTACTGAGTAGTTTCCAGGCTCCCTCTCCGTGCTGGAGCCCAAGTCAATCACTGGAGCTCACCGAGCCCCTTCCCAAGTCTCAGTTAGAAAAAATAGTGTCACTGCATCACTGTCCACCCTTGGGAGCGAATTCGAGGCTCTTGGCCCACGCTCATTCTTTCCAGGTGCTGACACCTGTGCTGGGGTCCCACCCTGAAGGCTCAGTTAGGGACAGACAGAGTAGGACACCTGCATGAGCGCAGAGCTTCCATCTGCCCAGCTCAGCTGCTTCTGGGAGAGACTCCTCCGGGGTGTAGGGAGGTCTGCTGCCTCTGGGAATTTGAGCCAGTGGGGAAGTGTTATCATTGCTGAGAACATGGAAGGGTGTTTGGAGGAAAGGGGATGTCTTGAACTTCATTAAATGTGCTCGCCTTTTGCAACTTGAACAGAGCAAAAAGTATTTTGCACTAGAGTGCAACAAATTCCCCGATAAGTCAGGAAGCTTGGGAGGAGAGAGAGGCCGGGGCAGGACATGGGTCCCTTTCTTTCCAAGGAGCCGGTGGTAACTTTGCAGGATGACTGGGTTTTGGCTCCCCGCCAGGAGTTTCTGTTTAGTGCGCAGGAACAAGCCTTACAGAAAGGGGTGGTATCTGCACAGGGCGGTTGCGGAGCTGCAGAAACAGGCAGGCTCACTGAGGAGGCTTGAGCTGGGAAGGCCGGGCTCTGGGGCAGGAGCAGAGAGAAGGGAAGGGCTGGCTCAGAAGAAGGGCAGAGACCAGGCCTGAGCTGGTGAGATTTCAGAGGGTACCAGAGCTGCCCAAGATGGTGATGCTGCAAAGAAATTCTTCCTGGGGGAAGGGTTGCTGCAGAAAGTTCCTCAGTTATCTGCTGAGGAGTGGGGCCTGGGAGACCCTTTATGGCATGCAACAGCTATTTATGGAGCACTGCTTTTGGTCCTAAAAGGCTCAGTAGTGAAGCAGTCAACCTAGACTCAAGTTGGGGTCACAGGGACTCATGCCAGGCTGGTCAGGGAGTACAGCCTGGAGGAGGTGATGTGTGAGCTGGGCCATGGAGCTGGATGCATAGAAGTTCAGATGAACTATGGAGCGAGGGGCAGAGGTGGGACAGAGGGCGACTGGGGGTGTAGGTCTAGGCAGAGGAAATAGTATGTGCAAAGCTCTAATGGTGAGCCGGTGTGGGAGGTTCTGAGAACCTCCAATGGTGAGCCGTGGTGCGGGAGGTTCTGAGAACCTCCAAGGGTGAGCCGTGGTGCGGGAGGTTCTGAGAACCTCCAAGGGTGAGCCGTGGTGCGGGAGGTTCTGAGAACCTCCAAGGGTGAGCCATGGTGCGGGAGGTTCTGAGAACCTCTAAGGGTGAGCCGTGGCTGCAGTGGGAGGTTTCCTGTGGTGGTTGTGTAGGTCTAAGTTGAGTTGAAGAAGGAAGCAAGGCCAGGTTGTGCTAGGCCTTTTAATTTCATAAGCCTGGTGAAGGAGTTTGAGCTTTATCTTGAGGACAGTGGGGAGCCAATGGAGGGTGTGAAGCGGAGGGGCGACATGAAAGACATGCCTTTTTGATAAAGGACTCTGTGGAGACTGGATGGGTGAGGGCAAGACGTGAGTCAGGTACCCATATGGCCCTCCTCCACTCCAGGCTGACTCTATTCCAGGGTAGAAATGGAGGTCAGAGCTAAGGTGATGGAAGTAGAAAGGAGAGGAGTATAAAGTGCTTTTTTTCCACTGCACAACTCCAGGGGGCACCATTCTCACAGACCACAGTGTGCATAATACACCTTAAATTGGACAGTGTGCACCCTGTACAGCCCTCTGTGGCATCCCTGAATGAACAGATTGGAGACTGAAGAGGATCAAGAAGATAAATGATGGTGGTTGATTGAATATGTGGGAAGGAATAGAGAAGAGTCAGAAATGGCTGCCAGGCTTCTACTTCCCTAGGGGATTAGGGGATATTGGTGCCATTCAGAGAGTCAGAGGACAGGGAAAGGGAGCAGGTTTGGGAGACGTGACTGGGAGAAACTGGGAAAGCAGTGGGAAGCAAGGGACTTTGTGGGTGTGGGCACAGAGCCCTGGAGAGCAGGGACTCTTCCCACCTTGCGGCTCCTGGCTCCTAGCTGGGCACATGGTGGCCTCTCGGGCCTCCCCCAGGGGCTGGCTAATCCAGGCTCCTGAAGGCAATTAGAGTTAGTGTTCGACATGGTGGATAGCTTTGGGGTCAAGAACCAGCAGCCAGGGAAATAAATGCTGCACCAGAGCCCTCAAGGGACATCCTACGTTGTCTCCATGGTGACCCCAAACAGAGAACCCAAGAGGGTATCGGGTCATTATAAGGTCACTCACACCACTGCTGGGACAGATGCTTAAAAGGAAAACCCAAAGAACCTGGTGGTGGAACTGAACGCAACCCCTTTCTTTTCTTTTCTCTTCTCTTCTCTTCTCTTCTCTTCTCTTCTCTTCTCTTCTCTTCTCTTCTCTTCTCTTCTCTTCTCTTCTCTTCTCTTCTCTTCTCTTCTTCTCTCCTCTCCTCTCCTTTCTTCTCTTTTCTTTTCTTTCTTTTTTTTCCCGCTGAATGCCATCAATCTCGTTTTGTGTGTAGTTAGGCATCTTGAGAGGAGTAGCCACCCTTGTGAGCCTGGGGTTTGGCTTACCAGCCTGGGCAGGGGTCCCCTGACTGGGGAGACACAGTACGCACCTCTTGTTTTTATTCGGGAAGTTGCTCAACCCCACACTTTCCCCGGGGCCACCCACTCACTGATCTGCAGAGAACATTAAAAACATCCATGAAAGAGACATTGCAGATTTTGTTGGCCATGAACCTCAAAGATGAATTTTCCTATCACATTTTATGAGTTTGGGTTTTAAAGCCTCCATAATGCAGGGCTGTCCCTCTCCAGTGCCCATGAACTTCCTCCTAAGGTGATGATTTGTGTTGTTAATTCAGCCAGGAGAAGACCTTGGACCATACTGGATCACTTAGCATATGGAACTGATAGAGGTGATTATCTCTCTTTCTCTTTTTTTTCATGGGTGGCAAAGGGGAGATTTTGCTGTCTTCCTTGAACTTCTTAGCTTACTGATGGGATCCTCTGTGGGGAACGTGGGTGGGGATCCCAGGCAGGCGGGGATGCTATGGTCCCCAACAGTATCCAAAGACCCTGAGGGTTTTGAAGGGACCTCTAAGAGGGGTAGGTGGTAAGATGAACAAAACCGTAGATTGTTGGAGCTGGACAAAGCCTTTGGGATCGTTTGCCCCAGTTTGTTAAATTTGCAGATTGAGAACCAAAGCCTGAGGTTTTACTCAAGGTTATCCAGCGGCTTCTAACACTTAAAAATAATTCTTTAATTTACAAAACGGAAGGCTCTTTTTGGATAAATGGGGCAGTGAAATGAAACGCAAGTCTCCATTTGTGGCCTAATAATAACCCAAAAGTTTTCTCCTGCCCTAAATTAAGAATCCTCATTAACGAAGAGGGCTTTTGTCTGCAAGAAGCCACAAAGCATGGCCTGTTTTCCCCCCTGCTTACAAGGACAGCGGCAATTACAGCTCCTGGCTTAGGCAATGATTTTTTTTTTTTTTTTTTTTTGTGCCTTCGATGTGCTTGCAAGAGATTAGAGTCACTAATGAGACACTAATGATCCCACTCCCAGACTTAACTAGAGCTCACTCCTGCCTTTGCTGAGAGAGGTGAAGAGACTTTTTTCCCTCCTCCTAACCTGTGGGTGCAAGGAACAGATTTACGAAAGCCAGCAGACTAAAGCCCAAGCACTGGGGCGAAATGACGACTCTAAGCAAGGGCACACAACCCCAGACAACGGGCATGCATTTGGTAGGCTTTGGAAACCTGGTTCTCCCTCCGTTGGCCATGTGTTTTTTTTCTGTTGGAGGATGCATGACCTGAAAAAGATCTGCTCCGTCATTCTGTTTACCTGGCTTGGCCTCAGAGTGAGAGCGCTCTTCCCCGTGTCCTCATGGACATTTGCTTTGAAACAAAGGCCCATCCTTTCCCTTGATGCACGGACAGTGTGGTTTGTTTTCCTTTTTCGGCAGAAGCTACTCCAAATCTGCCCAACCTATAAAATCTCTAGCTCAGTGTTTGGCCCACAGCAGGTGCCCAGCCCAACTGCTTTAGTTTGGGTTCCCCCAGAGATGCGCTGTAGGGAGCTGGGGGGAATGAGACTGGGGGGGGCAGGCAGCCAGCGAAGGGGTGTCTTGAAGCCAGCTCCCCCTACACCCCTTACAGGCAGCTGGAGCTCCATCCCGTGGAAAAGGTGGGATGTAGTGGAGGATTATCCCGTCCGAGGGGCAAGGGAGCTGGGGTGTTTATACCCCAGCTTGTCAGTGGTTGGTCGAGGGCTGGGGGGGTGTTGGTTCCTTGATTGCCTGCCAGTCTCCTGCAGTGTTGAGAAAGCCCTCAAGTGAAGAGATGGCACTGGTATTGGCCGTTGGCCAGAGCCCAGACCCACAGCAGAGGGGCAGGGAATGGACGGGAGCCATCACGTCATTCATTATTCTGTTAGCTATTTATCTCTCTGTTTCTATCTATTGTTTTCCTCCCATTTCTCTCTCTTATTTTTTGCCTTGCTGTTAAATTTTGTTCTACAAACTTTGACTCATTTCCAGCCACTGTTATCAACTGAGATTCTGCTCCAAGCTCTGTATCTTCCCTTGATTTGCCAGGGATGCCACGACACCCTGGGTATGACCTGTGGTTTTCTTTAAGTTTCTTGCAAGAATGAGCTAGAATGTAGAAGTGGGTTGCTGTGGGTCTCACGCATGCCCTCTGCCACCAGGATGGAAGCTGGGAGTGGATCACATTGATACTTTAAAAAATGGTCTTCTAGCTGTTCCTCCTGCACCTTGAGGATCTTCATGGTCCTCCAACTGCCTCAATGGCTTGGAAGAGGAAGTCAGAATACACAGCTGGGGTGTCCTCTGGACTTCCAGTATCCTAAGCCAGTTACAGAACCTTCTGGAAAACACCCTGGGACTTGCTGCCCACCTCAAGCATGTCTTCAGGAGCTTGGTGGTGGGCTTCTACTTGGAGAGTCGAGTCCTGCCCCGTCCAGGGTGGGTGGCTTAGGCGAGAGTGGGATCTCACAGCGGCTTTCTGTGAGCAGGCTCTACCTTAGGCCTGACCGAACATCCATGACCAACGTGTAAGAAGATGCTGTTCTGGAACCCGAGAGCCACAGAATCTGGCCTGGGGGGTGGCTGCCCCATCTCCACGTCTCCGTGCTGTCTGCCCCCCACCCCCAATTTGTCTGTCCTGCCTCTGCTCCGTGATAACAACTGTCTGAGGTTGGGCTCCCTCAGAAGTGGACTCTGAGAAGGGATCTGAGTGCACGTGGTTTATTTGTGGGGGGGGCGGGGAGTCTTAGGAAGTGTGTGACAGAAGGGAAGTGAGTCCGTTCAGGGCAGGCTCAAGAGCTGTTGTGACCGTGGACACTTGGGGCGCAGTCCTCCTGACAGTCTCTGGGAGATTGTGCCAAACATACTACGACCCCTCAGCCCTCCCCGTCCCCCCAGGGGCAGAGAAGCTGGGGTCTCTGTCCCCAGCTCCTGTCCTGCATTGGTTGAGGGTGGAGAGGGTTCCTCACCCTAGGCAGAGAGCCCCGGTAGTCACGGGTGAGAAGGGCTTGTGTGTTCTAGAATGCTGGGTGCTGGGCACCTGTGTCTGCCTCAGGGACCACGACGGGGGTTTGAGCCTCTGCTGCGTGCCAGGTACTCTTCACGGGCTCACCTGTCTGACTCTTCTCCCAGAGGAGGAAAGAAGAGAGTCAGCAGCTTGCTCAAGGTCACGCAGCTCCTACGGTGGCTGGCTGCAGATCCTCCACAGCTGGTGTCTTTTGCTGGTGTCTTCTTTGAGGTGTCCTGTCTGGCCTCTGGCTCACGGCAGCGGGCCCTCTTTGGCATTGGCATTGGCATTGGCATTGGCCTAGTGAGCTGCTTCCCTGGGGAGCTGCACTACTTCTCATCTTGGCTCCAAAGGGCGTGTGTTAGACACAACGCAGGGTCGCTAGTAAGCCCACTCTTCTGATGAGGTCCTTGAGGTTGAGAGTTGAGGTCTCCCCAAAGCCCACAGTCAGCGAGGCAAGGAACAGGCTCCCGGGTCACCTGATTCTGCGGCGTGTCTTCACTGTGTTGGGGTGTGGCCAAATAGACGCTCCATCCCCTGCCGGGTGAGTGTAAATTGGGGACATTTCGGTGGTGGACAATATGGTTAATGTCTATCAAAATTACAAATGCACATGGCCACAGACCCAGTAATTCCACTTCTGGGAGGTTATCATGCAGAGACACCCGCCTGCGTGTGAAATGGTTTATATACTTAGTGGGTCCCAGCAGCATTGTTTGCGCTTGTAAAAGATTGGAAATCGCCTAAATGACCATCAGTAGGAGCCTGGCCAAAGTGGGTGTGGGACATCCGTGCGATGAAATCCCAGGCCACCGTGAGAAAATGAAGAAGCCGGCTGCGTATTTGTTTGTTAGAGAAAAAACCCGAGGGGCAGAGCAGTGTGTGTCAAGAAAGAAAATGTGTGTGTATTGGATTGCTGTTGTGTCCTGGTAGGGGACCCACAATACAGGAGACCCAGCATCGATTGTTCTGGGAGGGGCACTGGGAGGCTGGGGTCAGGCGGGAATACCCTTTAGTGTCTTTTGAATGTCAGATCGTGTGGCTATTGGGTACCTACTCAAAAATAAATGAAATAAAAAAAAATCAGTGTGTTCTTTCTGTTGTATTGCATTTCACCCTGAAGTCCCAGGTTCCCTATCTGTTAAATGAAGAAAGTAGTAATTGTTTTAGAGAGCAATGACTCCTATGTCTGTTCCTGTAGAGCACTTACCACCGCCCTAATATGTTTAATTTTGGGGGCGGTCAACTTTGATCTCGCTCCTCTGCTTGAGGAGAAGAACCACAAAGGCAGGAACTGGGTATTACTGGCCCACCATTCTATCTCTGGGACCTGCATTTGGCGGGTGCTAGACAAAAAGATTCTCTGGAATAATAAATGAATGAAAGCACTCTGTTCATGAGAACATGCTCTTTGTCTTTGTTATTATTATTTGTAGCATCAAAGTGCAAGAGGCAGCTGTGCACAGAGGCTCCAGTGGTCTAGGTTCAAATCCCAGCTCTGCCACTTATTAGCTGTGTGACCGTGGAAGAGTCACTTAACCTCTCTGTGCTTCAGGTTGTTCATTAGCAAACTGGGAGCTGTGGAAGTACCAACCGCATAGGATTGCTGTGAGGGTACAAAGAGTTCATACCTATAAGCACTTAAAACAGCACCTGTAGGGGCGCCTGGGTGGCTCAGTTGTTAAGCGTCTGCCTTCGACTCAGGTCATGATCCCAGGGTCCTGGGATCGAGCCCCGCATCGGGCTCCCTCCTCAGCAGAGAGCCTGCTTTCTCCTCTCCCTCTGCTGCTCCTTCTGCTTGTGCTCTCTCTATGTCAAATAAATAAATAAAATCTTAAAAAAAAAAAAATAAAACAGCACCTGTAATCTGTAAATGTGAGATATTATTATTTGCCATGATTTTTTTTTAATTTCTTTAAAAAAATTTTTTTTTATTGTTATGTTAATCCCCGTACATTACATCATTAGTTTTAGATATAGTGTTCCATGATTCATTGTTTGTGCATAACACCCAGTGCTCCATGCAGAACGTGCCCTCCTCAATACCCATCACCAGGCTAACCCATCCTCCCAACCCCCTCCCCTCTAGAACCCTCAGTTTGTTTTTCAGAGTCCATCGTCTCTCATGGTTCTTCTCCCCCTCCGATTTCCCCCCCTTCATTCTTCCCCTCCTGCTACATTCTTCTTCTTCTTTTTTTTTTTCTTAACATATATTGCATTATTTGTTTCAGAGGTACAGATCTGAGATTCAACAGTCTTGCACAGTTCACAGCGCTTACCAGAGCACATACCCTCCCCAGTGTCCATCACCCAGTCACCCCATCCCTCCCACCCCACCCCCCACTCCAGCAACCCTCAGTTTGTTTCCTGAGATTAAAAATTCCTCATATCAGTGAGGTCATATGATACATGTCTTTCTCTGTTTGACTTATTTCGCTCAGCATAATACCCTCCAGTTCCATCCACGTCGTTGCGAATGGCAAGATCTCATTCCTTTTGATGGCTGCATAATATTCCATTGTATATATATACCACATCTTCTTTATCCATTCATCTGTTGATGGACATCTTTATTTGCCATGATTTTGATACTTTTCTCTTTAAAAATCCTCATCGCTGTGATTCTGGCAAAACTTCTAGTAGAATTTGAGAGGAGCTTTAGATGAGTAGGAATACTTCTTTGCTTGTTCCTCCTTTCAATTCTTTCTTTCCTGGTACATTAGAGTGGCTCATATCTGAGTGGTCTCTCTTATTTTTCCAGAGAAGACCATCAGGGAACAAAGGCCCCCTAATTTAGAGGACAGTCGGCCTCCGGGTTGTGCAAGGATTGTGTGTTGGGGGGGGTGGCTCTTTTGTTCTTTTCTTTCTCAATACCTGAGTCCGCAGAGTCCCCGAGAAACCCCTGGGCTCTCTGCTAGCCTTTCCCGGGAAGCCGCGCCCTTCTCATTTCCCGCAGGGGCCGCTGGGCCCGGGGCTGCCTCTCCCTCCGCGGGGGGCCTGGGCCTGGAGGGGATGAAGTCAGCCCAGGAGGCCTGGAGAGCAGCAGGGCGCCTAGAAAACCTCTGCTTTCTGTTTGAGCCGGTGTGAAAAGAGACACTTTGGCTGCCAGCTTCCTGATTGTTATTGGGGAAAATTGTGGCTTGAGTGGCCTTGATGGAGGCGCACAAAGGATGTGGACAATTGGGGCCTGAACGGCCCAGGGCAGCTCCGTGGGGAGTGGGGCTGGATCCGTGGGGAGCTGGGCCGCGCTGATCAAAGAGCAATGGAAGAGTGGCTCTGAGGACATGTTCACAGCGGCCGCCTGCATTCTGATGGGCTCCTGCTGGCGCCCTGACCCCCTCTCGTTCCCGAGTGTTCACTCTCCTCTCTGACTGCTCGGAGGATGTAGGGACGGCCTGCTGCCCTCGCCCTCCTGAGCCCCTTTCATCTCATGGCTTGCACGGCAACCACCGTGCTCAGAGTGATGCTGGAAAGTTCTCTTGCTGCTGGGAGGCCGGGTGCTGGTGCGAGACGGCTCATTAGTGCCTGGCATTCTCCACCCAGACGTCTGTGCATTTGAAGTGTCTCCTTGAGACGGCGGGGCTACCTTGGGTTGACTCACTGGAACTTGAGCAGGTGGTCATGACAGCCAAACTTGGAAGACGGCAGGAGCTGTGCACTCCAGTGCCCGGGCTCAGAGGCTGAAATTCATCTCCTTTCTTCTCAGGACTCTCTAGGCTCATGTGCCTTTCATCGTGTTTCCTGACCCAGGATAGCGTCTTATCACAGTAAAATGCACCCTCAGTGTTCACCCAAACCCAGTGGTGCTCAGCCATATAGAAACAGCGGTATAAACAAAATCACCACTGTGTTTCAAAAACTGAGGACAGGGACAGTAGGTTGACAGTAGCCTGAAGGGGAGAGAAGAAACCCAGCCTCTTCAAATTTTAGGATTTAGCTCCTTATCTGCTGGATCCTGGGGGCAGGATGAGGAAGAGCCAGAATGTCCATTGGTGGCTGTTTCCCTTTGTTTTGAAGTTCACTGTACTACAGGGGTCATAAAAAAGAAGGAAAATTTCCAGAACTTGATCTTCCAGCTTTTTAAAATAAGAAACGAAACAAACAAAACCCCCTCCCAATCCCTCCTCTCTGCATCTTACCTCCGAAAAGCAAACCAGAAGTAAAGGCCACATACTGCTAGGTTGTAGGCTGTATCTGGCTCACTGATGTGTTTTATTTGGCCCCCACAATATGTATGTTATTATTATTATTATTATTATTATTAATTTGAGCCAACATTTAAACACTGGGGGATTTCAAATAACTATCCAGAAAATCTGGAGTCCATGACCATGCTCAAGTTGCAAAACTAGATGGAGCCATGAAGTTGTAAGGGGCTCATCGGCCTCTTACCATCCCATTCCCTGTTGTCTTGGCTGGTCTCTCACCCCTGTAGGCATCTGAGTTTGCTATTTCTGATGTAAAAGTCCTGGCAACCAGCTGTCGTCACAGTATTTTTCTGGAATAAGCTTTCTGGAGCAGTGGGAGCATGGCCCCAGTATTCTTGGATTCTTCTCCTCCAGATTTGTCTTACCCACTCAACTTTTCTTGACTGGATTTATTAACCCTTTTTCTGTATTCATGTTAAGCCTGGCAAACAAGCTTCCACTTGAGTCTCCCTGGCTTAAAGAAGTTTGCTATTTGATTTTAAATTATGAGGCTTTGTAAATTTATGAATGTTCTGATTTGAATGCTTTTGAGAAAGTGGGAAGCTCTTGAGTTTCAGATTTGTTCTACAGCCTTATGGCCATGTTGACTTAGTAACTTTTTCCAGGAACACGTCTGTTTCATCCAAATTATATTTATTGACTAACTGTTGCCCTAACATTTCCTTGTTATCCTAACACTTTCTGCAGGATCTGTAGTGATGTCCCCTCTCTCATTTCTGATCCTGGGATTTGTGCCTTTTCTCTTTTTCAATGTTCAAAATAATTTAATGGTTCTTAATATAGCTATGCTTTGACCATGTCTATGTATTCTATGCCTGTCTGTACCATCTTAGATTCCCTCAGTTGCCTCCTTTTTTCTGAAGGTACCAACCACCTCCTGGACCATACTGCAGCCACCACTGGGGCCAACCAGTCACCTGCCCTGAGAGTGCTGGGCCCTCCCCCTTCCCTGTGCCGTGCAGCTGGGCCAACTAGCCATATGCCTGAGTTTTCTGGTTCTTCTTGCCGCTCTGGATTTAGAAAAACAGAAGCACCACTGCAGTTATGGAATCTGGCATCTGCAAGTTCAGGGGAGGGTCACCCTGTGGGGTAAACATTGACTAGTGGGAAACAGGAGACAGGAGTGAGCTTGCCAGGGCCAGAACTAGGGGAGGTGAGTGAGGCATTGAGGGTGCAAGGTAAGGAGACACCTGCTCTCAGGGTCATACCTATGCGTCAGGTGTTTCCCTTGCCTTACCCTTTTCTCTCCCCCGGAATTGGCAGATAAACTTCCATCCTTCTTTTCTCCCATGAAGTGTTCTCTGAGGGTCAGTTTCTCCTTGTAGCACGCCTGTGTCTCCATGTGTGGAGTGAATCCACCTGCCTAGTGTCCTGTCGCATCTCTTTGTGGTTTGTAGTAAACAGAGGCAACACTCTGTAATGCTCCTCCTCTTTCCTTTGGTCCTTTCCCCTTTTCCTTACTCTTAAAGTCTAGGGATAATATCCACCCCACCCCCCCGCCCAACAAAGTATAAATATCTTAATCCTTGCCACAGGTCTGTTTCTTAGAGGATATGGGCTAAGATGGTATGAAAGTCTAAAGACAAAACACTAGATGAATTTGACTTTTATTTTGAATTTTCACCTTTAATGAAATATCGTAATAGAAAGAAATCACTTAATTCTGTTTTTTTTTTTTTTTGAGAAGAAAGTATGGGCCATTAATTGATGTTCATACGCTGAATTTGTTATTTTTTTTGGTATATATATATAAATACATATTTACATATTTGTATATTATACATAAGACATATAAAAATTGAGTGACCATTTAAGAATCAGGCCATTTTTACATAAAAATCCAGATTTTTTTACTTCTTTTGGAGCAGGGGAAGGTCTGTAGTATAGGCCAACAATCAGCTGGTTTGGGCATCGGCTGCCCCCTTTAGATGGAGTGGGCACGCACACGCCAGCTGGATGCGGTCCCAGCACTCCACAGTGACAAATATGCTCCTACGCATGGCCCCTCTCTCCTCATTTATGGAATGTGCCTGCCTCCTTATGGGCATTTGAGTTTAAAGTCTCCAGGGTAAAGGGAAATTCAGCTAGAAGTCTTGTTGGGATAGGAATTGCTTCTCAGAAGCCTTCTATACACCGTGGCTCATGGCTTATAGATTGCTGACTCATCTGGCTCATTTAGAAGTGTTCTTTGATCAACGGTGGGAGTCAGATCAAATAATATGGAACACATGCCAAGATCCCTTTTGCATATGCTGGGAGGGCTCTTTCTAACAAAATGACAGTGTCGTTGAGAGCTCTGGAAGCAGAGAGAGGGAACTGTCAGCACCAGGAACACTATAAGAAATTTGGCTACAAAGCCTCTGAGAATTAGAGTGTGTGCGTGTGCGTGTGTGTGCGCGTGTGCACGTACATGTATATACACATACTACATACTAGCATATATATAATATTGCACTACATATTATATCGTATGTACTAGTATATATATGTATATATACTATATACCATATACAGTGGCATATATGTTCGTGTGTATATATAAATAGTATTGTATGAATTTCGTGATGCCTCTTGGAGTAAGGCACTGAGCCACTGGTTCTCAGTTGGTGAGTGTAAATCGCTGGCCAATGAAGTGATGCTTGTTTCAGGATGTGCTACACCTGCCTCGTTGTCAGTCTCCTTCACTTTCTTCCTCTTCTTGGTCTCACTCCCTGGCTGTCTTCCACCTCTACCCGATCTCCAAGCAACCCAGATGAGTTGTAGAGAAACAGCGTGTGGAAACTCCCAGGTTATTATGTCACTTCTTCCTTCTCAATGACTGACACCGCTCCCTTGGAGTTGAGAGTGGTACTTTAATATTTTCAAAGCGCTTGCACATCTTTCATCTCATTAGATCCCTCTAAGAGACCCGTGAGGAGAGAGCAGGCAGAACCTCGACTTAAGATGGAAAGTGAGTCACAGAGAGGCTAAGTGATTTGTCCCCTCCTGTCAGCAAGTCAGTAGAAGGGCAGGGATTCGGCTCAGGCCTCCAGTGGTTCCCCACTTGACTCCCAGCCTGTCAACTGGTGACATTATCTGACTTTAATTCTTCAGCCAGGCTGAGGGAAGCAGTATTTTTACAAACTGTGGGATGCAACCCAATTGTAAAATCGATTTAATGGTGAAACCAGTTTTTACAAATGAGATGGAATAGGATAGTTATCAAAGCACATCGCATACAAAGATAAGGATTGTTTAATGAAACGTTAGGTGTATGTCCGCTGCTATTTTGATTACCTGGGCTCTGGCTGTTGCTTGGTCAAGAACGGATTCACATTCCTTCCCATGTGGATTTTTGGATTCTGTGAAGCCTCCTCAGATACTTCTGCCTGAGTTGTAAGGAGGTTAGATTTTAGTGACAGATTGTCGGGACATGCTGCTCTTACACATTTGATAATCCAGGGCAGGAATGCACCTCACAGATGACAGAACTTCCAATATACCTATAATATTGGACTAAAAAAACCAACAACCCCCCAAACAACCCCAAACCCAAAACCGGAAGACTGTATTCCTGCTTAGAAAGGCTAGAACCAAAAAGATCTTACATAAACTACTAGCTACTAGCACCATGCTAACCTATGGTTTTAAAGAAAGAGTGACTTTTTAATACTCTGCTGTGAACATTGGAGAAATAAATGCATGGACCTCAGAGCAACGGGTGGAAGACGCTGTGTGGGGCAGAAGCTCGGGGCAGGAAGGGGGCAGGAGTAGATATAATTCAGGGAGTAAATGTGACTTACAGCCGAGAAGGAGGCCAAGGTCAGTTCTGAGAGGGCTGTCTCATGACCAGGGGAGTTGGGAAGGGGTGGAGGGGAAGAGGACAGGTCAGGACACAGAGACCACGAGGAAGTGGGGAGGGTATTGAGGAGCTGTTCCTCACAGGTGTTGCCCAGTGGGCTTACAGGCAGTTTCCATT
Organism: Phoca vitulina; assembly: GCF_004348235.1. Lineage (NCBI taxonomy): Eukaryota > Metazoa > Chordata > Mammalia > Carnivora > Phocidae > Phoca > Phoca vitulina. Next base: position 11,483,055 of record NW_022589768.1, on the reverse strand, counting down.
GAATGTCTGGACCAACGGTTACAAGTGTGAATGATTTAAGTAGTCCATTTACATTGGGTCATTGAGAAAAACCAATAAAACGGAAGCCAATCAATCAAGAAAGGTGGTTAATAAATAATAAATATACTTTTAACGTGGAGTGCTCTAACTGACTGCCTGTTTGCCTAACTTTTCTTGCAGATGTCCAGGGGGAGAATCACATAGTCATAAATCATACTCAGTCAAAGGCAGAATATTCTTTTAAGGACATAGTAGCTTCCATCTGTGGTTTTTACTATGTGTGCCCAAGTATTTTCCTCTGTGGGATCATATTTCTGAAATGGCAGTGGAAGTCAATGGGAAAATGTGATGATTTACAAATATTTCTTTTACATAAAAAATTTTCAACTGGCAACCTAAGAAACCAGTGATGATGAAGTCCATAACAATTGCAGAATGATGATGGATTGCTCGCGTGCACGTGTGAAGGAAAAGTGACAGTAGAGGAAGAGAGAGAATGACTGGGACCCGTAGAGAAGTAGGGGCTGGGGGTGTGGAGGCAGGAGCAGACAGAGACAGACTCCTACAGACCAGAGAAGGGGCATGATTTCCTGGAAACCTCAACCTTCTTCAATCTTCCTGGTAACTTTCCTCCCTCCAGCATTGAACCCCATGGCTCCCCACTTGAAACCCCAGGGCTCCCCACCAAAAACTTGATTTCTTCATCCAGTCTGACTTATTAAACTCAGACTCACATAAATAACATGAAGCATTTTTATATACATAAAATATATTAAAACATATACATAAATATGCAAATAATTATAAATATATAAAATATTCATGTACTCTACGGACCTCAAACCATCCCAGGTCTCTTACTGAAAGGACAGTAGTGGTGTTGCTGGTCACATATGCACACATGGCTGGTGATACCCTCCTCTTCTGCTTTCAGTTGTATTTTCCTTCCCCTGTTGACCCTCTGGCTGACTTCACTTCCCTTGGCTACACTGAGCCCTCAAGATGATGATGGTGGAGCTGTCCAGGAGAAGGCCATGGTCATGTTTGGACTGAGGAGAGGGTTGGGGGATGGTGGGGTTGGGAGTGTTGAGTGGAAAGCAACAGCAATGCTAACAGGTACAGTGGTTATCCTAAGTAATGGATTTTAAAAAATGAGATCTTTGTTCTTGGGTCGTGCTTCATCATGGTGTTCAAAGACAAAGTAGATGAACACGGAGATAGCCAGATTCATGGTCTGTGTCATGCATCCATGCTAGGTGTCCTGAATTCCCTCAGCATTCACTGTCTCTAAAGACAATGCCCCAAACAAGATTCCAAGCCTCTTTTAGCTAACAGTGAGCCCCTGATGCATAAAAAATGCCTAAGTTGGGCGCCTGGGTGGCTCAGTTGGTTAAGCGACTGCCTTCGGCTCAGGTCATGATCCTGGAGTCCCTGGATCGAGTCCCACATCGGGCTCCCTGCTCGGCAGGGAGTCTGCTTCGCCCTCTGACCCTCCCCCTTCTTATGTGCTCTCTCCCTCTCATTCTCTCTCTCTCAAATAAATAAATAAAAAAATCTTTAAAAAAAAAAAAAATGCCTAAGTTAATTTTCGTAACATCTACCTTTGGCTTTCTCATACTGAAAAGCCATTCCCTGCTGTATAATTCCTTTGGCTAAATTCAAATTTTAGGTTTTATTTTGTTTGCTTCCACCCTTTTCTGGTCAGTTTGGTTAGGTAACTCAATCGCTTACGGCTGAAAGCCCTCATTTGCTTGCTCAGAAGGCTTGGAACGAGGGGAGAGAAGAATGAGTCCAGGAACCGTTTGTGACAGATATTAGACCTCTGAGCTGTGCGATTCTGACATTGTACCCAACAATACAAATGTGGCTCAGTGGTCCAGACACAGCACAGTCTAATCCTAGCCTGTCGGTGGGGGGATTAATGACTCGGGATGTTGTCTGTGTCCAGTGGTAGAAGGGAAAGCCTCTTGCCCATGCTCCTGGATGATTTTGTCAGGTATGTGTTCCCATCAGTGCTCTTGATAATGTGCACAGGGGCATCTGCTCAAAATAAGAAGCAAGGAAGTGGTGGGAGGAATTCATCCAGTTCTTACCCCAATGTGGAGACATGCTTGGAAGACACCTTGACTTCTCTTTCATCTTCCTCTCTAAAACATGAGGAATTGGCTGAGATAGGGCTGACTCCTGCCTCTGAGCTCCAAAGGGCAGGAGGCCCAGTGAGTCTGGGGCTCCCAGGCTGCTACCTCAGAGGGGTAGTGCCAGAAAAGTGAGTGCCACAATAAGTCACCAGAGGAGGATGCTGTGTAGGCAGTGGCATTGGGAACTTGTAGAATTCAGGCCTACCAGTAAAGGTGGGAAAAGTAATTCTACACAAAAATGGATGCCCGGTAGTTATATGGTTACTTGGTTTACTGTCTCACATTATTCTGTCTAATTCTCTGTATTGTATCTCTCACAAGATTATTGCAATTTTGAAAGCAGAGGTCTGTTAGAGTGAGTGATGACTCTTGCTGTTTTCTAGTGTGATGATGGACACATGGAATGTGCTAGAAAGATGTGTACACTGATTGGCGAGGCTTTATTCAGATGGTGAAATGTCCTTCCCTCTGATTACAGCTGACCTTAATTTTGACCTGTTGGGGCCAATCTGCAGCCAGGAACACTGCTAATTGCTTTTCACTCCAACAGCTCCTGTGAGATGGACCAGGAGCATTTATCTATTATAAACCAATGTAGAATTCTGCTGCTTTTCACTTTCTGCTGTTGAGCAGTTGTCAGGCACCACTGACTCCAAGTCAATTGCTGAGCCTCAAATTTATTGGCTGAGTCATTGGCACCTCTGGATGATTCCCAGTGAGCCAGTCACCCAGAACATGATTTTGAATTAAAACTTTATATATTGCTTGGAAGGAACATGGCAGTCATGGCCATAGAGGCAGAGAGAGAGAAATGGTAGAGGTTGGCTTCCAGTGGCGATTGGGGTGGGGCATGCAATAGGAATCTTTCCAGCGAGATGGAAGAGCAAAGCTCAGCACATAAATATTTCAATTTGATGCTCATCTAAGATCAAGCTGTTACCCGAAGTTCTCTGGTTCCTGGGATGAACTAGCAGGTGGTGTGCTTTTTAGTGTCAACATGTTTGATTTAGAAGACGGGGGATGGCAACGAACCCAGAATGCCACTCTGAAGAGTTTTGGGCTGGTTAGGCAGATCTGAGCCCTCCCAAGATCACCCTCACAATGGACACTGTTGGCCCTCTTGTTTTAGGGCTCAGCACTAAGGAAATGGAAATTTCTGTCATATGCAGGAATTTCACTTAGTGGAGATTAATTTCTTAAGTATTGCGCTGTCTGGAAAGCCTCTGCTGAGGAGACATGAAGTTGTTACCAGTGCTTAGTATCTCAAAGAGAATTAACTTACATGATCCTTTTTTTTTTTTAAAGGTTTTATTTATTTGACAGAGAGAGACAGGCAGAGAGGGAACACAAGCAGGGGGAGTGGGAGAGGGAGAAGCAGGCTTCCCATGGAGCAGAGAGCCCGATGCGGGGCTCGATCCCAGGACCCCGGGACCATGACCTGAGCCGAAGGCAGACGCTTAACGACTGAGCCACCCAGGCGCCCCCATGATCCTTTTTATTCATGGGCAGGGCAAGGAGATGGTGGGAGGTAGAGGGAACAGAGGGAAATTAATACTTATTATGGACCTCTGGTGTGCCAAGCACTATGCCAGCAACAATAACCACATACCTCATTGAATCCTCACAAATGTGTGAAAGAACTTTCTTTGACCTCAGAGACAGAGGGTTGAGTTAACGACACCTTATTGTCGGTCAGTGTAATGTCACTTTCTGATTCAGTTATTTTTATACCCTTTTATCTTATCCTCTATGTCCCTTCTCCAATCCTCCTAATGGCAACCATTTTAATATGTTTGACATATGTCCTTTTATTTGTATTATTTTGTTGGTGTTTATATTTTATTTTATTTTTTATTTTTATTTTTAAGATTTTATTTATTTATTTCAGAGAGAGAGAGAGAGCATGAACGGGGAGAGGGCCAGAGAGAGAGGGAGAAGCAGACCCCGCTGAGCTGGGACCCCAATGTAGGATTCGATCCCAGGACCCTGAGATCATGACCTGAGCCAAAGGCAGATGCTTAACCAACTGAGCCATCCAGGCACCCCAGTGTTTATATTTTAAATTTACATTAATGGTGTAGTCGCTAACCTGTTTCATTCTTTTTTTCACCATTTAAAAAACTTTTTATTGTGCAAAAATTTCAAACAGTGTCAAAAGTAGAAGAGTGTGATGAACTTCAGTGTACCCATCACTCAAAGTGAAGTATACACTTGTGCACAGAGTCAGGTTCAACTTGTGGCCAGTTTTGTTTCATCTGTACCACCATCCCTTTCCACTGTTCACAGATAACTTTGAAGTAAGTCCCAGCATCATACTATTCCATTGATAAATATTTTATATATACCTCTAAAATATAATCATTAAATTATATAATCAATATATTATCATACCTAAAAATTAGAAATAATCACTTAATATCATCAATTATTCAGTCATTGTTCAAATTTTCCCAATTGTCTTGTAATCATTTAAAATTCAAATAAGATTTATACATTGTGATTGGTTGATATGTCTCTTATCTCTTTAAATCTATGGTTCTCTTTTTAAAGATTTTATTTATTTATTTGTCAGAGAAAGAGAGAGAGAGAACACAAGTAAGGGAGTGGCGGAGTGGCAGGCAGAGGGAGAAGCTCAACCGACTGAGCCACACAGGCGTCCCTTAATCTATGGTTCTGCCCTCTGTTCCTAAATAGTTATTTACTGAAGATCAGAGTGTTTATCTTCATGAAGTTTTCCAAAGTCTGGTGATTGTATCTCTGTGGTGTTTTTCATATGTTCCTCTGCCCTCTTTATTTCCTGTAAATTGGTAGTGAGGTCTAGAAACTTGATCCGATTCACGGTTGTTGTTGTTTGAGCAAGAAGTACTTCATAGGTGAAGTTATAGACTTCTATCAAGAGGCACCTAGTGTCTAGTTGTCTCTGTGTTGTTAGTAGTGTTGGTGAGCAATGCCTAGGTCCATGATTTCCTTAGGGGTTTCAAAATAATGATAGTGTGTATTCTCTGCATGGCACAAACCCATTTCTCCACTGTTGGATGGCTGCCAACTTCCTGCTACCACAAAACAACACTACAGTGAGCATCTTTGAACATATCCCCTCATTGACCTGTATGATAGGCCAATGTTATGATCCCTATTTAATTGGGGAGGTCACCAAGCAACAAGGAGTGAGAAAGAAGGTGGGGGAAGAGGGAGGGTGCAGAAAGGGGAGATGAGGCCTAGGGCAGAGTGGGACAGCTTAGAGACTCTATTCCCCTGTGTGTCTCTTGAGTGGAGGCTTCTCCTTCTCCTGTGGTATCCTGCATTCTGGAGGAAGGACAGGGCAGGGGATGGATCAGCCTTCTCCCGGCTCCTCATGGTTGCTCTCCCACCTCCCTTCATGAGTGAGAAACTCTCAGTGCTATAAGGCTCATGTCATTGGAATATCTCACAGCTCTATGGCTGTGTTTGTTGTCTACACTTTGGGGCTTCTTCTGCACATCCACTGAGGCCTTGGGCAGGTGACCTGGGTCTTCTCCATTCCACTTCTTGCCATCATCCTGGTCAACTTCATTATCCATATGGGTGACCCACTCTGCACGATAGCCTCTCAGCAACTTGGTCTCCTCTGTCCCAACTCTCTTCACTCTATTCCACTTCAGGGGCCTGGTCTCATTGCCACCCCAAGGGCAGAGAGAACAGGAAAGGTTTGGTGACTAGAAAGAAGGCCCTTATGGCTACAGCATGGAATGTAGAGCCCACGGTGCTAGATGAGTGCCCAGAATTAGGCAGGTCCCCATCACTCAGCTTTATAGGTTATATCACAGATTCTGGCCTCTGTCCTAAGAGAAAGGAGAAGCTACTGAAAGGTTTTAAATGCAGCAGACAAGTGTTATGAGTTGGTGATGGTGACATGATCAAATCTGTAGATTGAAAAGATCTCCATGGCTACTGTTGACCTTAAAAGTAAAACAGCCGGTTATTTTACCAGCAAATGGGTTTATTCAGGAATAGCAGAGGAATGCAGTTCAGGACAAGCAAGCTATAGCTAAAGTCACAGGCAAGTCCAGAGATCAAAGGAGAGGAATGTTACTTTATAGAGAAAAGGAAGAAGTTGGAGGGGCTACTCTGAATAAAAGTCCATTGGAGGAAAGCAAGAGTTCAGGGTGGTGACTTTTCTCATTGGCTGAATTTGTTGCTGGGCAGGGAAAAATTCTTTCTTCTTCCTGCTGGAGTAGTGATTTTGGCTTCTTCCTGCTGGGTCTGTGGTTGAGTGGTGAGGCATGAGAGCTCCCCCTTCTGGCCTCCTGACTCCACTTTATTTATTTTTAAAATTTATTTATTTATTATTTTTTAAAATATTTATTTATTTATTTGAGAGAGAGAGTGGAGGGCGGGGCAGAGGGAGAGGGAGAAAGAGAATCTCAAGCAGACTCCCCATTGAGCATGGAGCCTGTCACGGGGCTCGATCCCAGGACCCTGAGATCATGACCTGAGTCAAAATCAAGAGTCGGGTGCTAAACCTGAGCTACCCAGGTGCCCCCTTTTTAATTATTTTTAAAACATTTTAATTCCAGCATAATTAACGTGCACTGTTATATTAATTTCAGGGGTACAATATAGTGATTCAACAATTGTATATATTACTCAATGCTCATCATGGTAAGTGTGCTCTTAATCTCCTTCACCTATTTCACCCATCTTCCCACCCACCTCCCCTCTGGTAACCAGCAGTTTGTTCTTTATAGGTAAGAGTCAGCTTCTTGAATTGTCTCTCTCTTTTTCCTTATACCCATTTGTTTCTTAAATTCCACAAATGAGTGAAATCATATGGTATTTGTCTTAGCATTATACTCACTAGATCCATTCATGTTGCTGCAAGTGACAAGATTTCATTCTTTCTTATGGCTGAATAATATTCCATGGTATCTATACCACATCATCTTTATCCATTCATCTATGTGTTGACACTAGGGCTGCTTCCACGATTGGGCTATTATAGATGATGCTGCCATAAACACAGGGGTGCATGTATCTTTTTGAATTAATGTGGTTTTTTTTTTTTGGTATTCTTTGGGTAAATACCCAGTATTGTGATTACTAGATCATGGGTATTTCTATTTTTAATCTTTTGAGGAACTTACACACTGTTTTCCAGAGTGGCTGCACCAGTTTGTATTCCCACCAGCAGTGCATTAGGGTTCCTTTTTCTCCACATCCTTGCCAACACTTGATTCTTGTGTTTTTGACTCTAGCCATTCTGAGAGGTATGAGTTGGTATCTCATTTTAGTTTTCATTTGCATTTCCCAGATAATGAGTGATGTTGAACCTCTTTTCACGTGTCTGTCTGTCTTCTTTGGAAAAATGTCTGCCCATTTTTTAATCTTCTTTTATCTTCTGCCCATTTTTTAATTGGATTATTATTATTATTATTTTTTGGTATTGAGTTTTATGAGTTCTTTATGTATTTTGGATACTAACCCTTTATCGGATATGCTCCTGACTCCATTTTAAATGAGGTTTCCTTTATTCAGTTTCATATCACCGTGTAGAGAATAGACTGGAACAAGACAGACAGACACAAGCTGGCCAGTGAGGAAGCTATTGCCAAATCCCAGTGAGAGATGAGGGTGGCTTAGAGCAGGACAGAGATCAAGTTGGTGAACTTTGAGATCTTTAGGAGAAAAAAATCTCCAGGGCCTTTTGCTGGTTTGGAAATGGAAAGAAAGAGTGAGGAAGCAGTCGAGGATGATGTCCAGGTTTTTAGCTTGCCTGACTGGATAGGCCATGGGCCATTCCCTGGGCAGGGGACCACAGGGAGTGAGCCGGGCTTGAAGTGTAGTGGTGATGGAGAGGAGTGTTTAAGGCCTAGGGGACCATGGGCACTCTCTGGGATATTTTGAGTACAAGAAGCCTTTAGAACAAGCCATGAAGATTCGGGCAGGGAGTGGATGCTCAGGTCTGGAGCCAGAGGAGAGGTCTGGGCTGCAGAGGGGAAGTTGGGCATTGGGAGCATGTGGGTGGAAATTAAGCTTCGGGTGTGGCTGAGGTGGCCTAAGGAGAGATAGTAGGCGAGTCAGCAGACTGTCAGGGCCCAGCCTGAGGACACCTGCGCTTTGGGGTTGGGTTGAGGAGAAGGAATATGCTCAGGGGACAGAAGGAGCCACCAGAGAGGCAGGAAGAGAGGCAAAGAGCGCCATGTCATGGAGGCCATGAGAAGAATGTATTTCAAGGAGGGGACCTCGGTCTGCTGAGAGAGAGGGAGAGGTCAGGAAAGATGAGGAATGAAAAATGTCTGCTTAATTTAGCCATGTGGAGTCCTGAGTAAGCTGAGAAAGAGCTGTTTCAGTGGGAGGATGGGCCGGAGCCATGGTGGAGGCTGAGGAGAGAGTGGGAGGTGAAGAGCCCAGATACTGAGAAGATTCTGGAAAGGTGCTGGGAGGGTGGGTGACTGGAGTGAGCCAGGTCCTTTAGTCCTGCCTTAGCCCACCTTCCTACTTCCTGCTGGGGTCTGACCATGACTGGGGGACAGCAGCAGTGGCCCCTGGGGACCTCAGCTGCGGAGCTGGTGCCTGCTAGCGCCCCCCTCTGGGCTTTTCTTAAGGAAAGTACAAGCTCATAGGTTGTTCCAGCTGAAGACAATTTGTAACCCATGGAGAGTGTCACCTGCATCATCTCATTCATCTCCACAAGGGCCTTTTGAGGTAGCGCTACTGTTGTTCCTGTTTTACAGACAAGGGGACCAGAGCACAGAGAGGGTGAGGAACTGGGGGGGATACACTCAAGTGGCAGAGCTGAGATTGAAGACAGGGTTCCTGACTCCAGACCATGCTCTCACCTATCGTCATGTGCTTTCTCAATAGCCATTATCGGTGATTTTGCCATGGTGATCGCTGTTAGCCATCTGCAGGGTCACTGGGAGATGTCCTGGGGAGACCCTGTCCTCCTGTCTGTGTCTCCTGCACTCTCACGCATGGCCACGCTTCCAGCACTTCTGATCCCGGATGTGTGGGGCTCCCGCCTACCAAGCAGGTCTGTGTGACCCCAGCGGGGTGTCCTACAATTTAACTCAATCCTGACACTATCCACCTAGAAACAGATCCCATGGGTTAAGGGCTCAGTCCCAGGAGACTGCCCCCTCCTTCAGATGCCAGTCGCAAGCAGTAGTCCCGGGTTACCCACATCCTCTGTCTGACGTCACTGCCAACCAGTGGTTCCTGTGATCTCCTCTTGCCTCGGATTTGATTATTTGCTAGAGCGGCTCATAGAACTCAGGGAAACGCTTAGGCTTACCAGTTTTTTAAAGGACATGATAAAGGATACAGATGAACAGCCAGATGAAGAGATACATAGGGTAAGGTCTGGGAGGGTCCAGAGCACAGGAGCTCTGTCCCTGTGGATTTGGGGTGCACCTCCCTCCCATGTGGATGTGTTCGCCAATCTGGAAGCTCTCTCAACCTTGTACTTTTGGGATTTTATGGTGGCTTCATCACGTAGGCATGATTGATCATTACTCCCGTTTTCAGCCCCTGTCCCTTCTCAAGAAAATGAAAATTCCAAGCTTCTAATCATGGCTGGGTCTTTCTGGGGACCCCCACCCGGGCGCTATCCAGGAACCCACCCAAAGTTACCTCATGAGAACAAAAGACACTCCTATCCCCCAGGAAATCACAAGGGCTTTAGGAGCTCTGTGCCAGGAACCAGGGGCAGAGACCAATGTATCTCACAAGATATTTTCTCACAAGAGCATTAATGATAGCATAATGCTAAATCCCCTTTCAGTGTGGTAGGCATGCAGTAGGCACTTAATATAAGCTTTAAAATACCTCACAATTCTTTGTATACCTCATTCGATCTGTGTTTTGTGGAGATGGTGTGGGGGGAGGGATACAGATGGTTGATAGGAAAGGTAATTTCTAAAACTGTAATTCTACAGTTCTGCTTGAAATGTACTGTGGTAGTTCACATACAAAACAATTTTCCAGCTTAGGATCACAGGGGAAAAGTGCTGAGATCAGAGAATCAGAACAGTCAGTGTAGGGGAATCAAACTCCATCTCCACAGCTGTAAGCAACCCATCGGCCGCAGTGAGGAATGAGCACACTGGGAGTGAATTGTATTTATTGCTGTTCTGTTCAACGTGATGTCACTAAGGGAGATTGCAAAACCACCCAGTTCCAAGCAGAATAGAAGATCTGTCCAAGTTGTGCAAATGTTATTTAAAATCCTCGCCATCAGTGATGAGAAAAGTCCCTGCAGTCACATCAAAGAAAGAATAGTTTTCAAAGATGGTTTTTATTGCTAAGTTGTTACTACAAACATGCTTTCACCCAAATAGAGCAAAAAATATGCAGTTTTCTGAAAATCGGAGCTTTGAAATCACATCCCCAGAGTATTTATAATTACTGTTAGTGGTCCATTTATCAGCATTTCAGTACGCATCTTCAGGGGGAAAGACCAACCCGCCAGCACAAGGATGTATCGACAATTAGTGGAGCTAAAATCTAATTTAATAAAGAAAATTGCCAGATGGCTTGTACCATTTTTTAAGGATTGAATAAAACTTAGAATTTATTTCATTTACATTATCCTATTTTAAGCACTGATCTATTATATAAAGATTAAAACTTTACCTATGACAAATAACAGATAATTGTGTTTTCCTCACCAAAATATTTGGGTTGAATAAAAAAATTAACACTTACACTGCTATTTTTTTTTTAATCATTGCCCGTCAGTTTAGAACATAAGAAATTCAGTTTATTCCAGGGTCTCTCCCACCATCACTGATCATGAGAGCTTATTTTAGAATGTGTTAATAATGAGTTTGCTGACACATACATTATGAAATTAGAATGAAAAGTTAGGGTGAACTATCCCTCTGGTGCTGCTATTGCTAATTTACTCCTTTATACTTGGTTAATACTTTCGGTGAACAACTTTGCCGTAGGTATGGGGCTGAAATCCTTTCCACCAGTCTTATAAAATACTCATTTTAGATGCAAATAAAAACGGCCATCTCTCTACTGTAGATAGCCTATGTATTTTATTTATTTTATTTCTTTCTTTATTTTTAAAAAGATTTTATTTATTTGAGAGAGACACAGAGAGCACAAATGGGGGGAGGGGCAGAGGGAGAGGGACAAGCAGACTCCCCGCTGAGCACAGAGCCCATCACAGGGCTCTATCCCAGGGCTCTATCCCGGGGCTCCCAGGACCCTGAGATCATGACCTGCCCGAAGTCAGACACTTAACCGACTGAGCCACCCAGCTGCCCCTAGATATCCTATGTATTTTAAATGGTACAATTCCCTGTAACCGTGGGACTGGCATACAAAGGAGTGGATGGCTCGTGTCTTTATTAGGGGGATTAGTAAAGCTACGCACCCATTGGGTCCCACAAACTTTGGGTTTATTATCATGATTGTCACAACTCCATGAGGAAGGTTTATCGGCTGGGGAAACTGAGAGTCAGGCTGGGTGAGGAAATTTGCTCAAGATTTCACCACTAAAGTAGTCAGAGACATTACTGTAAGATACTCTGTTGCTGTTTAACACAGAATGGAGGGGCGCCTGGGTGGCTCAGTCGGTTAAGCATCTACCTTTGGCTCAGGTCATGATCCTGGAGTTCCAGGACTGAACCCCACATCAGCCTCCCTGCTCAGCACGGAGTCTGATTCTCCTTCTCCCTCTGCCCCTCCCCCTGCCCTCACTCTCTCTGTCTCAAAAAAATAAATAAAATCTTAAAAAAGAACACAGAATGGAACTACTGGTCAAGGTGATAAGAAAATAAGAGAAGAAAGGATTGGAAAAGAAGAAATAAAACTGATTATGTATGATCTAAATATCTACTTAGATAATCCAGCAGGATCAACCAGTAGAACTAATAAGTGAACTCAGCAAGATTTTGCTGGATAAGAGATCACTTAAAACAAAACCAAACCAGTAGAAACTTTAGTAAGAATAAGATATAATTCACAACATCAACAAGTATCTAGGTACTAACATATCTGAAAAATACACATGATGTTTCTGGAAAAAAAAGTAATCTCTGAAAAATCATATAGAGGTTCATCTATGGAGACACAGTCTGTGCTCTTGATTCGATAATTTAATATTATAGAGATGTTAAATTTCTCTTAATTAATCTGTAAACTCAGTACAACCCCAATAAAATTCCAGTTGGATTTTTTTGATGAATTCAATAATCTATAAATATAAACTATTTAAACTAATATAAGCTATAAAAACATAAGGAAGAATAAGGGAACACAAAAAGGTGAACAAGCTTTGAAAAAGAGCAAAGAATGGGGAGAAAGTATGCCCACCATATGTTGGGACAACTTCAAAGCCATAGTAATAAAGACAATATGGAATGGACTTATGGAAGAATGGATGGACCACTGGAACAGAGAGGAAAGCTCTAGAGAGACCCAGATGTATATGGGGACTTAATCCACAAAATCAAGGGGAAAAGAATGGGCTGTCTGATAAAAGGTGTTGGGAAAACTGGCTCATTACATAGAGGAAAAGAAAACAGGATCCCACATCATATCACATACAAAGGTAGACTCCAGATGAATGAAATATATACAATTTAGAGGTAAAATGACAAAGTTTTTAAAAAAGATTTTATTTATTTATTAGAAATTAGAAAAAGAGGGAGCACGAGTGGGGGGCAGAGGCAGAGGGAGAGGGAGAACCAGACTCCTCGCTGAGCTGGGAGCTTGATGCAGGGATTGATCCCAGGACCCTGGGATCATGACCTGAGCCGAAAGAAGACGCTTAACTGACTGAGCCACCCAGGTGCCCCATAAAATGACAAAGTTAATAGAAATTGATGTTGGAGAATATTTTTGTGATTTAGGGATAGAGATAGTCTCCTGTTACAGCTTCATGTGTCCCATTCTCGCCTGAGAGCTTCCAAAGCAAGAAGGCAGAGAAGGATCAAAAGCTTTTTTGACAAAACAAGCCTGTCTCTTATCATGGAGGGAGAAAAACCTTTCTCAGAAATCCTCAGAGGTCTTTCCAGAACCAGATCATGGGCCCACATTTAAACCCATTGCTGGCCATGATTGTTTTAGGAATGCACATATGACCTAAGTTTATCTAATGAGATCCAGTTTGGGGACTTGTGTTAGAGTTCTTGGAGACTAAAGAATTACTTTTTCCAGTAGAGTTGCTGAGAGGGGAGGATCTCCCAGTTTGGGGGTAGGGCTTTGGCCCGCCATCTTGCCACCATGATGGCAGGGAGAACCTGTGGGAGAATGCATCCAGTGTGGAGAAAAGCAGAGGTAGGAGACAAAGTGGGATCTCAGTGGTGACACAGTTTGATCTCCTGGATCCAGAAGTGCCTGATGCCTTATTTTCTCCTGGATTTTCCCTTGTTTGAGCTAACAAAATCCTTTTGTGCTCAAGCCCGAGTGAGGGAACTGCTATGACTTCCTACTGGAAAGGTGCTGACTATTGCTCTGAGTACCAAGGATGAAGACCAAGCATGTAAAAACAGGACTTGGTGTTCTTTTTTTTTAAAGATTTTATTTATTTATTTGACAGAGAGAGACACAGCGAAAGAGGGAACACAAGCAGGGGGGAGTGGGAGAGGGAGAAGCAGGTTCCCCGCAGAGCAGGGAGCCTGATGTGGGGCTCAATCCCAGGACCCTGGGATCATGACCTGAGCCGAAGGCAGACGCTTAACAACTGAGCCACCCAGGCACCCCTGGGACTTGGTGTTCTTATAAAAGGAAGCTTACCGCAAAATTAACCCCATGCTAATGTAATCATAATTATTGTAATACAGGAGTACTGGAATTGAATATCTGTATTATTAGTCAGGGTTCTTCAGAGAAATAGAATAAAGAGGATTTATATATATATATCTCCTGTTGAATAGGATGAGAGGCAGATTTGTTGTAAGGAATTGGCTCATGAGATTGTGGTGGCTGAAAAATTTGAAATTTGCAGGGAGGGCAAACTGGAAGGCTGGAAATTGGGACAGGAGGAGATGTTGCAATCTTGAGTCCAAGGCAGATTTTTTGTGTTGCACACTGGAGGCAGAATTCCTTTTTCTCTGGGGGACCTCAGTCCATGCTTAAGGTCTTCAGCTGATTGGATGAGGTCCATATTATGAAGGGTAATCTACTTCACTCAAAATCTACCGATTTAAATGTTAAACACATCCAATACCTTCATAGCATCATTTACGCTGATGTATGACTGAACAACTGGGCACCATAGCCTAGCTGAACTGATGCATAAAATTGACCTTCACAATATAGGCTGTTCCAGGCTGAATTGTGTCCCTGCCTCCCAACCTCCCAACTCCTATGTTGAAGTCCTAACCTCCCATACCTCATTGTCTCCAACCATACTTGGAAATACTGTCTTTAAAGAGGTCATTAAATTAAAATGAGGTGTTTAGGGTGGGTCCTCATCCAATATGAGTGGTGTTCTTAAAAGAGCATTTGGACGTGACCTGTGCATGCACAGAGGAAGGACCTCGGGGTGAATGCAAAGTGAGAAGGTGGCCATCTGCCAACCAAGGAAGGAGGCCTCAGGAGAAACCGACACCTTGATCTTGGACTTCCAGCCTCCAGACTACGTGACAATAAATGTCTGTTGTTTAAGCCACTGCTCCATGGTACTGGGTTACGGCAGTACTGATGAACTAATACAGTAGCTTACAGAACGGAACAGAACTGATCTTTTATGTAGGATTTCTGGGAGCAGCCAGGTGGAGGTGAGGAGAAGAACAGGAAATGGGATTCGATATTCTAGACCCACTGGGTCCCCTCAGGAGTCCAGGTGGCAGGAACTCTCTGCCAGGGAGGAGGGCTTACACTGTGGGCGTTCTGTGAACCCTGGCTGAATGGGAAGCCCCTTCCTACCCAACCACCAGGTGCTGGGAACATGGGCTCAGAAAAATCTGGGGTTTCTGGGCTTAGGGCTAGGGCAGCCCCTTGCTCTTCAGAGTAGTAGGAGTTGCCTCTCTTCCCTAAGAGAGTAGGAGCAAGGGGCTTTTCCCCATCCCAAGGTTGACCTTCTGTGGGGAGGGACCTAGTAATAAATAGTGATCTCCCCGCCCATGATTCCTGGGTGGCCTTGAAGTCCACGAATTAGTTTCACACAGGTGAACAAGCATGGCAGATGTATGTGTTTGATCAGTCATTTATACCTTACTAAAATAAAAATGCAAATCTGGTCTGCTTAGTTACAAGTAGCTGAAAAGGGGGTGCCTGGGTGGCTCAGTTGGTTAAGGGTCTGACTCTTGATTTCGGCTCAGGTCATGATCTCAGGATCGTGAGATCAAGTCCTGCATTGGGCTCAGCGTTCTGTGTGGAGTCTGCTTGAGAATCTCTCTTTCTCCCTCTATCCCTCCCCAACTTGTGCTCTTTCTCTCTCTCAAATCAATCAATAAATGAATCTTAAAAAAAAAAAACCCAAAAACAAGTGGCTGAAAAGTACACAGAAAAGGAGGGCCTCACTTCCAATGGCCTTGTGATGGGACAAGTCCAAACCTTCCCTATTCCTGAAGGGGGCTTGCTGTCTCCCACTCCATGCAGCAATACAAGGGCCAGCCCTGGGCTCCATCACTCCCCACCTTCAGTCTGACCACTCTCCCCCCATTCCCCAAGATTACCCATCTCCCTTTTTGCATCCTGTGGCTAAATATTCAGAAATCTAGAGAAGTTTCAGGACGACCTCATTTAGATGAAAGGAGGTTATGGGCTGAGGTTAAAAACAAAACAAAACAAAAAAACCATTCTCTTTCCTGGCAGGCCCAGAGCCCCCTGGAGAATAGTGGGAACTCTACTGGCAGCATGGAACGTTCCCTGAGCACCCCTTGGGAAGGGGCGTGTTCTGTGCCTCCCAGATATTTCTCATCTCACTCAATCTATGCACCACCTCATGACAATAGCATTCTTCTCTCTGTTTTACATTAAGGAACCTGAAGCTCAGAGAGGTTGTGTTCAGCATAGGACAATGTCTGGATCAGAATTCTCACCCGGGTCTGACCCCAAGCCCTGCTGTGCTTTATCCTCTACCTAGAGTTTCTGTCACACGAAAGTGAGAGAATCAAAGAGTCACTGAAAGGTGGAGTCAGAGAGATGGGGAAACCAAGGTCTGGTGGGGTGGGGTGGGGTGGGGTGAGGGTGGGAGGAGAGGGGTATGGGTGGTGGTGAAATGACTTGGCCACTAAGTGACAAAGTAATCTCCACCTGTGGTGACAAAGCAGACCTTTGCCCAGGGAGGTGTCCTCCACTCCAAACCGCTGTCTTGGACCTCTGCTTGACTGGGGCAGGACCTGACCGTGCCCCAGATGATTCCGATCTATAGCCAGGACCCGTGTCCAAACCAGGAGGCAAAAGATCATTGAGGACTGACAACAAAGACTAGAATTATTTTTGTCATCTCTTAATTAAGCATAAAATAAAACTAGATATAAACTGTTTATGTTTACAGCTCTTAGACACCTATAAAACAAAAAAAATTATAAATTAAAAGCAAAAGAAAGTGCATTGGCACAACATCTAAATCAACAGCATTGTTTTAATAGGATTTATGATAAGGCTGTACTAAAAGTAAATCACGATTGCTGGCTTAGTAATGAAAAGATGTAGCCTTGGGTCTAGTTCTATAATCTGTTTCTGTATTTTCCCTTTAACAGTACCGATGCAAAAACTCTCTTCTCATAAAATTAAGTCACAAATGGTATCAATTACATCAAGGCTGTATTTGCTGATGCTGGACCATCAGACACTATGTAACTACCAGTGAGCCAGTAAGGAGTTCCCAATTGCTGATTTTAATGAGGTGTTACTTGGTAAATCTGTAGATCACTCATATTCACTAAAAGATATGGTCAGCCTTATTAAAATCTACTTTAAATGGGATTTCTCTAACTATTGTTTTTGGGAATGGGAAAAAAATATCTTAACTGTATCTTTAGTGCTAAGTAGCTGCTACAAACATGAAAAACACAAACTGCAAGTGTTTCTACAGCTGGTTCCACACTAAGGCTACTTGCTGGTCCCTTCGAGTCTGTTTTGCTTCTACTGCCTGGTGCCATGGGAGGACTCAGTTTCCCACCTTGGTCCCCCTGTTGGGACTACTTCCAGATCTGTATGTGTGCACTGCCTTTATGTTCCAAAACACAAACAGGGGCATTCAGTTCTTACAGTAGGTCTCTTACAAAGGGGCGACGAGAGAATGTACAATAGTCACATTTTAGACTATCGGCAGATTGAGAAAGCAAACAAAACTTTTTTCATGCAGAACTGGTTGGTCCCTGACAAGATGTCCTATGGAGCCCAGTTTGAGAAACGCTGGCTAAAAAATAAAACCATCTGTACCCTTAGGGTAGACACAGATAAAGTGACCTCTTTTTCACTTCTCTAAATTCCTGAGAGATTGAGAGGCGGTGCGGGGCTTTAGGAACTAGGGTACCAGCCTGGGCTGGGTAAAGGGAGAAGCGATTGTCTGCTCCCCTCAGGTCGGCTGAGAATTCTCCAGGTCTTGCCTTGAGGACAACAGAGAGGGACAAAGGGAATGGAGAACTTCTGACTGCGGACGACAGCTACGTTAGGGATAGCTGTTTGGAAAGACCTAGCACAGCAATTAAGTTTTAAAGAGTGATGAACTCGGTGCCCTAAGGCAGAGGTTCTCAACCTGGCCGCCTGTTCGATTCTCCAGGGGAGCCCTCTAAAGGGGCTGATGTGTGGAGTCATCACTGGAGATTTGAATTAATTGGTCAAGGATTGGGCATCAGTCTTCACAAAAGTTCCCTAGGGGGTTCTAATGTGCAGCCAAGGTGGCCAAACACTATTTTAAGGGCTGCTTTTTCTGTGTTACAATTACATTTAAGGCCACCTGTATTAATTTATTTACTAGGGCCTGGGGGAGGGGAAGGGAACAACCTTTATTGAATGCACTGTGTTAACTCTTTACATGATAATAAATAGAACAATAGTAACAGCAGCTAGAGTTTACTGAAAGCTGGTTGTGTGCTAGGAGTTATATATCCAGTTCATCTTTGCAGCTTCTCTATGAAATGGATATTATCTCCATGGTACAAATGAGCAAACAGAGGCTCAGTGAGACCAAGGAAGTTGCCCTAAGTCATTCAGGGACAAATAAATACATAAGTAAGAGTAATAACCTGCCCAAGGTCATGCAGGAAGGGGGACAGGATTTGAGTTACGGCCGGTAGCTCTTCTGCTGCCCCAATTAACTGTTAGCTCAATGAACACATTCAGCAAATATTTACTGAATATGAGCCATAGAACGTGCCTGACTGACACTGGGTTAGATGTTGGGGATATGAAGATAAGCAAGACAAAATTTGTACTCTGCAATCTTATCAGAAAGACAGCTAATTCCCAAACAAGGTGACTGATGCTAGGACGGTGACCAAATGCCCCCGTTCGCCCAGGACTTTCTGGTTTAGTACGGAAAAGTCCTGCAATCGGGGCAACTCCTCAGTCCTGGGGGAACTGGGACAGTTGGTTCCCCTAGCTGTAGTAGAGGGATGTAAGTGGGCTGTAGTAAGTTTGCACGGGATGGTGGGAGGTGTGGATAAGAGATCAGGAAAAGCTTCACCAAGAGTTTATGTCTTATTTATAGAGTGATTAGGAGGGGAGCAGGGTAGAGAAGAGTGTCCTGGTAGAACCAGGGAGTAGCTGAGGCAATAGCTTGGAGGTTAGATTAGTAGAGTTCGGGGTGCAGGAGGTGGGGGTAGATGAAGCTGGGGGTGGGGAAGCTGAGGCCAGACTACGGAATTTGGATTCAGAGAGGCGGAGTTCACCTACAAGGTTACTCAGCAAGGGAATAGTATGCTAAATTTTACATTTGTAAAGATCACTCCGGTTCTGAGAGTAGAATGGGGACCCACTGGAGGGGAGGAGCCTGGAGTGTGAGGGACCGGTTGGGAGGATGTTCTGACACAGGTGGGATCTGAAGACAGGAAGGAATGATGACAACAACAATCATATCTAATGCCTATTGATGCCTTGATGTGAACCAGGCACTGCGATGAACTCTTTACATGTGTTCCCTCGTTTAACCCTGACAATGAACTCTTGAGTCATCTGCTATTTTTATGCCCATATGACAGGTCAGGAAGTTCAGAATCAGGTTAAGTTAATTTAGTTTAAAACGTCACGCAAAGAGTAAATGGCAGAGCCAAGGTGAAACTCTTGCCTTCTGACTTTAAATAGGTATGCTTTTTAAAACATATTTTTTAAAAAGATTTTATTTATTCATTTGCACAAGCAGGGGGAGGGGCAGGCAGAGGGAGAAGCAGACGCCCCACTGAAGAGGCAACCCAATGTGGGACTCGATCCCAGGACCCTGGGATCATGACCTGAGCTGAAGGCAGACGCTTAACGAACTTGAGCCACCCAGGCGCCCCTAAATAGGCGTGTTTAACCACAATGTTACCTGACATAAACTAAGTCTGTGCATATTTGCTCATTCAGTTGAGCGACATTTATTGAGCACTCACTATGTGCCAGGCATATTTCTGGCTGGTGGGATATAGCTAGAAACAAAACAGACACAATTCCTGATTTGATGGATATTGCATTCGTGTTTGTGTGCGTGCGTGCGCGCCCTTGTGTAATAGGAAGACAGATAAGCAGATGAATGTGAATGGCTTTGGACTTCATTTTGAGGGAGAAGAGAAAGGGCTTGGCAATGTGGCAGTGAGGAGGGGGAAGAGCATGGGAGACTCCTAGGTTTCTGGCTCCAGGGAATCTGCAGAGACAGGGAGCTCAGGAGGCAGGATAGGTTTGGGGGGAAGATGAGAGTCCAGTTTTGGACATGTTTGAGGTTTTTGGAATCAGAAGGTCTTCAGAACAGTCATAGGACAAATTGAGAGAGTCGTTTAATGCTGGGGCCATGGTTGAGGACCCAGGGAGAGGGTGCAGAGTAAGAAGAGGTCTGGGGTGGAAACCTGGCCGACTGAGCTACAGACAGGGATCCCAGCTCCAGAGAGGGAGATGAAGGTCACAGGGAAGATGGGAAAACTGGAGAGAAAGAGGTCCCGGCCCTCCGGGGAGCAGAGACTTCCAAGACAGAAAGCCCCGGCATCCTCATATGCCACCTAGAGGTTCAGGAAAGGAGCAGCAAGAGATACTGAAGAGCAAGGAGGGAGACATCCAAAATTCAGGGATTTATTTATATTTATATTTATATTTTATTTTATTTTTTAAATTTTATTTTATTATGTTATGTTAGTCACCATACATCATTAGTTTTTGATGTAGTGATCCACGATTCATTATTTTCATATAACACCCAGTGCTCCATGCAGTACGTGCCCTCCTTAATAGCCATCACTGGGTTAACCCATCCCCCCACCCTCCTCACCTCTAAAACCCTCAGTTTGTTTCTCTCATGGTTCATCTCTCATGGTTCCTCTCTCCCTCCAATTTCCCTCCCTTCATTTTTCCCTTCCTTCTCCTAATGTCATCCATGCTATTCCTTATATTTCACAAATAAATGAAACCATATGATAATTGACTTTCTCTGCTTGACTTATTTCACTTAGCATAATCTCCTCCAGTTCCATCCATGTTGATGTAAAAGTTGGGTATTCATCCTTTCTGATGGCTGAGTAATATTCCATTGTGTATATGGACCACATCTTCTTTATCCATTTGTCTGTTGAAGGGCATCTCGGCTCTTTCCACAGTTTGGCTATTGTGGACATTGCTGCTATGAACATTGGGGTGCATGTGGCCCTTCTTTTCACTACATCTGTGTCTTTATTTTATTTTTTTGGAAGCAGGAGTATCTAGCAGGGGACTGACGATCCTGGAGAAAGTGGAGGGAGTTGGTGGAACAAAGCTTTTGAGGACACGGAGGAGACCGGATCCAGAGTTACGGTGGCGGAGGGGTCTTGAAGGGGAGGGCACAGCCCTGAGACACAAGGGGAGCCAGGAATGGTGGGTAGGGATGCAGAGTAGCGCTTCCCAGGAAGCAGGTGGCAAGGTTGTTTTGGAGATAGAAGGGTCCAGGGTGGGGCGGGGAGGCATCCGTAGGGGGCTGAAGGTTTGGCATTCACAGTGTGGGGAATGGGAGAGGTGCCACCTGGGACCGTCTCAGAACTTATCATTTCCCTCTCCTGGTCTTTCAAAGAGCTCTGCCTGGGAAGTGAAACATGAACTTTTGCAAATGTGAAACCTAATTTAGGTCTTCAGTGCGAGGTCGCTAATGCCAGTTGTGGGAATCACAGTGGGGCAGGCATGGAGGGGTGTCTCTGGATATGCGGGGTGACTCCTGCTTGCAGACCCTGAAACACCCAGAGATAGTGGCCTGTCAGTGTGTTCTCATCAAGCATGCTGGAGTCCGCCCCCACCGTCGCCATTTATTTTACAAACAGCCATCCAGAGCGTGAGCTGCCCCCCTTCTCACCCTCTGCTTTCCTGGAGAAAGAGATCTGTAGCTGGTTTGTTCTGCCTAGCTGGTCTTCCCCTCTCAAAATCTTCAGTTTGAGAAGAAAATGAATGAATGTGATCTTGGTGTGTACAAGACAAATACTGCGCTGCCAAAGGAGCCGGGGACAAAGGGTCCATCCCTGGCTTGGAGCTTGGGGCCCTCCCCACATCATGCACCTGGAGACTTTGTGGCCTACTGAGGTCCCATAAACAGTTTCTCTCTGGGGGGCACTTTGTGCTGCAGCAGGATTGGCCAGGAGGGCTCCATCAGCCAATATTATGTCATCACTGGTATTGGCGGGCTCTCCTGGGGGACACTTGAGAAACTTTGATAGAAATATTTCTCTCTGGCAACGGCCCACTGTTTCCATGGTTTGACAGCACTAGCCAGATGTAGGCCAGCAAAGGACAGGCCTGGCCCGGGAGGAGAAGGCCTGCACACACTCACGTCCAACCCTGGGCAAGTTAGATGGCCTCGCTAGGCCTCCGTTCTCCAATCTTTGAAATGGAGCAACCCTGGGAGCCCCACTTACCTTCCGGTGTTGTGAGAATGAGTGTTTACAGAACTTTGCAAAATTTTGAGTTTTCTTTTTTTTTTAAGATTTTATTTATCTGAGAGACAGCAATAGAGACAGATAGTGAAAGGGAGCACGAGTGGGGAGGAGAGGGAGAGGCAGTCTCCCCGCTGAGCAGGGAGCCCGATGCGGGGCTCGATCTCAGGACCCCAGGATCGTGACGTGAGCCGAAGGTAGATGCTTAACCAACTGCGCCATCTAGGCGCCCGGAAATTTTGAGTTCTTTTTTTTTTTTTTTTTTAAAGATTTTATTTATTTTTATTTATTTGCGAGAGAGAGAATGAGAGACAGAGAGCACGAGAAGGAGGAGGGTCAGAGGGAGAAGCAGACTCCCCGCTGAGCAGGGAGCCCGATGCGGGACTCGATCCCAGGACTCCAGGATCATGACCTGAGCCGAAGGCAGCCGCTTAACCGACTGAGCCACCCAGGCGCCCGAAATTTTGAGTTCTTAAGGTGAATAATAGTAAAGTCTTTTGGAGTATATATTTTAGGGACTGATGAAATCATAAACAAAGCAGAACTGAAATGTAATGATGTTCATTTTGCCTGGGTCTCATAGACTCTCATTTGCCACTCTTGGAGATCTACTCATTTAAGTAAACAGCCCTCTCACCTGATATTAACAGAACATTTTTTTAAATGCTATTAAAACATTTTTTTAAAAAAATTTTTATTGGGCGCTTGGGTGGCTCAGTTGGTTAAGCGACTGCCTTCGGCTCAGGTCATGATCCCGGGGTCCCGGGATCGAGTCCCGCATCGGGCTCCCTGCTCGGCAGGGAGTCTGCTTCTCCCTCTGACCCTCTCCCCTCTCATGCTCTCTCTCACTTTCTGTCTCTCTCAAATAAATAAATAAAATCTTTTAAAAAAAGATTTTTATTTATTTGACAGAGAGAAACACAGCGAGAGAGGGAACACAAGCAGGGGGAGTGGGAGAGGGAGAAGCAGGCTTCCCGCTGAGCAGGGAGCCCGATGCGGGACTCGATCCCGGAACCCCGGGATCATGACCTGAGCCGAAGGCAGCCGCTTAACGACTGAGCCACCCAGGCGCCACCACCCCCCCCAGGCCCTCTTTAAAAAAAAAAATAGTTACATATTATTCTACTGTCTGGGTATTCTACTATTTATTTTAGCAATCTGCTGCTATTAGACATTTATGTTGTTTCTTTCTACAATCACAAACAACACCACAGATGTTTTGGTTGCTCAGTGTCTGTGCTCATTCTTATTTCCTTATCACAAATTCCAAGAGGTGCAATGATGTAACATGTCAATGTTTCACCGGGGGTAGATTTAGAGACGATGGCTTCAGTAGGTGTCTCCCAGCTCAGTTGCTTTTTGTGGTTTTAGGTTTTAGTCCTACCTAGTTGTGTAGATTAAACTTGATCAAAGGGGCACATACCATGGGCCGGAGTTCAGTGATTTCCACTCCTGTGGCAGAGTGGAGGGTATCACCTTGACCTTGCTGTAGAACACAGCATGGTGATTAGTTCTCGACAGAACATTTTTAACTTGCTTTTTTTTGAACAGGTAAGAAACTCACATGGGTCAATAGTCCAAACACGTGAAAGGGTATAGTCACCATTTTCTCCCCTGCCCTGTCCCAGCAATCCAGAGTCCCTCAGCATAGGTATGGTGACCAACTGGTCCTGCTTTGCCTGGGACTTTCTGGTTTAAGACTGAGAGTCCCTAGCAAACTGGTCGGTCACCCTACGTCACAGGCAACCAACATTATGAATCTTTATGTGTTCTTCTGGAGATAATATGGCAAGAGCGATCTTAGTATTTTATTTTTTTAAAGATTTTGTTTATTCGTTTGAGAGAGAGAGAGCATGAGCGGGGAGGGAGGAGGAGAGGGAGAAAGAATCCAAAGCAGACTCTGCACTGAGCAGAGAGCCTGATGTGGGGCTCGATCCCACAACCATGAGATCATGACCTGAGCTGAGATCATGACCTGAGCTGAAACCAAGAGTCACTTAACGACTGAGCCACCCAGGTGCCCAGTATTTGTATTTTAAAGATCATCACAGGTGACAAAATAAAGACCTTGTAAAAAACTATTGCATGACTTTGAGGGGAAGGGAGAGCCCATCATAACCTGGAGGCCCAAATCTTAGCAGTTAGCAGTCGTTTCTAAGCATTTCCAGCTCTGGAATTGCTGTCCTTCTGCAAAAGAGATCTCCCTGTCAGCCTTGGGAAAAAGACTCACGTAAACATTCACAATCTGTGGCCCCATTTTCCATAGCTGTGGTTGACCCTAGACTCCATTATCCTTTTATTTATAATTTTTTTTTTTGTGGAGTTAAAAAAAGTACGTGTGTACTAGGGGCTTGGATTTTATAAATATGCTATTTGCCAAGTTATTGTTTAGATTTCCCTCTGTGGATGTAACTGATTTGGGAAAGCCCGCATTCAGAGAAAGCATAACACTGCCCTTATCAAGCATGAACTGAGAAAGACATTGGAAGGCCTTTTCCAGGCTAAATATAGACCCAGAACTCGGTGTATTTTAGCTTTGGGACTTTCGCAAACTGTCTGGCAAACCAGCACATGATTCTTTTATGAATAAGGCACCAACGTTCCTTTTAAATGTTCTAGCTTCAGGCTGTTTTACTTTCGTGCAGAAAAAAAAAGATGAATTATTTATAAAAATAGGCATGAATATCATAGGATAATACTCTCATTTCTAGCGGGGAGTAAGATGAGCTGCAGCTGGTGCTGGGTCAGCCCCCCAGGAGAGCGGAGTGGGGAGCAAGTGGAGGATGGGGCTGCATCCTTCGGAAGGGGTTGCCCAGATGGAGCGTGTTCTGTGGCAGGATGGTCAAGTCTCCCCCGTCACGCATGCTCTCTCTCTCACCCTCCTTCCCTCTCTCCCTCTTTCTTCCGTCCCTTCTCCCCGCTTCCCTCCCTCTCTTCTTCCTTCCCTCCTTCTGTCCTAACGTCCTTCCTTCCTCTTTGACTCCCCCCCATCACTCGGGCAAACTTCAGAGAGCAGAGTGCAGAACCCCTTTCTGAACTTGATCGTGGGCAGCAGCTGCTTTACGGAGCTATCTGTCTGCACCTCATCTACCTGACTCAGCCTCAGTTTCCCCACCGGTGACAGGAGGCGATCATTGTAGTTCCTCCCTAGGCCTGTGCCGGGGATGAAATGAGACAACTGGTAAGTGCCTGACACCGAGGAAGACTCAGTGACGGCGGTGTTAGCTGTTACCAAAGCCTGCCCACTGGGGACCATGCGGGGTGGCGCGTGCGCATGGCTGGGGAGACAGGAGCAGCACATTAGCTGTGCTTGGAGAGGTTGGGTCAAGAGGCCCACTCCTCCTGGTTTGTCCGGGACTAGCTGGACTTTATTTTTTTTATTTATTTTTATTTTTATTTTTATTTTTTTTTGAGAGAGAGAGCGAGAAGTGGGGAGGGGCAGAGGGCGAGGGAGAGACAGAATCTTAAGCAGGTTCCACGCCTAGCACGGAGCTTGATGCGGGGCTCGATCTCACAACCCTGAGATCATGACCTGAGCCGAAATCAAGAGTCAGACGCCCAACCGACTGAGCCCCCAGGTGCCCCTAGCTTGACGTTAAACTGCAAAGTCCTGCACGCTGGGAGCCCTCTCAGAGGCAGGTGCACGGGAGAGCTGCTCACCCTCCTGAGTTAGGTTGGGTGCCCACTTTATTCTCCCTGTCTTCTCACCTGGGGACTGTGACCATGCAGAGATGCGGCACACATGTGTTATCTGTTCTCCTGGTGACCTGCCCTACAGAAGGGAAGGGGAGAGCCACCTTGCGGCCACTTGGTGGCGGGGTACTGTGACAGCATGGCTGGGAAGCCAGCGCCCCGCCCCCCAGCGGGGTTACTGCAAGCCATCCAGCCCACCCAGGAGAAGGGGGAGGAAATTATACAAGGATGTCCCAGCAAGAGACGTGCGATTCCTTTCATTACGTGGGTGACAGAAACGTGTATAAAAGAGCCCATTGTTGAATACGATGTGAACATGACACTTACTGGCATTCCAGGAGTATGTTTTATACCAGTGACTGAGGCCTGTGCAGAAGGCATTTTGAAGAAGCTTCTCCCACTAAGTCAGCATCGCTCTGCTTCATGCACTCAGATATTCATGGCACCAGGGAGGCTCACGGGACATTTCTGAGTCGCAGACAATCTGGAGAGAGTCTCAGCCGTGATTAGGAGTGGGACAGACCGAGGGTGGGGATCAGGCTCTGCCCCTTGGCACCCACTGGTGTGGCTTCAGTCATCGGACCCCTCGGGGCTTTGCGCCCCAGGGAGACCGCAGGCCACAGAGGTGGAGGGCTGAAAGAGACTGTGTGAGGCGAGTCTGGGACACAGTGGGCGCTCAATAAATACTAGTTTCCTGTCCAAACTTCTCTAGCCACGACTGTCTAGTATGCTCGAAGCCTGTTATCCTCTCTCCCTGACCCCTTTCTCTTAGGTCTGGAAACTTTATTCACTAGTGATTAGGTTCGTGGCCAATAGGTCTCATCTGCAAATCAGAATGGCTTTCACTGAGGCCAAAGGCCACGTGTCACACGCTTCCTCCCTCCCTGCAGTGCCCCGCTCCTAACAGGAACACACACAAAAAATCCATTGCTGTGGAAAGACGCCTTCCAGATGACATGAGCTCTGCTGACAGAATGAGGAGAAATGAAACACTGGCCGAGACGGCGTGGGTGGCTCCCCTGGGTTGCTGGGGGAGTTGCGCTGGGCCTCCTCGCATCCTTTGCTGGAGGTCCTTCGGGAAGATGGCTGGTCAGCTGCTTCTCCAAATGGGAGTAGAAATCTCTCCCCACGGCCTGGACGGGACCCCCTCCCCAGGCCAGATCTTTCTCCCACTGCCCAGGCACCTCTCAAGTCCCTAAACTGAGAAACTGAGCTGAGCCCCTGTTTCATCATCTGTAAAATAGGACAACTGATGCTTATTTACCCCTGGGGTTGGAAAGTGAGGTGCGGTTATGCGTGCAAAGCTCAATGAACAGTGGCCATCATCTCGAACTTCTTTACCCTCGTTATGTCTTTTCTTAAAAATCATTTTCACTGAAGAACATCGGGGGTGTGAGGTAGAGCCCGAAGGGACAGAGTGTCAGCCCTGAGATTCCAGAGCCTGCTTTTCACGTTTTCCTTACACACTCTCTGAGGTTCGATCTCTGGTCCTCTGTGTAAACAGTTTCCCAAAGTTACCTGAAAAAGAAGGATTGTCATTATCAGTTTAGGCAACAAATGAGTTAAAATATATACTGTATATTTTATATGTAATGAATAATCTACGAAATACGTAATGGTATATCATTACATGTAAAAAGACAAAACTCATACATATTTATTTCAGAGATCAGAAAATTCTGGAAAGGAGAAGAAGAAAATACAAAGGCCCCATGAGCGCACATGTAGGGATAGTTACTGTTAATATGTTGGGATAGTTTCCTTCCAGTCCTTTTCCTCTGCTGCTCTTCCATGTGAATTTAGCTGTTCTCAGCCAGAGAATGGAGACTGTCTGTCTTCCAAAGGGTTAGGTTACTTGCCTGACAGGTAAATAGTCAGTCTGGGCTGACAGGTAAATAGGTGAGATGGGTCCAAAGGTTGTTTCTGCTCTGAATTCAAAGGTGGTATACATGCTTATTAACTAAGGTAACTAGTTTTGCTTCTCAGCTATTGCCCCTGGAGGTGTCCCCAGCAGGGAATCAGAAACTCTCCCCCCTTGGCTATTGGTGTGCCTTGAAGGTTGGGAAAACAATTTACAGTTAAATATTTTCTACCACGTTAATATTCCTTCTTCACTGCTGTGATATTAATAATTAACATTTCTTAGATATTTTGCTAAGCGTGTTACAAATACTTTAGTCCTTGCAATACTCTCATGAGGTAGGTTTTCTTATTATCCCTATAGTACAGATAGCAAACGGAGGCTTGGCCAAGGTCACACAGCTAATAAACATTGTACTGGAATTAAATGACTTCTCTTGTTTTTGCTATGAACATAAATAAATAAATAAGCATAGATATGCAGGTATATATAAAGTATGTGTATATAATAATCTCTTTCATCTATCTACCTATCTGTCCTTGTTTGATCTGAGTTCTTTTTTTTTTAAGATTTTATTTATTTGAGAGAGCGAGAGAGAGCGTGCACATGAGCAGGGGGAGGGGGAGAGGTAGAGGGAGAAGCAGACTTCCCGCTGTGCAGGGAGCCCCATGCGGGGCTTGATTCCAGGACCCCAGGATCATGACATGAGCCAAAGACAGATGCTTAACCGACTGAGCCACGCAGGTGCCCCTGATCTGAGTTATTTCTGAAGAATTTTCATCTGTCCAAAGGAAGCATTTGTCATTTTTGGCTACCCTGCATCCAGATGTCCTTATTTTAGTGGGCTCCCCCAGCGTTGTGAGTCTTGGTGGGAGAGGACCCCACCTCTCATGTGGAAGCTGAAGGGGTGGGCTATGCCCTCTCCAGCTCCGGGAATAGCTCTGGTAAATCAATCGGATGCTCCAGCCCAGGACTTGGAATGTTCAGGCAAATGATACAATTCAAGGGCAGCGTAGAAATCACTTTTCCAGCAGTGGTAATGGCAGTGGCATCTATGGTCCAGGGACAAAGGACACAGTAGTTGTAGTGGAACCTGCAGAACATCTGCTGGGCAAAGCCACTGCTGAGTAGCTTGCTACCTGGATCCTTCCTGGGGTCTGATCGGGACTCACTTCTCTGTTTCCTGCCCATTGGAATGAGAGTTGCAGCCTATGCAGCATCCACTTCTTCCCTTGCTCCTCTCTTAAGAACCTCCCCTCTCCGGAACCCTCCCACACTGTTGGTGGGAATGCAAGCTGGTGCAGCCACTCTGGAAAACAGTATGGAGGTTCCTCAAAAAGTTGAAAATAGAGCTACCGTACGACCCAGCAATTGCACTACTGGGTATTTACCCCAAAGGTACAAATGTAGGGATCCGAAGGGGTACATGCACCC
Source organism: Phoca vitulina (assembly GCF_004348235.1). Taxonomy (NCBI): domain Eukaryota; kingdom Metazoa; phylum Chordata; class Mammalia; order Carnivora; family Phocidae; genus Phoca; species Phoca vitulina. Next base: position 11,453,959 of record NW_022589768.1, on the reverse strand, counting down.
CGATGTTTATAGCAGCAATGTCCACAATAGCCAAACTGTGGAAAGAGCCAAGATGTCCATCGACAGACGAATGGATAAAGAAGATGTGGTGTATATATACAATGGAATATTATGCAGCCATCAAAAGGAATGAGATCTTGCCATTTACAACAACGTGGATGGAACTGGAGGGTGTTATGCTGAGCGAAATAAGTAAATCAGAGAAAGACATGTATCATATGACCTCACTGATATGAGGAATTCTTTTTTTTTAAAAAAGATTTTATTTATTTATTTGACAGAGAGAGAGACAGCGAGAGCAGGGACACAAGCAGGGGGAGTGGGAGAGGGAGAAGCAGGCTTCCCCCCGGAGCAGGGAGCCCAATGCGGGACTTGATCCCAGAACCCTGGGATCATGACCTGAGCCGAAGGCAGCCGCTTAACGACTGAGCCACCCAGGCGCCCCTTATGTGCTATGGTGAGCGCTGTGAATTGTGCAAGACTGTTGAATCACAGATCTGTACCTCTGAAACGAATAATGCAATATATGTTAAGGAAAAAAAAAAGAAGATAGCAGGAGGGGAAGAATGAAGGGGGGGGAATCAGAGGGGGAGACGACCATGAGAGACGATGGACTCTGAGAAACAAACTGGGGGTTCTAGAGGGGAGGGGGGTGGGGGGATGGGTTAGCCTGGTGATGGGTATTAAAGAGGGCACGTTCTGCATGGAGCACTGGGTGTTATGCACAAACAGTGAATCATGGAACACTACATCAAAAACTAATGATGTAATGTATGGTGATTAACATAACAATAAAAAATTTAAAAAAAAGAACCTCCCCTCTCCTTTAATTTTTCTCGGGGGGCTGCCCCAACCTCAGCTCCAAGGCAGCCCTAGTCCAGTCGGTGCACGGCATTCCCCTGGTGGGCGCTAACTCACGATGGACCAGTCAGACCGAGAGGACGGTGTATATGGCATGGGGGGAAGAAGGTTTTCTCTTTCTTCTTTCTTCTCTGCTGTAATGTGGACAAGAGGACATGCCACCCTGATTGCCAGTGTGGGGATCTTGTGACCAGGAGACCCCCTTCTTAGGGTTGAAGCTAGAGCTGTGGGCAGCAGAGCAGGTGGAATGGAAAGGTCCAGGGTCCTTGACATTGTGTAGCTGCTGAATCAGAGAACCCTGGTGCATCCCCTTCTGGGACTTCCTTTATATGAGAGAAGAGGATTTCCTCTTCGTTTAAATCAGTTCAAACTGAGTTTTCTGTTTCCCATAGGAGAAAGTATCCTAACTGATTTGCTGCTTCTTTTTTTTTTCCAGACGTGATTCCCAAACAACTTTTTAGTGTCAGAATGTTTTGGTTTCTTCTTGATTTCCAGTCTTTTTTTTTTTTTTTTTTTTTTTAAAGATTTTATTTATTTATTTGACAGAGAGAGACAGCGAGAGAGGGAACACAAGCAGGGAGAGTGGGAGAGGGAGAAGCAGGCTTCCCGCCGAGCAGGGAGCCTGATGTGGGACTCGATCCCAGGACCCGGGGATCATGACCTGAGCTGAAGGCAGACACTTAACGACTGAGCCACCTAGGCGCCCCTTGATTTCCAGTCTTAATAAAATTGAAGGACCTCAAAGAGCTTTTGTTATGTAGGTTATAATTATTGATATTTACTGTGTTAGAAATAAAAAACATTGTTTTAAATTTATTTTATGTTAAGTAATCTCTACCCCCCAATGTGGGGCTCGAACTCATGGCCCTGAGATCAAGAGTCATCTGCTCTACCGACTGAGCCAGCCAGGTGCTGCGTTAGAACTTTAAAATGGAGAAAACTGGGGCGTCTGGGTAGCTTAGTCAGTTAAGCATCTGACTCTTGGTTTTGGCTCAGGTCATGATCTCAGGGTCATGAGATTGAGCCCTGCACCGGGCTATGGGCTCATCAGGGAGTCAGCTTGAGATTTTCTCCCTCTCCCTCTGCCCCTCCCCCCTTAAAATAAATAAATAAATCTTTAAAAAAATTAAATGGGGAAAACTTAAAAATACTTATTAATTCATTTAAAAACAAAATTACAAATACATTAACATGTTAACATTAGTAATATTGTTATGAAAACTATTTTCTCAAAAAATAGAAGAGTGGCATTGTTTAACTTTTTATTTGCAGATCTCTTTAATGTCTGGCTTATTAGAAGATAGCTGGATTTTCATATTTGCTTTTGCTTTCAGTCTGTTGCAATTTGTTGTTTTGGTTGAAGAATATGAAGAAAATCCAGCCTCACCCAGATATGTGGACAGAAAAGGGAGGAGAATTTTAATAGCCATTTCAGAGAGTATGGACATTCTTCTTTGATACTACACCAAAACTTACAACTAGTAGTTTCTTTTTTTGAGAGACAGAGAGAAAGAGAGACAGAGACAGAAAGAGAGCAAGCAAGCAGGAGCAGGGGGAAGGGGCAGAGGGAGAGGGAGAGAGAGAATCTTCAGCAGGCTCCATGGTGAGTGTGGAGACCAAGGTGGGTCTGATCTCATGACCCTGACATCAGAACCTGAGCCAAAATCGAGTCAGATGCTTAACTGACTGAGTCACCCAGGCACCCCACAACTGGTAGCTTCTTAAAGATCAGTTGCAATGTGAAATCTAAAACCATGACAATGAACTGCACTTTGTTTCATCCAAATCCATTTGTTTATCTTGCACTTTGAATGGATGTTACCGCCACACGATTTTGTAACATTGCACATTGGCCATTTAGAAGAATTGGTGTGTTGATTTATGCAGATCTTCTTCTTCTTTTTTTTTTAAGATTTTATTTATTTATTTGACAGAGAGAGAGATAGAGAGGAAACACAAGTAGGGGGTGTGGGAGAGGGAGAAGCAGGCTTCCCGCCGAGCAGGGAGCCCGATGCGGGGCTCGATCCCAGGACCCTGGGATCATGACCTGAGCCGAAGGCAGACGCTTAACGACTGAGCCACCCAGGCGCCCCTTATGCAGATCATCTAAAGTCTGACATATTTCATTATATAATATCTAAATCAGAAAGCTAATCAGAAAAGTCTTGAAGGATTGAGAAGCAGTCTAGCTTACTGCAGAAAGCATCCTAATTGACAAGTTTTCTCGAAATTCAAATTTTCACTGGAAGGTTTGAATTTTATCATTGGCTACAATACTGTCGATTGTTATCCTTGAAGTGACAGGTTCATCTTGTTCCTTTTTGAGAAAATGCCTGCCTGAACTTTGTCAAGCCCTCTTTTGATAGCAAATGGTATTCTGTGAAAAAAAGTGGCTTCTTCAGTTTGCAACTCTCAGAATTGCACCTGTACTTTTTCTTAAGACAATCATCATGCTTCAGTGTGCAGCAGAAGTGATTTTTTCATACTTCCCATTTCAACACATGTAATATTAAAATGTTCTGTCCCCAAGGGTCAAAATTTAATAATTTCATGGCTATATCAAGGCTATTCTGAAGTGAAACTGACTCCTTTTTTTTTTTTTTAGCTGTTATGCAGGTTGTGAAGAATACAATTACTATGAATATAGTTTGTCATGATACATGATAAGACACCATCAGTTTTCTTTTAAGTTTTTATTTTGATTTTAGTTAGATGACACACAGTGTTATAGGAGTTTCAGGTGTACAATGTAGAGATTCAACACTTCCCTACATCACCTGGTGCTCATCACGACAAGTGCCCTCCTTTATCTCCATCACCTGTCCACCCCCCACCCCTGGTCACCATCAGTTTGTTTTTTATAGTTAAGAGTCTGTTTCTTGAATTATTTCTCTCTTTTTCTTCCTTTTGTTTTGTTTCTTAATTTCCACATATGAGTGAAATCGTATGGTATTTGTCTGTCTTGCCTGACTTATTTTGCTTAGTATAATACACCCTAGCTCCATCCATGTCCTTGAAAATGGCAAGATTTCATTCTTTGTTATGGCTGAATAATATTCCTTGGTGTATATATACCACATCTTCTTTATCCATTCATCAGTCGATGGACACTTGGACTGCTTCCATATCTTGGCTATTGTAGATAATGCTGCTATAAACATCGGGGTGCATGTATCCCTTTGAGTGAGTGTTTCTGTATTCTTTGGGTAAATACCCAATAGTGCGACTGCTGGATTGTAAGGTAGTTCTATTTTTAACTTTTTGAGGGACTTCCACACTGTTTTCCACAGTGGCTGTACCAGTTTGCATTCCCACCAACAGTGCCTGAGTGTTCCTTTTTCTCCACATCCTCACTGACACCTGTCATTTCTTGTGTTGTTGATTTTAGCCATTCTGACAGATGTGAGGTGATCTCTCATTGTAGTTTTGATTTGCATTTCCCTGAAAAGTGATGATGAGCATCTTTTCATGTGTCTGTTGACCATCTGGATGTCCTCTTTGGAGAAATAAGACACCATCAGTTTTCATCATCATTGCTTTTGCACCATTAGTGCAAATGTTCACTCAGTGAAAAAGTCAAATAACGTTTTAGTATTATAACAGCATTAGTTTTCACTTTGAAAATTCCTTGGAAGGGTCTCAGAGACCCCAGGAGTCCACAGACCATACTTTTAGAACTTCTCCTGTAGCTTACAGTTGATTCTAGAAGCAATCCAACATGCTTCCAGTAAACTCCCTTTTTCTGAAATCAGCCAGAGCTGGTTTCTGTTGATGTCACCGGTGTTCCATGTTAAAAATGTCACTGTTTATGGATGGTTGAATCTAAATGTGTTAAAGAACTCTAGGGCAATTTATAAATAACTCCTTCGTTATGATGATTTGCACAGCAAATAATCAGGAAGAATGAAAGATTCTAAAGTTTCACTTTACTAAAAAAAACCCCTAACATTTGTGCTTTTTACATTCTTGGTGTTAAGTCAACGTTAAATAATCAAATAAGTCTACATAGGTCCAGGAATTGTGGCAAAAGAAAGATAAGGGTACTAATATTTTCTCTTTTCTTATGAGTGCTTCAAATGACCTTAATTGAGCTAAGTATTATTGTTCTTATTTTAGGCATTAAAAAGAACTGGGATTTGATGGTTAAGGACCTTGGTCAAGGCCACTCAGTGGTCAGACCTCATCATCCCAGCTGAGAGACTCCAAAGCCCAGGAACTCTTTGCTCTACTACACAGGAATTTCTGATAAGGACACAAATATGAGCCTGTGACATCTGAGGCTTATGCTTTGAAGGCAGTGTTGCAAAGTCATGGGCGTTAGAGATCGTTCTTTAAGGAACTTCTTTTATAAGTTCTATTGTGGTGATATCATAATGCTGACTTTCTACCAAAGCAACATTTCTGACATACCATAAAGTGGCATTTTAGAGTCGGAAGAGACTCTGTCCAAATTTATCACCACTGGGGCATGCCAGAATACTCAACATGCATTTCAAAGAGCATTCCTTGGGTGATAACTTGATTATTGTTCATCCCACTAAATCAAAATGAATCACATACAGTGGCAGGCATCTTCCTGGATGGCTGGAATAATCTCTGCTTCCTGATATTCACACGCTTGTGTAATCCCTCCCCCCCCGCCCCCGAGTGTGGACAAGATCTGTAACTTGCCTCTAACCAATAGAATATAGCAAGGGTGTTGGGATGTCACTTCTATGATAAGTTTCATAAGATAGTGACTTCTGCCCTGCTAGCAGACTCTCTATCAGCTTCCAGCTTCCACACTTGTACATTTTAATGAAGCAAGCTGCCATATTGGAAGGGCCCACGTGGTGGGGAACTGAGGGCAACCTCTGGCCATCAGTCAGTGGGTAACTGAGGCTGCCAGTCCAACAGCCTGTGAAGAGTCGAATCTGGCCAACAACCACTGATTGAACTTGGAAGCAGGTCCTTCCCCAGTTGAACCTTCAGATAAGACCCCAGCACCTGCTAACACCTGAGTATAACCCTGTGAGAGATCCTAAAACAGCAGGCTCATCTAAGCTATGCCTGGATTCCTGACCCACACAAACTGTGAGATAATATATGTGTGCTGTTTTAAGCCTCAAAGTTTTGAGGTAATTTGTTAGGCAGCAACAGCTAACTGATACACAGTAGTATCTTTATTTATCTGTCTCTTTCTCTAGCAGGATCAGGAGAGAGCTGTTTAAGGTCAGTGAGTTCTTGTCATGTGTCTTTACCTGTTCAGTCACCAGTGGAGAGTTTCCTGCCAGGATCCATCCTCAAGGTGAAAGGTGGAAGGTCCTCAGTGTAGTTTCTAATGCTCCAGGAAAGCCCTCTGTGCTCTTCATCAGTTCCCACCTTTGGGCCTCCCACTGGAACCCTCCACAATTGTGTTTCTCCACTTAAGCATCATTTAGTTTACAAACCAGAGGTAGCAAGTCAATTACTTCTGGAGTCTAAAACTTTAGCCTGGGAGGGAGATTATTATTTTATTTATTTATTTATTTATTTATTTATTTATTTATTTATTTATATTATGTTATGTTATGTTAATCACCATACATTACATCATTAGTTTTTGATGTAGTGTTCCATGATTCATTGTTTGCATATAACACCCAGTGCTCCATGCAGAATGTGCCCTCTTTAATACCCATCACCAGGCTAACCTATCCCCCCACCCCCCTCCCCACTAGAACCCTCAGTTTGTTTCTCAGAGTCCATAGTCTCTCATGGTTCATCTCCCCCTCCAATTTGCCCCCCTTCATTTTTCCCTCCTACTATCTTTTTTTTTTTGTATATATATATATTTTAAATTTTATTATGTTATGTTAATCACCATACATTACATCGTTAGTTTTTTTTTTTTTTAATTTTATTATGTTATGTTAGTCACCATACAATACATCATTGGTTTTTGATGTGGTGATCCACGATCCATTGTTTTCGTATAACACCCGGTGCTCCATGCAGTACGTGCCCTCCTTAATACCCATCACTGGGCTAACCAATCCCCCCTCCTCCCTCCCCTCTAAAACCCTGTTTGTTTCTCAGAGTCCATAGTCTCTCATGGTTCATCTCTCCCTCCAATTCCCCACCCCCATTTTACCTTTCCTTCTCCTAATGTCCTCCATGTTATTCCTTATGTTCCACAAATAAGTGAAACCATGTGATAATTGACTTTCTCTGCTTGACTTATTTCACTTAGCATAATCTCCTCCAGTCCCATCCATGTTGATGTAAGTTGGGTATTCATCTTTTCTGATGGCTGAGTAATATTCCATTGTATATATGGACCACATCTTCTTTATCCATTCATCTGTTGAAGGGCATCTCAGCTCTTTCCACAGATTGGCTATTGCGGACATTGCTGCTATGAACATTGGGGTGCATTTGGCCCTTCTTTTCAGTAATCTGTGTCTTTGGGGTAAATACCCAGTAGTGCAATTGCTGGGTCATAGGGTAGCTCTATTTTTAAATTTTTGAGGAACCTGCACACTGTTTTCCAAAGTGGCTGTACCAACTTGCATTCCCACCAACAGTGTAAGAGGGTTTTCTTTTTTTTTTTTTTTAACATATAATATATTATTTCTTTCAGAGGTCCAGGTCTGTGATTCAACAATCTTACACAATTCACAGCGCTCACCATAGCACATACCCTCCCCAATGTCTATCACCCAGCCACCCTATGCCTTCCACCCCCCCACCACTCCAGCAACCCTCAGTTTGTTTCCTGAGATTAAGAATTCCTCATATCAGTGAGGTCATATGATACATGTCTTTCTCTGATTGACTTATTTCGCTCAGCATAACACCCTCCAGTTCCATCCACGTCATTGCAAATGGCAAGATTTCATTCCTTTTGATGGCTGCATAATATACCATTGTATATATATACCACTTCTTCTTTATCCATTCATCTGTCGATGGACATCTTGGCTCTTTCCACAGTTTGGCTATTGTGGACATTGCTGCTATAAACATCGGGGTGCACGTACCCTTTCGGATCACTACATTTGTATCTTTGGGGTAAATACCCAGTAGTGCAATTGCTGGGTCATACGGTAGCTCTATTTTCAACTTTTTGAGGAACCTCCATACTGTTTTCCAAAGTGGTTGCACCAGCTTGCATTCCCACCAACAGTGTAGGAGGGTTCCCCTTTCTCTGCATCCCCGCCAACATCTGTCATTTCCTGACTTGTTAATTTTAGCCATTCTGACTGGTGTGAGGTGGTATCTCATTGAGGTTTTGATTTGGATTTCCCTGATGCCGAGCGATGTTGAGCACAAAAGTGCTCTGTTGTGTCTGTTGGCCATTTGGATGTCTTCTTTGGAAAAATGTCTGTTCATGTCTTCTGCCCATTTCTTGATTGGATTATTTGTTCTTTGGATGTTGGGTTTCATAAGTTCTTTATAGATTTTGGATACTAGCCCTTTATCCGATATGTCATTTGCAAATATCTTCTCCCATTCTGTCAGTTGTCTTTTGGTTTTGTTGACTGTTTCCTTTGCTGTGCAAAAGCTTTTTATCTTGATGAGGTCCCAATAGTTCATTTTTGCCCTTACTTCCCTTGCCTTTGGCAATGTTTCTAGGAAGAAGTTGCTGCGGCTGAGGTCAAAGAGGTTGCTGCCTGTGTTCTCCTTTAGGATTTTGATGGACTCCTGTCTCACATTTAGGTCTTCCAACCATTTGGAGTCTGTTTTTGTGTGTGGTGTAAGGAAATGGTCCAGTTTCATTCTTCTGCATGTGGCTATCCAGTTTACCCAACACCATTTGTTGAAGAGACTGTCTTTTTTCCATTGGACATTCTTTCCTGCTTTGTCAAAGATTAGTTGACCATAGAGTTGAGGGTCCATTTCTGGGCTCTCTATTCTGTTCCATTGATCTATGTGTCTGTTTTTGTGCCAGTACCATACTGTCTTGATGATGACAGCTTTGTA
>NW_022589768.1:11416621-11430154 GCF_004348235.1 Phoca vitulina | reverse complement strand
TCCACGCTCACTGGCAAGTGTGGAGCAGAGGAGAGGCCGTGGCATAGAGAGCTCCCCTGACCTCCTCCCTCCATCCCATTATACAGATGAAGAAACTGAGGCCCATTAGGGCGAAGGGTTTATTGAGGTCATCCAGTGAGTTTGTAGGAAAAAGCAGAACTTAAGCACAGGTGTTTTGATGCTCAGCTTGGTCCTTTCTGGGCTTCCAAGCCGTGGTGGGCTGGGTTTTGGTCTGTTTTGGGTCTCCGCAGCAATCAGCCAAGGACCCAGGAGAAAACATGGTTGAAAGGATCGAGCTTTTTTCCCGGTGTGTTTCCTGAGACCCACTGTGAGCATAGGGGGCACTGTGCTGTGGGGAACACACCAGAAGCTACGGAGCTCCGCGTTCAATCTGGGAGACGGGATAGTGCCCTTGGATGACCACTACTGGGCAGAGAAGAAAGATTCCAATTCAACTGGGGAATGATGTATCAAAAGTAACACTTGTAAACAAAAGTATAAATTGCAAAAGGACTGCCCCGGGGGCTTTGGCTGGGGTAGAACAGTCTGGGAAGGAAAATGGGGAGGAGAAGGATTAGGGCTTGGTACAGGGTAGGATGAAGAGATTCTTCCAGGACCAGATGGCCGAGCAGGATTTGCTGTGGTGGGGGTGGGAGGAAGTGATCATTTGGAAATTGTGATGATGATAATACTAGTAGCCACTGATATTTATTAAGCCCTTACTGTGTACCAGACTCCGTACTAAACGTTTTCTATGTGTTTCCTCATTCCTGTGATCGGTGTGCTACTAGAGTCCCTGTTTTACAGATGAGTAAATCAAGGCACAGAGTGATGAAGTCTTGCTTAAGGCCACGCAGCTGGGAAAGGGCCAGAGTCTGACTTTTGAGCCAGCATTCCCTGCCCTTCCCTTGTCGCAGCCGGATTTTGGAAGACACGGGTTCTAGCTGGAGGACACGGGGAATTGTGGTGGGTCGGTGGGGTGGATGGAGTAATCACAGTGCTGTTTAGTACTGCCGACCGATGCTAGGGGCTTGATAAGTATTTGCTGGGTGAGTGGGTGAATCGTGATGTGGCCATTGCGGGGACTCAGGATGGCTGTGGAGACCTGTAGAAGGTGCTGGAAGGACAGGTAGGGAGGCCTGGAGGCCTGAGTGGATGAAGAGGAAGAGGGAGAGGAGAGTGTCAGGGGGCCCCTGAAGGGCCTGGAGAAGGGGGGCAGGGTGAAGGGAGTGGTCAGGCAGGGGAGAAGGGGAGGAAGAAGATGGTGTCCAGTGAAACTCGCTCACAGAAATGCCAGCCACACATCTGGACATCTGGGCTTGGGAGGAGAGGTTGGGAGCTTCTGTGAGAAGTGACTCCTCCCTGGCAGCGAGGAGTGACATGCCCAGGCCTCCCCTACCATGTGGCAGGGACAGGTGAATGCCGAAAGGGCTATTCATGACATGTGTCCCAAAGCACGGTGACCTCAGAGTTTCCACGCTGTAGTTGGGTCCACCAGAAATGTCCCTGTTGGTCATCTTGCCACTGCCCTTGAACCAAGGGAGCTGCCCCTGGAGGCTGCCTTCCTTGCTTTAAGCCTCGCTTGCCTCACCTGGCACCTCAAATAAAAACAAGGAGGACCCAGCCCTTTGCAAACATACCTGGGGGCTGGAGGAACAGGTCTTGGTGTATTTGCCTTTGCCATATCGCATGTGATTCCTCCAACAGGTTAAAGCTGGGCTGTGCTTATTTTGTCTTGGAAGAATGAAAGTTGGATCTGTCCCTCAGGGATTGACAGAGGGGAGGAGAAACAAGTGTGGAGAGCAGATGGAGGCCAGAAGTTGTAGCGTCACGAAGAGCCCTAGGGCTTGTAATTGAGCTCTTTGGGGTTGTGTGGTCCGTGTTGTACGATCCATGTTTAGATGAACCATAAGCACCCCCAGGGCACAATGACACCACTCTGTTAACCCCAAAGGGGATGGAGCCTGAAGCGGGGGGATGCAGCTGGGTTGTATAAGTAATGGCTGGTACCCTTAATCAAATGAGCTGCTGGTGAGCAGGTATGAGGAAGCGTATTGGTTGAACATGCGTATCATTCCTTCTTTCTGGGCTCCTGATTTTTAGTTGAGTCGTTTGGTGTCACTCATGCTTGGCATTGCATCCATGACCACGGCCAGGAAACAGTTAGGGGTTGCAAACCGATCGTCCCCAGATCTGTGTTTTGTTTTGTTTTGTTCTGATGTGCACAGTGTTCTTAACAACCGAGAGGGGTTGAGAACACCTAAACATTGGCAGTCTTTGCATAAAAAATCTAGGGCTGCTTTTCTGGGCAGATGGAAATACTTGGCAACACAGGGCCTGTGTTCCGTGTGACAGTAAGGGGCGGGCGTCCGCCTCGGCTGGGGTGGTGAGCACCACTCCTTGTGTCTCTGGCTCGAAGACAGAGCATTGGTCACCGTTTGCCATGCTGTTTGTTCTAATGTTTTATGACACCCCAGACCTGCTTCACTGGTTTCCTCTGCCTGGGGGGGCTCGGGGGCAGTGGAGTTTTTGACCTGGTGCTTTGAGTCCTGGTGCTTGACCCGGAGCTGGGTCCTGGACGGGGAAGAGCCCCGGCATGGTGGGGAGGGTGCAGCATGAGGACAGGGGAGAGGTGTGGAGGGGCTTGCGGGTGCCTCTGGAAGGCTCTCGCTGTGTTCAGGAGGGCTGGACGGGAGCCGTGTTAGAGCGGGGCCCCTGGAGACCTTGAAGCTCGTGCTGCGCCGGAGGAAAAGCTGTGTCTCCTGTCACCGGCCGTCGGTGTCCGGGAGCCCCTCTGGAGCAGTGCGGGATGAGGTTCATATCGCACTGCTGTTTACCTCTTTCAGTGGCTTGTTTAAACTGCTCTAAAAGGAAGGTGTTGGATGGAGCGCAGGCGGCCGGGCCCAAGGCAGGGCAGGAAGGAAGGTTGTCCTTGGGAATTGTATCCTGGCCGCCTGCCTTGGTGGGGGGCAGTGGTGGCCTCGCCGTCCGAGCTCGGGGCTAAGCCCGAGTCGCTGCCCATTCTCCAGGGACCGCACCGCTGTCCCGGCCTCTCCGGCCCCTGCTTCCCTGCAGGGGTGCTGGGGGGTGGGTTTTGGAATTGGCTTCTTTCTTTCTTCAAGTTTACTTGTTTTCTAGGGAAGGCTCAGTTATGTCTTAGGCTCTGAAGACGCAGGTGCAGGTCAGGGTCAGGGTCAGAGTGGAAAGTGCGCAAGGCCTCTGGCCCCAGAGCAGAAGCCCCACCAGGCTTTAAGGCTGCGTGGCATCTCAGCCAACTGCCGGCCACTGCTTGATGTAGTCTCCCCTCATTTTGTTCTCATTTTCTTTATGAATTTTTCTAAATGTCAAAGGTGACACGGGCTCTTTGCGACTAGTAGTGTGGTTTCGGCAGCATGCTGGTCCTTGAGCTACGGAACTACTTTATTTTTTTATTTTTTACTTTTTTACAGATAGACATATATTTTTAATTTTTATTTTTTTTAAGACTTTGTTTATTTGGCAGAGAGAGAGAGGGAGCGCAGAAGCAGAGGGAGAGGGAGAAGCAGACTCCCCGCGGAGCAGGGAGCCCCACGTGAGGCTCGATCCCAGGACCCCGGGATCATGACCTGAGCCGAAGGCAGACGCTCAACCGACTGAGCCACCCAGGTGCCCCCTACGAAACTACTTTAATGGGATTAAAAATGAAATCAGCTAGGGTGGAGGGAAGGTTCGGCTGCTGGGTCTGGCTCCCGAAGTCACCGGATGCTCTGCGAGGCAACAGTGCCGGCTCTGGGTGGAGCAGAGGGGCCCCGGGCCAGCTCCGGGAAAGAGCAGGCCTGACACGTGCCTGCTACATTTAAAAATGTTATCTTAATTACTGACTTCGAATCTTACTTCCTTGTTTGTTCGTTTTAAAAATAGGTCGTACATTCACATGGTTCAAAGTTCCTGAGGAGCCAAAGACTATATTGTCAATAATCTTCTCACCTCTCGTCCCCTCGGCCACCGAGCCTCTTTCTCTGGGTGCTGTCGGTTTCCTGGGACTCTTTCCAGAGATTTTAACAGTATAGAAAGGAGTGTAACGTATGTACACACACACACACACACACACACACACGTATATATCTTTCTCTATTTTTAATAACAGCTTTGTAAGATAGAATTCCTATATCATACAATTCACCCATTTAAAGTGTCCGATTCATGGTTTTTAGCGTACGCAGAGTTGTGCACTATGACCCCAATCCATTTTATTTTATTATTTAAAAAAACTTTTAAAAAGATTTTTACTTATTTGACAGAGAGAGAAACAGTGAGAGAGGGAACACAAGCAGGGGGAGTGGGAGAGGGAGAAGCAGGCTTCCGCGGGGCAGGGAGCCCGACGTGGGACTCGATCCCAGGACCTGAGCTAAAGGCAGCTGCTTAACCGACTGAGCCACCCAGGCGCCCCCACCCCAATCAATTTTAGAAGATTTTCATCACCTCAGAAAGAAACTCCTAAGCCCATCAGCAAAACCCCCATCTCCCTCCCAACCCCCAGGCTTGGGTAAACACTCAGTTAGGACCCATTTCCCTTCATACTCCTCTTTTCCAGAATTTTCCTGGCTATTCTTGTTACCTTTTTAAAAAAATTTTCCTTCTCTGAGCCTTGGGATCAACTTGTCTAGATTCCCCCACAAAAATCTGTCAGTATTTTATTCGATTTAATTAAACTGGTAGATTCATTTGAGAGCCCTGAGATCAGTATGGAGATTGAAACTTTCTTGTCAGAAGCATGGCACGTCCTCTTTTCGTTGACACGGTCTTCCGTGGCAGGAGGTGGCCGGCCACCAAAAGCCCTTGCAGCTGAACTTCTAGCTGCCTGAGAGTACCCACTCCGAGGGTGTGGGGACACCGGGTGTCTCAGCTGAGTTTCCTGCTCTCTTGTTGGAGGTTCTGGGATGTGGTGGACCTAGATTTGAGTCCCACTTGCGGGTCAGGTCACTCAGTGCTTCCCGGCTTTTGTTTCCTTGACTCCATGACACCTCGCTGGCTGGAGGCTCCAGTAAGACCACGCACATGATGCCTGGCACTGAGCGTGCCCATCATGGTGGCTTCCATCACTGTCACCCCAGGGGAGCGATGATGCAAGAGGGCCACACGGGTTTGAGAGTCACATGTAGATGGTGCCCCACGGTGGGGGCAGTGCTCATGAATGGAGATCACATTGGAGTCTGAAGAAGGCGGACACTTGACTTGTGTGGGGTGTCCTGGGAAGGTCTCGCCGGGGAAATGGGAAAGCTGTGGCCCCATGGGGTGGTTGGGGCAGGGAGGCACCCTGGGGACCCAGCACCAGAACCCCAACTGAACCGGGCATGTGGTAGAAATGGATATGACATTAAAATTCAGGTGAGCGAGTCGTCTAGAGGCACGTAACGAGGGAATTGCAGAGCCGAGGTCGGAACCCCATCTCTGGACATGCAGTCTGTGGATCTGAGCGCTGCACCCCCAACCCTTAAGGGTTTGTTTGGTTGTGTTCCTCTTGGCGGGGGAGGGCCAGGACGGAGGCCTGCTGAGCTCCGAAGCTCGGCTCCCGGCCTTCGTGTTTGCACAGGCGGCGCAGACCCTCTTCTGACCAGCTGCTGAAAGGGCCTTTGAGTAAACAAATCCTCTGGCTTTAGGGTTACATTTCAGAGTACGAGAATCTTGAACTTCTCCTCTGCCTTGTTAGAAATGTGTGTTTTGGCTCCCGTGGAAGGATCCTTTGTCTCTTAGAACTTCTCTGGTCTTGCCTGTTCCTGTGAAGCACAATGCGAGCATTTACTTAAAACCACCATTTGCCATCCCTTCGTTGAGGCCACCTGCTTTAAAGGGACCTGTTCCAGGAAGGAGAAGCTGTGGCAAGGGGCACGGGCCAGCTCTATCTTTGCCTTTCTTTGATTTCCTGAATCTCCTTCTTTAGCCAGAAGCTCTATGCCCCACGGTTTTGGCAAGCTGCTCTTCTGCCTGGTCCCCCCAACCCTGTCCAGCCCCACGTGTGTCTGGGTCACGAACTCAGGTCTGACTCTACACCTGGGCTCTAGAACCAGGTGTCTAGAGCTTTCTTCTCAGGCTGGTGAGCGAGGGGAGGGCCGTGTCCACAAGCTGACTCACTGTCCCCTGGAGAGACTCAGGGGACTTCAGAGTCTTTGTGGCCATGTGGACTTTGCCTTCTCCTTAGGCCGGTGTGCTTATAAACAGCCCTGTGGGAAGGAGTCACCAGGATGTTTGTCTTCTTGGAAAACCTGTCCCCCGGTGGCCCTAAGCAAAACTTATGATATTGTCACTGAGGCACTTGGTACGTGGGGTCCTTTTTTTCTGGAGCAGGGATGTGTCCTAGGGTTTGAGAGGGTTTGACGAAATGAGAAAATGGTGCTTACAGGTGGAGGTTTTACCATTAGAATGTTGGAGAATCCCAAGACGGCGTGATGGTTATAGCCTAAGCTTCACATGGTGCTGTGCCTGCCTTCGGTCTCTTGAGACCCCATGGCGGTTCGGGTTCTCCACGTTGTGTGTGCCAGAAACCCCGGCCCAGACTGGCTTTGGTAGCTGTCAAGGAGGGCTGGCTTTATAGTAGATTTGGAACTTGGTTTCTCTTCCTCCCCATCTGCCTTCTGCCGTGTTGGCTTTATTTTCCCTTTATTTCTTCCTCTCTCTCTTTCTTTCTCCCTTTCTCTCTCTCTTTCTTTCTCCCTCCCTCCCTTCGTTTTTTTTTTTTTTAAGACTTTATTTATTTACTTGAGAGAGAGAGAGAGCACAGAGGGAGAGGGCAGAAGCAGACTCCCTGCTGAGCAAGGTGCCCAATGCGGGACTCGATCCGAGGACCCTGGGATCATGACCTGAGCTCAAGGCAGACGCTTAACTGACTGAGCCACCCAGGTGCCTCCTATTTTCCATTTCTAGAAGGTGGCAAGATGGCTTACTTCATTTGGGTCTCAAGGCCAGTGGGTGGAGCATTTATGTTCCCTCTTTCCAGCCTTGCTAGCAAAGGGCCATTGGCTCTCATTGGTCCCCACTCCCGCCCCTCTTGCCGTGGCCTGGGGGTTGAAACACACCGATTGGCTCAGGCTTCAGTCCCATGTCCACTCCTGGAGCTGGGGGTGTGGTCAGTGGCCCAGCGTCCTCAACCGCAGGGACCAGATGGGAAAGGGGTTCAGCCAGGCCACTGAAGATACAGATGCCGAAAGGAGGGGGGAGGTGGGCGCTGGCCCGCCTCAAAGCAGCTCAGGTCCTAAGGGAGCCACGATTCAGAAGTGTGTGCAGATCAGTCTGAAGTAGGAATGTGTGAACTGTATTAAGTGGCAAGTTCCAGAAAAGTCTGATGAGGGCAGAGAGTTTCTCGGTGTTAACGTTGAGTGGGTGTGGAGTCTGGTGGGGGCGCGGAGTGGGGTTGCAGTTGGGAGTGAGCTGGCCCCTCGCCTCTTGGCAGGCATGGACGGTTCAAGGTGACCACCAGGGAGCTCTGTTCTGGGGTAGCCTTTGGCCTTGGCCATGGGGATGTCAACCCCTCTGAGCCTCCTTTCCCTCAGTTGTGAGGCAGAAGCACCTTACAGAGTGATTTATGTTTTACATGTGATCCTGTGTGTAAATAGCTTAGCTGGACCCAGCAAGAGCTTAACTATGATGAACTAGTATTAATTTGAAAAGACAGGTTAGAGTGTCCACACTCAGAGAGGACAGAGCAGGACTAGGCGAGGTTATTTCGACTGGAGAGATGTCCATTTTCTGTTCTTCGGGGCAGGATGGCACTGTTCTCCAACTCAGGACAGCTAGAGTCTGCGGGAGAGGCTCGTGGATTGTTCGAACAGTTCCCCACTGCTAACCTGTATGCGGCTACAGAAGGAGGGGTCGCTTTCTACGGTGAGAAATATGTGGGGAGCCTCCCATCCTGCGCCCTCTGAGGGCAGCGCGTCACATGTCATGCAGTGGCTGCCCACCACCTGCCCGCCCGTGAAGGCGCTTGTCCACGGAGGCCTCTGCCAATGAGTCTGAGTCTCTCCAACTTCTCACAGGTCCCAGTTTCCCTGTTAACACGGCCAACAGTGGACAGTGACATGGCTCCTTGTTTGTGAAGGGCTTTTGTGTCTCAGAGAGTCGATCGTTTGAAATGTAATTTCTTCAGCTCATTAGGTCAAAACTGGCATTTAAAGCATGTATGGGGGCTCTTACTGATGGCCTTTTGCACTAGTCAGGGTTCTCTAGTGAAACAGGACCAAGAAGATAGATAGATAGATAGATAGGTAGATAGACACACACACACACACACACACACACACGGAATGTATGTCAATATATAACATATGAATTATATTATTAATACATTAATTAAATTAATCATTTGTATTAATATAATCAGTAGATTGATACATATTTTTTGAGTAATTGGTTCACGAGATTATGGAGGCTGACAAGTTCCAAGATCTGCAGGGTGAATATGCAAGCTTGAGGCCCAAGAGCTTATAATGGCGCAAGTTCCCATCCCAAGGCAGGCAGGCCTGAGACCCAAGAAAAGCTAATGTTTCAGCTTGAATCTGAAGGTAAGGAAGAAACAAACAAAATACAGTGTCCCAGCTCAAAGGCAATCAGGCAGGAGGAACTCTCTTACTCGTGAGAGGATCAGTCTTTGTATTCTGGGCAGGCCTTCAACTGATTGGACGAGGCCCACCACACTGAGGAGGGCAGTTGGCTTTACTTAGTCTGCCAATTTGAATGTTAATCTCATCCAGAATTACCCTCATGGACACACCCAGAAATAACGTTTGAAGAAATGTCTGGACATTTCATTTAACCATCATACCTTTGATGATATCTTGGGGTTTCAAATTCTTTCCTGAGGTCATGTGGTTGGAATGGTTGGCATTAAAGCAAGTAGGCCATGACGTTCTAGAGGCTGGTGGTGGTTTCCAGCTTCTCCCTTGGGTAAGTGTTCAAGGATCTTGTTTTAAACTAAATAGGTTAATTTTCTCATGACAAGACTCTATAAACAATCAGGAAGGAGGGAGGTGATTTTATGGGTGATAGGGATCCACTCCCATGAAGCACAGCTAAAGTCAGAGCCTCCAGAACCTTCTTCCAGGGTCAGTAGTCAGTCTTGCCCCAGGGCCAATGACTAAACTAGGTTTCAAGTTCCAAGGGGGCACAACGAGGTTTCCAAATCAGATTTTGCATTTTCTAAGCTTCACGGTATGTGAGAAAGAGTTAGAAACAGCACTGGGACTCCTTAGCCTGAAACCATCTTGGGGTGACCATCTCTTTGGGCATCCACATGGGGCTTTCTCACGTCCTCAGGTTCACGGGACACCTCCTTTTCTACCAGAGAACCCTGAGGAGCAAGTACTATAGATTGTGTAGGGTGAGTTATGCCGAAGATACGGATACACATACAGATAAATATATATTTTTCCTGTGTAAATGACGCTTTTCATATTTTTGGTAAAGCATACTAGGTAAGACAAGAACAATTTGCTGTTGCAAAGAAATTACGAGAAACCTGAAAGCTTCTTATTTCATCATTGTACAAACCGACCAAAGAATTTCTGTGTGCCGGAGACCGAGAGATCTCATGTGTGTCTTGAATGTGGTCCCCACCTGGGAACAGCTTGCTGTCTGCAGGAGCATAGGATCCTTCAGGGCCCTGTTTATGATTTTTTGGGGGAGGAGGGGCTTGGCTGGTTTCTCATAGTATCAGATATACTCAGAAAGGAGGAGGGACACCATAGACCACGAGGTATTTGGGAAAGCGTTCAAGATCGTGGAGAAATAAATGCAAAGAGCATCAGTAGTCATGATAATAGTATTATTCCCAGTGGCGTCATAAACTTTCAGCCATGCCCTGATGAATATTGCATCCTTCGTGCAGAGTGACTAATGCCAGAGACTGAAAGCCTTGTCTTAGCACTTTCCCTGTGGCCCACGGTGACCCTTTACCATCCTGGAGGTAAAAAGCTTAGTGTTAAAACTCACTATCCTCATAAATCCTCATGATGGAAACAGTAGTGACTTGTTTTTACAAGTGCTTGTCATCTGAGAGAGGCTGTAGCACTTCTGTTTATTATTATTACTAACTGTAATTTTTGCTGAGACCCTCCTGTGTTGCAGGCTCCTTACATGCACCATCTCATCTAATCCTCTCCTGCCTGTGAGCGACAAATACTATCCTTATCCTATTTTATTTAGGAGGAAACGGAGGCTTAGGGAGATTAATTGACTTGCCCGTGATCACACAGGTAGAGGGTGCCCGAGCCCTGCCCCGGATCCCACCTGGGTGGCCCACGGATGCTGCTCTCAATGCCACCTGTGCTGGGAGCGGGGATGCACGGACACAGTGGGGCCAGGTTGAGGGTGAGGGAGCAAGGGGGCGAAGGACAGGTGTGTCACGCCCGTGCAAATGCGGCGCTGGATCCTGTCTTCATTGAGCATTTTTTTAAAACAGATTTTATTTATTTGAGAGAGAGAATGAGATAGAGAGAGCATGAGAGGGGGAAGGGTCAGAGGGAGAAGCAGACTCCCTGCTGAGCAGGGAGCCCGATGCGGGACTCAATCCCGGGACTCCAGGATCATGACCTGAGCCGAAGGCAGTCGCTTAACCAACTGAGCCACCCAGGCGCCCTTCATTGAGGATTTTGATCTTCTGCTCATTGCAGATTTTCTTTGCATTAGTTTTGCCCTTTTAAAAATATTGCATTGGGGCATTATTTATCTTGACAACTGGGCTTTGCAGTGCTCAGGGCAGGCATAATCATCTCCACTTTGTGGGTAAGGACCAGGAGTGCTAGCGAGGTCAGGAGTCCGTAGAGGTCCCATGGCTGAAAGGGACGGAGCTGGGATGTTCGCCAGGGCTCCTGGGAGCTGGGCTGGAAGTGGCAGCATGACTTAACTGTGGGGATCCTAGCGTTTCCAGGAACGTGTCTCTCTTCTTCCAGGTCGGGAAAGAGGTTGAGGAAGACCCGCAAGTATGACATCATCACTACTCCAGCTGAACGCGTGGAAATGGCCCCACTGAATGAGGAGGATGACGAGGATGAGGACTCCACAGTATTTGACATCAAATACAGGTATGGGGTGGGGACGGCAGCTCCCTCCTGGGCTCTCGGGCGTTGGGTGGTAGGATGTTCACCTTGGAAAACAACATGAGGCCAGGCGTGGCGTCCACATGTCCTTGTTCTTTGGTTACGTGTTTGACCTTGGGGCGTCCTGCTTACGGGGGGATCTGCTTTGATCCCGTCCTAGAATGCACAGCCCCCAGAAAGCCCGCAGAGAGATGCTTGCAGGGAAGCGGCTATTCCCGCTTTCCCCAGATGCGGATGCTGGAGAAATGCGCTCTGCATGAAGAAAAGGGGGGCTGAATGTCAGACAGCGAGCTCGTCATGCACGGCGGGGGGCGGGGGGGGGGGGATGGGGTCCGAGCAGCCGCAGAGGCCACACGTGGTGCACACAGATGGACACTTCTCTTTTGGCCTCTCTAAAACTCGTGGCTAAGAGCATGGGGTGGGATGGGGGTTACTCCCTGGATGGAATTTACTGATGAGCTCCAAAGGCAGGGGCGTGACCGAAAGGCAGCCTGTAGGAGAGTCCGGAAGACTTTGTGACTTCAGGGTTGTAGTTTGGTTTTCGGATCCTTTTAGAGTGTCCTTCGGATATGTGAGATGCTCACTGTAAGTCTGGGGGTGAGCATAGTTGGGAAACAAGGGCTCAAAGCCTCAAAGAAGAGGAAGCTGTTTGCCCAGCGTTCCGGTTATTACCAACAGAGGGGAGACACAGATCGGGGCTGGACCCCATCCTGAGCTTTCCCTGCCAGAGTTCTCCAGAGAAACAGAACCAATAGAAAGATTTATTTTAAAGGTCCAAGTCTGAAGGTCTGAGAACCAGGAGAGTCAGTGATGTGAGTCCCCATCCAAGTGTAGGAAAAGACCAGTGTCCCAGCTTGAAAACAGCAAGGAGGGTGAATTCTCTCTTACTCACCTTTTGTACTATTCAGGCCTCCAGCTGATTGGACGAGGCCCACCCCTAGCAGAGAGGGTCATCTGCTTCACTCAGTCTACTGATAAAATTGTTAATCTCCCCCAGAAATACCTTCACAGACACACTCAGAACGGTGTTTGACCAAACACCTGGGCACGCTATGGCTCAAAGTGACGCGTGAGATTAACCAGCACACACAGCTTCTCCATACTTGAGAAGGCACGTCTTCCACACCTCTCCTGACTTGTTCTTGATCAGCACAGCCTTGGCTGTTCTTGGCCCTTCTGTGTAAATCAGTTGTCAGAATCCGCAAAATGGAAGTTTGGGATTTTGACTCCATGTATCAGTTTAAGGGGAATCAGCCCCTTTATGAGAACCCTTCCAATCTATGAATATGGGTTGACTTTCCATTCATTTAGGTATTTAAAAAAAATGTCTTTCAATACTTTCAAAAATTTCTCCATAAATGTTTTATAGGTTTTTGTTAGCTATATTCCCAGTATTGATATATTCCCAAATATATATATTTGTTATATATCTCCAAGTGTAAATACGTATATGTGTGTGTATGTGTATATTTTTAACCTAAAAATACTATTTTGTCATCATGTCTGAAAAAAATGCCTGCATTATCATGTTTATATACATACCAATATTAGAAACAGTTTGTTGATGAGTCACACCTAAATCTTATTAAGAACAGGTAAACATTAAACCATGGATTGCTTATCGTAGATAGCAGAATAAGCCATTAGCTATAATTTGCATGTTAGGTAAATAGCCCTCTTTGAGTAGAATCAAAACAATCAGTGATACTCATCCATTTGACAACATAATATACACATAAGAAAGTTAGTGATTGTACTGGTTATTTGCTTAGCCATTTTATCTGTCTCACGTTGAATGCACAGAAATAAAACATAACGTGAAGAAAACTGTGTCTTCATTGTTAGTCACAATGAAAAGGGTCTGCTGCGTCCTGCAGACTTGGGAGTATTAGACACTGGGGAGCACTTGAGGGCTTACGTGGATCAATGTACTGTTTTGATTCTGAGACACTGAATTGAATCCCATCCGTATTTAGTGACTGAACCAACGGTGGAAGCCTCAGATCTCACGAAACAGGAAAAGACCAAAACAGAGAAATAGAACCGTCAATCTGTCCAGATATTCTATCTTTAGACTCGTGCTTTGGTGGAAGGTGGGAAAGGGGGCCCTTTCTTAAGTACCCGGATACACATATTATTGTGGTCTGAAGACTGCTGGGGTGATATTGTGTCTGGGATCATGAAAAGAAGGTACATATTGAAACGACCATCAGATTAAGAAAATTCCAAGCTTGTCTCAGTTCTTCAAAGAATGAAGCAAGCGCCTTTCCTCGGCTGACAATTTGTGCTGTATCAGCACTGGTACTTTGTTAGCAATTTTCAGATACGCATTCTGTCTCCAGTACTTATTTATCTCTTAACTGGAAGTCTGTACCTTCTGGCCATCTTCGCCCAAGTCCCGCACCCCCAACCCTCTGCCTCAGGTAACTACCAATGTGACCTTTTTCTTTTTTTTTTTTTTTTTTTT
>NW_022589768.1:11305848-11416521 GCF_004348235.1 Phoca vitulina | reverse complement strand
TTTTATTGTTATGTTAATCACCATACATTACATCATTAGTTTTAGATATAGTGTTCCATGATTCATTGTTTGTGCATAACACCCAGTGCTCCATGCAGAACGTGCCCTCCTCAATACCCATCACCAGGCTCACCCATCCTCCCACCCCCCTCCCCTCTAGAACCCTCAGTTTGTTTTTCAGAGTCCATCGTCTCTCATGGTTCTTCTCCCCCTCCGATTTCCCCCCCTTCATTCTTCCCCTCCTGCTACATTCTTCTTCTTCTTTTTTTCTTTCTTAACATATATTGCATTATTTGTTTCAGAGGTACAGATCTGAGATTCAACAGTCTTGCACAGTTCACAGCGCTTACCAGAACACATACCCTCCCCAGTCCAATGTGACCTTTTTCTACGAGTTTGGTTTTTTTGAGGTTCCACATACGAGTAAGATCATGTGGTATTAGTCTTTCACTGTCTGGCTTATTTCACGTAGCATAACGGCCTCAAGGTCCGTCCATGTTACTGCAAATGGCAGGATTTCCTTCTTTTTACGCCCAGTAATATTCCACTGTGTATGTATACCACGTTTTCTTGCTCGGTTCATCTGTCGATGGACACTTTGGTTGTTTCCACGTCTTGGCTATTGTCAAGCCATAATGCTGCCCTGAAGGCAGGGAGGCAGAGATCTTTTCAACATAGTGATTTTGTTTCTAAAAGCAGATGATTAAATGAACCACGTGGTGGATGTTAGGGTAACAGATTCATACTTCTGTTTTTTTGGAAGTCTGAGTCTGCTCCCTGGTCTGTTGTAAGGGCAAGAGCAGGTAAGAGACCAGGTCTCTGAAGCATGCTCTGGAGCATCGTCGTTGGCCATTTAATAATGGGCACTCCATCTCTATCTGACACAGAAATAGCATGGAGCCCCTCAACGCACGGTATTTCTTATTTATATTTATACTTATATTTATTTATTTTATTTTATTTTATTTTATTTTATTTTATTTTTTTTTTTTTTTTAAAGATTTTATTTATTTATTTGAGAGAGAGAGAATGAGAGACAGAGAGCATGAGAGGGAGGAGGGTCAGAGGGAGAAGCAGGCTCCCTGCCGAGCAGGGAGCCCGATGCGGGACTCGATCCCAGGACTCCAGGATCATGACCTGAGCCGAAGGCAGTCGCTTAACCAACTGAGCCACCCAGGCGCCCCTATTTATTTATTTTAAAGATCTTATTTATCCATTTGAGAGAGAGTGTGAGAGAGAGCATGAGCAGGGGGAGGGGCAGAGGGAGAGGCAGACTCCCCGCGGAGCTCGATCCCAGGACCCCGGGATCATGACCTGAGCCGGAGTCAAACACTTAACCCACTGAGCCACCCAGGTGCCCCATGTGGTAATTTTTAAGACAGGAATTACCTTAAGTCCCTCAGGCACCTCGATGTCTCCGGAGGTTTTAGCAGCCCTGCAGACAGTGATCGGCTCACCGGCTGAGAGGAGCTCCTGACCAGGAAGGGGGTGGACTTTGCACAGGTGTCCATTTTCAGGGGCTGAGGGATGGCAGGGGAGCTGCTCCAGGTGCAGAGAAGGCAGAGGGGGCCGGGGGCGCTGCCTCCCTTCCTTAGGCTTTCTTTGGGTGTGTTTCCAATGTCTTCCATTGAGTATTTAGAAAATCGAGTATTTGGCTCTTATTTTCAGTTACTTTCCTGGTGTCAGCATTTTGGCCTTCCACAGGCTTTCCTATCGCCAGGCACTCCCCTGCCTCCCTGTTGAACTTCAAGTAGCTCCTGGTGGAAGTTTGCATTGTTCTCGGGTTGAAATGATATCAGGATGCGAGTGAACTTGGAGCCGGGTCATGAGACACAAGACTGCTCCAGTCCTCGGGCCCAAAGGCGACTGACCATTTAGGAAGACGGAACAACAGCTTTCTTGAGTACAGGAGTAATGTATGCTGTAGACATGACAGACAAGAGAAAGGAAAAATAAAAATTATCTGTAATCTCACTGCTTAACGGTAACCACTAGAGTGTGTATGAGTACGTATCTGAATTTTCTTTTCTTTCTTTCTTTCTTTTTTTTTATAGAAGTAGGACTGTGTTACACATGCGGTTTTGGAATCGTTTCCCACCTGAACGACACATTACAAACAACTTTATAGGTCAATAAGTTTGAAAGAACAAGAATTTTAAGACCCGTTTTATGTTCGGTTGAGGGTTTTTGAGAACTTCCTTGTCTGCACCTGATAATCTGCTTACGGGTACTTGTCTTTCCTGTTTAGACATAGCTCAACTAAATATTGGGGTTCCCTCTGGGAAACAGACTACATTTCAAGCAGCGCAGCTGAATTGGGACCTTGGGTTAGTTTATGAGTGAGTGCAAGGAGGAAAATCGTGTTCTTGGAGCCAGGGCACCGAGGCAGGAAGTCGGTTCAGGCTGTTGCACGTGCCTTTGTTTGATGACACTTTGTGACTTGGAGCCTGGACGCATCGGCCAGGCAGGAAATGGGGAGAAGGTGGCCAGGGCAAGGCTTCTGTGCAAAGCCCTCTTTTTGGTTCCAATGCAACTGGGATGCTCTAATCCGTGAGGTAAGACCTCCGGTGTTTAGGGCCGGATGTGGTGGGGGCTGGAGGGGGGGAGGGCAACAGAGTCTGTGGAAATGAATTTCCAGGCTAATTAGAGGAAAGAAATGATGGCTAAACAGATTACAGAGAACCCTGGGGTTTTGAAATGATTCCATATTTCACAGGGCGTTTGAGTCCCGGCCGTTCGTGCTTTGAGCTCGGTTGGCCCAGCGTGCAGCTTGGCTGATGTTTTGGGTCTCTGTGCACCCCCGCCTTATTACAGGAGACTTCTGTGATCCCCTCTAGGTGTTTCCCCAACGCGAGGCAGATGCTGCCCTTCCTCCTGTTTGTCCGTGGCTGGTACCGGTGGCCGTGCCACGTGCAGCCCGAAGGTAGGCTGCTGGGAGCCTGGGAGACACGCCGCTCCCACCCACCGTGCGTCCGGGCCCCGTTCCTGTGCCTCTTAGGTTTGCAGAAGATGTGGACTGTGGGAATCCAGTCATGCATTCTAGAAATGCCTGCCTCCCACCCTCTCCGGGGTAGAGCTTCCTGTGGGAATCTCATTAGAAACCGATGAGATTTTTGCTGTGACGTCGGGCGCTGGGCCTGGCATCTTGTCTTTGGAACAACGGGCATCGGGTGGCTGATTGCAGCCAATGGCCCCTGGAGGTAAGGCTGGGAGCAGGAGAAAACAGATTGACTCGCTTGTCCTAGACTGAGGCCCGGGGCTCAGAGTCCCCAGGGACACCCAGTGGTGGATGCTAAGTGCGCTCAGCGCAGTGACTTCTGGAACGCTGGGCTCAGAAGGCCCTTTTGCGTATCCCATGCTTCCTCATCTCCTGGAACGAAGGTTCTAGAGTGAGGAACGAAGCTGTTAGGAGCATCAACCTGTGGACAGCTGTGGAGGCGATGGGTATCCTGAGCTTCTGAGGCCCGGAACGAATCGTTGACCCGCAGGCCCCTCCCCGGGGATGCCCGAGTATCCTACCTGGACCTGAAACAGAAGCAGAGTCATCCCCAGAGCACTCGGAATGAAGCTCAGCCTGCCCTCTTCCTTACAGGATGCCGAGCTTGTGTGTGTAAAATGGGCGTGTCATGAGACCTTTTGGTTTCCCTGAAAAGGAATATTGGCAATCTGGGTTCAGTTCTCGGTAAGGTACCGTGCACCTTAAAACTCTTTTGAGTTTCATGTCTGTGAGGGGAGAACCTATGCGAACAGGAATTTGTATGGCAATGAAAATTTACCGCTAAGTGAATGTGACTTACTCAGTTTCCTACCTACACACACACACACACACACACACACACACACACACACGCACACACACACACACACACCCACCCCCACAGAGTTTATAGAGCTATGTAAGAATCAGGCAAAAAGGAAAAAAAGGAAAAAAGAAACCCAGCACAAATAATCCTCACTAGCAATGCTTTTGTAAAAGCTAGCCATGTTATCCAGTGGTTTCTTCCTATGTTTGGTGTCCTGGGATGAAAGCCACAGGCCTGCTGATGGGTGGTGGTGATCCTCACGTCTGTCTGTCTCACGCACGCTCCCAGACGGGGCCTCGCTACCTCCCTCGGCTTGTCCTTTATTCCTGGGGCCCGTGTGCCCTGTTCCTGAGGAGTCCTTCACCACTGCACAAAGGGGTCAACTGCCAGGGCGCCGGACAGGTGCAGAGGCAGGTACTTCTGCGGGGAGGACTCTTTCTGCTGACAGACAAAGCATGGGACATGGGCAGGTTGGGACACGTCCCTGTCCTTCTCTGCGATGGTTATGACCCAATGTCGTTGGACAGGACACTTGGAAATTTGAAAGGAATAAGCAGGGAACGTGGCACCTAAACGCGTCCTCATGTCTCAGGGAACTTCCAACGGGGAATGGGGGGCGGGCTCAGCATGGAGACTCTTTCAGGTTTATCTTACTGATGAAGCAGGAATGTCATTAGCACTTTGGCTCTTCTGGGGGGAGACAGAGAGGCCGAGAGCATCCTTTTAGAAATCTCTGCTCATGCCCCGCTCCATGTGGCCAGCTTGTGAGCCTGCTTGGTGCAGTCACTGGGAGTGAGGATGGGTGAGCCTGGCCTGCCCTCCGGGAGCTCGTGCTGAGACGGGGACACAGCCAGGAACACTGACACAAGACAGCCCCAGAACCACAGGGGAGGAAAGAATGGGGTACTGTGGACAGCCGGGAGGGGTGCCCCTCCTGGGCAGGAAGCTCTCCCCAGAGGAGGTGCAGCTTATGGTGGGTTTGAAAGGAAGCGCCCCAGAGCAGGTGGACGGGCAGGGAGGAGTGAGGGCGTTGCAGGAAGAGTTGATATAGCATGTGCGAGTTTGGGTGTGCAGAGGGAGAGCCGGGTGAGCTGCAGCTGTGAGCTGCCCCCCCCCTCCCCGAGCCCTCCAGAGGAGAGCCCCAAAGCTCATGAGCTTGGGGAGGCAGCAAGATGAAGTGAGGAGACCTAGGGTCTGTGTCCATGGTGCCCTGGGGCTTCCTGAGTCAGTGTCACCGGCGTCTGAAGCCAGCCCCACTGCTCAGACTTGCCATGGAGCTCCCCTCCTTCGGGAGAGGCCGAAGGAGCTGGTGACCCCCAAGGGCGGTTGCATGTGCCCAGAGCGACTGCTCCCCCGTGGAGGTGTGTGGAAGCTCTGTTGTCTTCTCTTTTCAGGCAGTTGCCCTGCAGGTTTAGCTCTGCTGTGGAAGAACTGAGGAATTGTATCCAGCGTGGTGATTCGTGGGGGCTCCCCTGTGTCTGCCCTCTTCCACTCCACCCTTCATGTGCGTTTATTCTATATAAGCACAGGGGTGGACACAGCTGCCTGGGGGGATGGGCGCCCATAGGGGTCCTGGCCGAGGACCCTGGGGTATGCTCTCGTAGCATCGCCAAGATGTGCCATCTCTAGATCAGCAATATCGGCATGCCCATTCTTGGTTTGGTCTTTGAGAGCTTTGAAAGCCCCAGGCCCCCGGTGCCCCCCCACCCCGCCCCCCCATCCTCAACATTGAACCTGCAGTGGATGCAGCCTGATTGGGGGGGGCAAGCCTGGTGGGGGGGTCTGAACACTTGAGGTCCAGCAGTCTGCATCTGTAGGAGTGGGGAGTGCCTGGGCTCGTGGATGTTAGTCTGGGAGGTTATCCCCCCACTCCCCAGCCCGGGGGAGGGGGCATGTGGGCGCTGGAAGAAAACCACCCCATGCAGGACACGGCTGTGACGATTTTTCTTTTTCGTCTGTCGTCCAATAGGAGGATGCCCCTATTTGGATTTTTTCTTGAAGTTTTTATTTGGACATCATTTCCAACTTAAAAAAAGTTGCAAAAGCAAAAATAGTATACTCTTTACCCAGATTTTCCTGGTTTGACATTTTGCCTCATTTGCCTGATGATGGCTCTGTGTGTGTGCATACGGATTTTTTTTTTTCTGAACTATTTGAGGGTAAGTTACATATATCATGTCCCTTTCCAGCAAATACTTAAGTGTATATTTCCTAAAAATAGGATGTCTGTGTCTTTTAGAAAGTAGTTACCCGATAATGATAATATTTATATTTGGGAATCATGTAACATTTTGAAAAGATGTTCATAATTTTATAACTTCTGTTAAATCCCCACTGTTTTTACATGTGTGATTTTTGTGTTGCCCGTGATCAAACACGAACAGAGGATGGTGATGGGTCTGACCTCGCAGATTTTCCCTCCTTTCCTAAGTCTCTTTGGATGATGTCTTGAATGGATTTAGTTTTTCAGCTTTCTTTCATTCACTGCACAGATGTTCCTTGCACCTGCTACATTGCCTGGTACCATGTGCTTGGTGCTGGGGGTTTGAAGGTGAGTGAGCTCAGACAGGGATCTTGCCTGCAAGGAGCTCCCAGCCTAAGCAAGAGCCAGAAATGAATCAGATGATGACATAAACCAGGGATTCACAAACTTTGGCCTGTGGGTCAAATCTGGCTGTTGGCCTGTTTTTGTATGGCTCATGAGTCAAGAATGATTTACATTTTTAATGGTTGAAAAAGAATTAAGAGAAAACTAACATTTCATGACATGGAAAAATTGTTAGCAGATCAAATTTCGGGGTCCACAAATAAAGTTTTATTGGAACACCGCCATGCTCGAGCATTTTCATACTGTCCGTGGCTGATCTTGCTCCACAGGGACAGAGTTGAGTAGTTGCCATGGAGAATGTAGGACCCACAAAATGAAAAAATATGTACTCTCTGGACTTTTACAGAGAAATTTTGCGAAGCCCTGGTGCAAACACTGATAGAAGTGCTAGGAAGGAGGGATACAAGGACAAAAGAAGTTGTGTACTAGGGAGTCTGCATGGGGAGCTAGGATCCTGAGCTAGGACCTGAAGGAAAGGAAGGAGTTATCTTCCAGACAGCATGTTCAAAGGTCCTGTGGTTGGCGTGTGTGGCCTGCAGGTTGGAGACCATTAGGGTCAGAATGGATGCAGGGTTCTGCTGAGGGCACTGACTGGTTCTTCCTTTTCTTTCAGGTAAAATCTATTTCCAGCATGTTGGCATCCTGTGGAACGTTGGTCAGCTGCAGCCTGGGGT
Organism: Phoca vitulina; assembly: GCF_004348235.1. Classification (NCBI taxonomy): domain Eukaryota; kingdom Metazoa; phylum Chordata; class Mammalia; order Carnivora; family Phocidae; genus Phoca; species Phoca vitulina. The sequence goes on along the minus strand of NW_022589768.1, from coordinate 11,409,436 downwards.
GTGAAGGATCTGGAAGCTGTCTCGTCTGAGGTGTTGAAACCAAAACAAACATTGTTGATGAAACTCTGACACCCTTGCGTGTGTCAAACGACAGCTCCGAATGTTACTGCAGGAGAATCGCCTCTACCACCCTCTGATGCCCCTTTAAAATGTCGCCCTTTTCTCCTCAAGAGGGCTTTTGCCTTGCTAAGGGGCAGGGGTAGAAACATTTTGACTTAAAAAAATAATTTTAAGGTAACTGTTGACAAAAGTAAAGAGTAAAGTTCAGAAGTTAACAGGAACCTAAAAAACGCAAAAGCCTAAAGGATATTCAACTTATAATCTCTGACATTCTGCTCTCCTGGATCTACGACATTCTAGACGTCTGACCTTTTGGTGGTCTTTTGGGCTTGGTCAAATTCTGGTCTGCTTTTGGTGACGGCTGTGCGAAAGTTCAAAGTGGAAATGTTGAGAGCTGGCAGCCCTAGCAGAAGTGTAACTGGTGTTTCTGGCTCCTTTTCTTTCCTTTTTTAAAAAAAGGGTTCAGCAGAATCAGGCGTAGCTAGTTCACAAAGAATTCTGAGCATCAGGGAAAAACCTGTACGTGTGTGCATATGCCGGTGCGTGTGCGTGCGTGCGTGTGCGTGCGTGTGCGTGCGTGTGCGTGCGTGTGTGTGTGTGTGTGTACGTACACACAGAATCATTTCTTCTTTTTTGGGGGGAAGAAGCAGTACAAGGCAGCCTTTGGTTAGGAACATCCTCCGTGTTTCTCTGCCCTGTTCTACACTGTTGCTCTTGGAAGTGTAATTTTAAAAAATCACCGTGGTGATTCAGATGAATGGGGATTGGGTTGGCTGGAAAAGGCACAGGGTCAGGGACCGGGTTTGAAGTTGGGTCTAGGCCAGGCTGGACTGGGAACCCTGCGGGACCCAGGTTACCGCAGCAAGGCCCCTCCCGCAGGTGTGGTTTGGGGGTCGTGGCTTGTTTCAGAGCTTGCATGGCCAGACGTCTGCCGGCTTCCAGAAGCAGGGCTGACTTCTCGGGGTTGATGGAGACCTCGCATTTTGCTGTTTCCTGGGGGTTGAGATTATCTGCTAAAACCAAGCAGCTTCTGCTAAAGCTCTGTTAGCAGTGCCTTTGGGGCCCTGGGACTCTGTTCTTTCTGGAGAGGGGTTTTGCTTTTCTTTTTCTTCTTCTTCTTTTTTTTAATCCCCTCTTTTCTTTTCTGGCATTCTGCAAGGTTTGTGCGTTTGCCTGTGGATGCCTGCCCGTTGGCTTTGGATGAAAACTCTAGCCTTTGCTGACCCACCTGTTCTCAGATTCTTCAGTTTCCTGAGAAGGGCAGTCAGTGCGGCGGGGTCTGGGGGGGTCCCCGGGTTCCCAAGTCCCCGGCTGTTGGGAAGGCATGCTGGCCTCTGCAGGACAGAGGGGTGCCCGGGGAGATGGCTCGGGGAGGAGCGCACATGTACAAGCAGCTGTCCCTCCACTCCCTCTGGCTCATGGGTGGGTTCTCTTTCCCTTCTGCTCTCCTCCGCCCTGTTTGCCCGAGGCGCGGGCCTGCTTTACCTCTCCCCTCCACCGGGGACTCATGGGCCAGAGCGGTGACTCAGTGGGACCAGCCGCCTGGCACCTGGGCGCCCTCCGAAACTTGGAACTGGAATCCTGTGTGTGGGGCGAAAGCTCAGTGCTTCCGCCTTACACATCAACACCAGGGCCACCTGCCGGGTGCTTTCCGCTGGGCCTGGCAGACGCGGCCGGCCGCCAAGAGTGACCTTCCAAATCCCAGAGCTTCAGCACCGCGGGCTCCTAAATAAAACCCTTTCGGCGTGAGCCACGTGTGCCTCGGTTTGGATGTGTTCCGAGGAGGCGCCTTTCGGTGGTCAGGGGTGCGGGCACACGGCTGGGAGGAGGGCAGGGGTGGGGGTCCCGGGGGAGGGGCTTGGCCCTGGTGGTCTAGAGGACAGTTTAGGAATGCGGTGGGGCCGGTGGGGACGAGGGCGTGGGAGGGATGTTTCCGCATCTGCTCGTTTCCTGGAGGCTGCCGCTTTGGGGAGGAAGTACTGAGCCTCCATCGAGTTTGGAGAGTCCTGGGGTATCTCCAGAGAAGACACAACCAGTTGTGTCCGAAAGTTGCTGGCTTCTTACTGCCCCCTGCCTCCTTGGCTTGGCTTCAGCTGGTGAGGAGCAGGAACGCACGGAGTCCCAGCTGGGTGGGCAGGCCCGTGAGGAGATGCCAGGAAGGAAAGCACGCTTGCTTCCATCCTAACGGGGTGTCCTTGGAAGTTATGGAGGCGCTGGTGGGTGTGCTCGGCCTTCCTCTTCCCAGAGAAGCGGCTCCTGCTCACTTCTCTCACAGCTGGAATTGGCAGGTGGCTCTCCCAGCAGGGCTGGGGGGGCGGTGGGGAAGCCAGCCCACCCCCGGGAAGGTCCCGTCAGCTAGGGTCTCCTGTGGGGTCAGGTCCTTCAGACACCCAGGGAGGGGCCACGCTGGTGGGGGAGAGGAAGCTTGTCCCAGAGTCGGCGGGGGTCCCCCAGGGTTGGCCCATACTGCACCTTGCCTTTTATCGGGGGGGGGTTCCATTGGGGATCCACCCCCACCACGCCCCCCTGCGACACAAAGAATGCCTGTCTTGCCTGGTGTAGGACCACGTAGGACCTAGGAGAGCCTGAAGGGAAAGGCGATTCATAGTATCAAAGCCCTTCCCTCTACTGCCCGCACGTTATTCAGGAGATGGTTGTTCCATATGGTGTGGGGCTGGGGGAGAGACTGGGCGGTTGATGCAAAGGGACTTTTTATAAGGAATCGGCACCCTGTCGCCGAAAGTCTTGTCCGTCTCCCTTCCGTGCCCCCTTCGGTGGGAGTCTTGTGTTTAAGTGGAGTCAGAGGGAGATGACCCAGAAGAGCCAGATCCGAGGGATGGGATACAGCCGTGCCCCGGGCCTGCGAGCCAGACCGAGGCAACCATTTCAGACGATTGGACAGCTGCCCTTTCCTGAAGAGGGGAGCGGAGGGAGGGGAGAAGAGGGAAGAGAAGGGAGGGGAGAAGAGAGGAGGGGAGGGGAGGAGAGAAGAGGGGAGGGAAGGGAAGAGGGAGGGAGGGGAGAAGAGGGAAGAGAAGGGAGGGGAGAAGAGAGGAGGGGAGGGGAATGAAGAGGAGGGGAGGGGAGAAGAGGGGAGGGAAGGGAAGAGGGAGGGAGGAGAGAAGAGGGAAGAGGAGGGAGGGGAGAAGAGGGGAGGGGAGGAGAGAAGAGAGGAGGGGAGGGAAGAGGAGGGGAGAAGGGGAGGGAAGGGGACTCAGCACAGGAGAGTGCGCTAGTGCAGGGCTGGGGGAGGACTCCATGCTGCCTCCCCGATGGAGCCCCCTGCAGCCCCCTGCCCGCTGCGCACCTCTTCCCAGAGCAGAGTCATGAATTTGCAGGACCCGATATTGCTGACAGTTCTCACCATTCATGGTCTCCTGGGTCTTCGGAGGGTATTGGCGTTAGGTCTTGTCTTCGGCAATTAAGTGGTTTCATCCTTCGAGGGCAAGGGGCGAGTGGGCTCCGGGGCCCGGGCCGTGTCTGCTACAACCCACCAGTGTGGAGAAAGGGTCTGCCCCAGCAAGCCCCCCAGATGGCTTCCTGCGGAGACAGGTGGGGGCCAGGGCTGGCCTTGCGCCTGGCAGTGCTGGTGTCTTGAAACATTCTTGTGGTTTGTATTTATGAATGGACCCCAGAACATGTGGACTCAAGCGCACACGGCACACAGCTTGTGAAAACGGTTTATTTTGCATTATTTTAATTTTTTAATTTTTTTTTTGAGGGGGGAGGGGCAGAGGGAGAGAGAGAATCTTAATCCCAGTACACAGCCTGATGCGCATCTCATCTCATGACCGAGATCATGACCTGAGATGAAATCAAGAGTCGGATGCTTAACCGACTGAGCCACCCAGGTGCCCCTATTTTGCATTGCTTTGGAGAACCAGGCAGGCTCCCACGTTCCGGAGGTGGCCGTGAGCACACCCTAGATTGCTACCCGAGTCTTCGGTCCACCAAGTACTTGGGTGTGCGTCTCCTTGGAAAGTGTACTCAGAACGTGCTGAGGTGTGAGATTGTGTGTGCAGTTGGTTGGCTTGTCAGCAAGCTCAGTTCTCCCAGGGATGGGTTTTCCACGAGCTACGCAGACATGATAGGAACACAGAGAGCTCTCGTGTGTTGGCAAAGCTGGGGGCGCGGGGCCTGGGCTGGAATGTCTAACTGCTGACCTGTCATGGGAGCTGCGGGCAGGTAGGAGTGTGGTGACTTTTCCTCCGTGTCTGCGGGAAAACCAGCCAGGGTGCCGAGCCCCGCGGGAAGGAGGATCCGGAGGCGGCCAGACCCGTGTGGGATTCCTGGTTGGGCTGCCGACAAGCCGACAAGCTGTGTGAGCCTGGCCTCACTCCTCCCAACGGCCATAGGGGAGGAGCAAGCCTACTTCTTTGATGATTGTGATCATTAAAAGGAATGATCCAGCAAAGCTCGAGCTGCATGTGCCTGGCACAGAGTCACTCGGGAAATTGTCACCACTGCCCCCTGTCACTGGTAAGGTTTGAGTCCCTCCTGTGGGCCAGGTGTGTTTGCATCCAGGCTCTTGTTCAGCTCCTTGGGAGAGTCCTTTCTGTAGGCGTCCGTCCTGGAGCCGATGCGGGGTGCTGCTCTCATTTCCACGGGTCCTGGGCTGTGCCCATCCACAGCCGCACATCCTCCCTGACTCCCCGTAAGAAAACACATCTCCTGTGGGCCCAGCACTTTCACGGCCTGGGAGTCCAGCCAACCACGTGGGGAGGCTGGCAATGGTCTTTGTTTTCTCCTTGGAGGCACGGGACCGGGATGGTTTTGCCGCTGTGCAGGGTCAGCTGGTTAAAAGGGGCAGGTCTTGGGCCTCGAGTCTCCTGCCCTCTCCAGCACTTTCCCCTAAAGAAAGGCAGGGGGGCATCTCTTCAGAGACCATATAGCAGCTGACTCGTGGGATGGCATAAAACATCTGAGCTCTGGGTCAAGGACCCTGAAGGTCACGTGTCCCGCCTGGCACCCCACCCTCTAGAGGGCCGCATTCTGGCTGTGGCCTCCTCATGGGATCCATGTCCTTCCCTCTCCAGATCTCATGCTAGAATTCTCTGCCTCAGTGTACCTGGCTTCCCGGGACATCCTGTCTAGGGCCGCTTGCGTGTCTGCACCGTGGCTGAAGAGTGGCCAGGTGTGCCTGGGACGGGGGTGTGCAGGCTGCCTGAGGTGTCCACGGACAGGTGCAGGGCCCCTCGCAGTGCAGACCAGGTGGGGATGGCAGGAGCAGGGGGACAGGCTGCCGGCGGGGGCCTCTGCTGGAATCCTGACCTGGGCGCTGCAAACTGGGGCAATGGTTCCGCTCAATCTACGGGACCCGATTTGGGCTGTGCGCTGGGGAAGAGAGGGTGTTTGGCTTCCATTCTAGGTCTGATCTCCTCAGCATCATCGCACAACTTTAGAACCAATGGCGGGGAGACGACCAGATGCACACACGGATGACAAGCCCGCCCCGGGTACCTGCGGGGTGAGGATGCACCGTTTGCCAGACTGGAGTCTGGTTCACGGGCATCTTCCATGTCTCCTTTTTTAAATTTATTTTTTCTTTTTTCCCCAATCAAAGATGTAGTAGGGACGTGCCTTGAGATTGCGTTGTTTTCCTTTGTAATGATTCTCTCACATTACACGATGTGAGACCATTATCAATTCAACTGGCCTGGACATCATCCCGCATTTTCCGATGTTCTCGCTCTCCTCCCAGTTCCCTCGAGGCCCTCGTGAGCATTAGTGTACTTTTCTCTCATTTTACTTGGAGCCACTATCCATGGAAATAATTGCTGGAATTGTTCTGGAATAGAAAGTGAAGAACAACTGAGTTGTATAAGCACCACATAAAGTAACGAAAGAAAAGGGATCATCTCCTTTTCCTTTGAAAGCTACCCCAGGGGCATGTTGCTCACACGTGTGTGTGTGTGTGTGTGTGTGTGTGTGTGAGAGAGAGAGAGAGAGAGAGAGAGAGAGAGAGAGAGAGACGGAGGGAGGGAGGGAGAATCGAATGAGAGAAGGTGCCCAGGGTGGGTGCCTGATAAATGGGATGTCATTGTATTCCACATTCAGCAGGTGTTCAGGGAGCCACAAGGCACGTCGCAGGGTCTGCTGGGCCGCAGAGGTGAGCGGGACAGGCGCGCTTCTGTCTTGGAAGGCTGGTGGAGAGGAAGGAAGAGGCTGGCATGCAGAGCCCCATCAGCCCCAACCTCTGCTTAATATGTCTGTTAACAGTAGAGCATCAGCTACAATTTGTTGTGCTTTAAACAGCTTCCAGACACCGTCTTAGGGGCTTCAGCTCTGAAGCCCGACTCGAGGCCTGCTTCTAGTATTCACCACGCGTGGGACCCTGGGCACGGCTCTTACCCGCCCCTGAGCCCCTCTGCTCACCTGTAGAAGGGGCATAGGAGAGCGCCCGCCTCATGCGGGCACTGCGGGGTGGGTGTGCTGTGGTAAGCACAGGCACAGGGCTCTCACGTGTTAGCGCATGTGGCACGACTCTAGGGGACCTTCTGCTACCATTTCTGCTCTACAAGCTAGGAAACCAGGGTACGGTAATGGACTTGCCCAGGTCCGAAGCCCTGGGTGCTGTGCCCAGTGCTGCATCGCTGCCCGGTGCTGGGTCTCGGTGCGAGCGTAGGGGGCCAGGTCGTGCCGGGGCCCCACTGCCTGGAGGCCCTGCTGAGAGCTACACAGTGTCAGAGGCGCCGTCCGTGGAGGGCTCTCCTGAGGCGGCTCTCTTTCCCCTGGGCAAGGCGTCTGTGGCAACAGGTGCTTGGTGCTTGGGAGGGTGGGGTCCCCAGACATAGCCCCTGGGCCGAGAGGAGAAGGGAGGGCGGGGTGGGGACAGGAGGCTGCCGGAGGGCCTTTCTTCACCTGGATAATCCAGCTCCTTCTCTGGGATAAGATTTATTTCCTAAAAGCAGGATGAGTTCAGTTGGGAAAGCTAAGTCAGGTTGGAAGATGATCAGACCTGGGTAGGGCGTCTTTCTCCTTTAAGTCTCCCTCTTCCCATCTTTGCTGTGGGCCTTCCAGAGGGGCCAACCTCGGGGTGAAACGGGCCCGCTGTTCCAAGGGATCCCCACCCCCAGCGTTCCTGCCTATTCCTTAGATGTGGGGGTCTTGCCCAGATTTGTTGGGCATCCTGATTCCAACTACTCAGTTCCATTTCTTTTATGAGCATTTGGGAACTTGTGAGATCCTGTGTCCCAGTATTGGCTCTGGAAGATGTGACCGCCATATAGACATCACCTAGTTCCGTCTCTTCTAGGTTCACCTAAAATAGGACTTGGAAGTTAGGAAAAAACATTTCAGACTGATTTAAATAGAATTTTGAGAAATAGTGGATTTATTATAAAGGTGATTTTTTTTTTTTAAATTGGTGAAATTTTGGAAGACTGGTAACTATAAAGAAGATAAGTTACTCAGAGAATAACAACCCTCAACATTTTGGTGTGTTTCCCTCTGAACTCACCCCTACCTGCCCCTCCCCCTTTCCTCCCATCCCCTCCCTCTTCCCTCCTCCTTTCCTCCCTTTCCCTTCCCTCTTGCCTCCCTCCCTCCCTCCCTCCGTCCCTCCCTCCCTTCCTTCCTTCCTTCTATCCATCCATCATCTATTCACTCATTATTTGCAGACATTTATTGAATGCCCCCTTATGCCAGGCTCTGTGTTAGTTGAGAAGTTCGAGAAGTTGAGTCTGGGGAAAGACCAGACACACGACCTCCAGGGATGACAGAGAAGAAGGGGCCGTGACAGGCACTGTAGGCTAGGGTGGGGGCTCAGAAGCCCTGACCAGGGAGGGACCAACTCTGCTTGGGTGACCAGTGATTTCTGGACTTCTATGTGGGTGACTTTCACAGTCTTCTCTACAAAATTGGGTCAATAGCTGATTTTTTCACTTAATACTATGAGCATTTCTGGTGTTACTATTATGAGCATTTCTGACATCCATAAAAATTTAAAGCAATTCTTTAAATGAGGGTCTTAGAATTGTATTTTCTAGGTTTGCCACCGAGTGACCCGGTCTCTAACCTATATTGGCAGAAGCTACGGAGGCCAGGGGCCCCATGGCCAAGTCCAAGGAGCGAGGCCTCTGGGGTCTCACCTGGCCCCCAAGGAGAGCTCAGATAATGGTTAGTTGCCTTTCCTCTTCCTCTTTCCTCCCCTTTGTGCCCCTTTCAGTATTTCAGTGTGGAGCCTAGAGGAGAATGAAGCCTGTGTGAGCGCTTCGGCCCATCATTACCTTCATGTGACCAGGGAGCTTCAGCCCGTGGCCAGGCCCGGCGGTCACCGCTGGGCTGTGTGCTGTCCTGACCCTCTGCTGTCCTTCCCCTGGCGCAAAGCCGCTCAGTGACCCCCTATGTGGCACGGACCGGAGCCCATAAAGGGCCGCGGCTGCCCGGGGAGGGCTGTCCGCTCCCCATAGGGATGGCCCCACTGAGAGCCCCCAGTGGTTCTGATGTGCAGACAGGGTTCAGAACCACTGAGCCCTCTGCCTGGCCCTGAAACAGCCATCGTGTGAGGTTTGGACTCAATCTTATTTGTTCTCCTGTTGTCCCTACACCGTGGACTTGGGACACCACCTCTGTGATATGCTAGTTCTGCAGCCAAGTTTTATGTTTAAAGCTCTTGCATCTCAGCTCTGTGTCTGTGGGACTAGGTCCTAGGGCCTGGGAATGTCCATCCCGAAGTCTGTCCCGGAGGACTGAGCACTGCCCCGCAGGACGACATGGGGGGATTTGTCGTATGCATATTCAGGCTGGAGGGACACTGCGGGGAGGAGGGGTCATGGGGTCCAGTGTTCTCGTGCCACACTTCAGGGAACAGGGGCTCACAGAATTTATGGGAATTCCAACTGTTTCCTCCACAGGGGGTTAAGCGCCCTCTGGGGCCGGACCATCTGCACACAGAGCCCGAAGCAGGACTCAGCAGGTGGCCGCCGGCCTCCTCTTCCTCCAGGTCTTCCTTCTACACCTGTGCCTCCTGGTTTTCCCGCCCCGTGCAGGGCAGGGTGCCGGCAGGGGAGTCGGTCGGGTGGGCACAGTCCAGACTGGGGAGGGTGTGGCCACTGCGCTCGGGGCAGAGAGCGGATTTGGACCCATCTATAAAAAACCCCAGATTCACAACGTGGAGCTCCTGAAGGAAAAGTACTGTAAGGTGTTTCCTAAAAGCAGCTCAGTGACCAAGGGACCCAGGAGTCTGAAAGCCTGGAACTTCACCCTGAGGGGCACCAGGGAGAACTGTGGAGGGTAATGCCCCCTGCCTCACAGGCTGTGGCCAATGCCAGGGAGGTCGGCTGCTGGGGCTCGGCTGTCCATTTTCCTCTCTGGAGGCCCCACCAGTGCATGTCTACGCTGGGAGGAGAAGGTGCCAGGGTGGCGTGTTCTGTCCGAGGTGGCCAGAACCCCCAGGGCTGGGAGATGGCAGCGAGGCCCTGGACTGCCAGCAGCCAGCCTCGCAGGCCCCACAGAAGGCCCACTTGGGGACCACGGTGGGGTCCATTGAGGCCAAGGCCACACAGCATTGAAGATGCATTGAAAATGCAGGAGCCCAGGTAGGCTCAGCAGGCCTGGGGCCTGAGATTCTGAATTTCCAACAAGCTCCCCGGAGAGGCCAGTGATGCGGGTCCAGGGAAACACGTCCTGAAGAGCCATGGTTTCGGTTGCTTTTTTCCTCTACCCTGCCTCATGGTCACTCCTCGACTTTCCAAGGTCACCCCTGACCTGCCCCCCCCCTCACTTCTTCAAGAGTCCCCATGAAGCCTGCTGTATTAGGATCACATGGAGGTCCTGGCCAGACGGTCCCACGTGCCGACTCCACAGACCGTCCCCGAGACCCCAGGCCAGCAGGCCAGCTAGGAGGGGGCTATCCCCAGTGCCCTGGAGGAGCGCGGGGAGCAGGGACGTGAGTGGGGTGACGGTTTCCTTCCCGTGCCCAGGAGGGCCACCTTGTTTGGAGGAACAGATTTCCCGGGATGGCCGGTGAAAAGAAAAGAAAAGGCTTTAAAAAACAGAATATTTGTTTCCTTTTCTTTGCAGCAACCTACAAGTGAAAAAACCTCTCCCATGCAGGAGGTGAGGGTCCAGCCCTTGAGGGCCTGCTGGACACTGAAGGCGGGATCGTCAAAGAGGTGATCCCGCCGTGGTGTCTCAGCGCGGGGCCTAGTGCCTTCCACGTGTGCCACGGGCAGGTCTCAGGCAAAATGGGCCACGGCTGGGAACTGACGTTGTCACTGCGGCATGGACAGATCACCTTTTCCAAAAAGGTGGCTGTGGGACGCTAGCATGTGCGGTGCGAGAGTTCGCTTTGGGGAGAGAAAGATGGATGCAGTGCTATTTCCCACAGCCCAGTGAGCATGGAGAGGAAGAATAGAGCAAAGTATTTGGACGCCGGCCAAGCAGCGACACAAAGTGGCGCGAGGAAGACATAGATGCAGAGGAGGGAAGGAGAAAGTGCCCCCAAAACTTCAGTTTCGATGGATAAAAAGTTACAAGTTCAAACTTTGCAAGTAGAGGTAAAGAATCATGAAACTGACACCTGAGGATGGTAACCGCGTAGTTGGGGAGATTTTCAACATTTTCAGCTTGGCAGGGAATTTCAGATGTTTGTCCCCCCTGGGGGTACCCCAATTACGGGCAGGGCTTCCTTTGCGCGTGGGCATAAGAGAAAAAGGAAAGGGGTAGCTGGGTGGCTGCAGGGGCTGTGAGTGGGGTCGGGAGGATAGCAGGGTGGTGGGCCCCTGGCCTGACCCCCAGGAGAAGGGAGCGACTGGACGGGGCAGGTGAGGCTGCCTCGCTCACTTGTTAGTGCTGTAGGCTGGGGTGTGTGCGTGGCACCCAGTGCGCATCTTGGGGTGGCACGTGTCTCCATCCAGTGAGATGTGGATGCCTTTCCTAGGGCAAGGCCAGATGGCACAAAGCCTCTGTGCACTTGAGAAGATGGAGGATGAGAATGAGAGGGAGTTCGCATTTGAGAAAGGCAGTGTGAGTCAAGAAGGTCTCCCCGCCTCCCTCCCTCCCTCCCTCCGGTGTGCTCACCTGGCGCAGTTCCCTGCTGGCCCTCCCCGAACCCCACCTGCCTCTCTCCAGGGTCCCCTGGGCTTCCAGACCTCTCCTAGGCATCAAGGTCGTCCACATCATCTTTGATTCAATGTCTGCCCTCCTCCCCCATTCCCTCCCTGCCTCCAACCAGCTGGTCACCGTGGGTTCTTGCCACTTCTTGCCTCCCCTGCAGTTGTCAGCCTCAGTCCCCCTCCTCCCCTCCAGGCCCTCCTTCCCCCAGTCTGCGCTCCTGCAGAGTGTCCTAACTGCTCTCTGGGCTCCCCCCACCCTGGCTCTGCCCCCAGGGTCTCTCCAACACCGCCCTTGGGGTGGTCTCAAGCACTCTGACCCAGGTGCTTCTGTGGTCAGTAAACCTTCACTGGCTCCCCATTGCCAACAGATTAAAAGTCCAAACTCTTTAACTTAGCTTGGGAGGCAATCTGCAGCCTGCTCTGCCTTCTAGTGTTCACCCCCACGCCCCCAGTCTTCACACGGCCCTTGTCCCCAACAGTTCCTGGACACCCACGTGCCCTGCCCGCTTCCGGTCAAGGTCCAGTCCAGCCCCACTTTTACGTGGTGCCGTGGCCCACCGACGTGTGGCCCTATCTCCTGAGAGCTTTATTCTCGGAGGTGGCCAGGTCCTGGTGAGACTTAAGATCTAGGGAGCTACCACTATGGGCTTTCTTTGGCGGCCCCGGGGGCTTATGACCGTGGGGTCGTCTTTGCCTCCTGCTCTCTGCCTTCTGTCCATCTGAACTCTCTTTAGCAGATCATCCTGGATGTCAGGTGCAGTCAAAACTCCATCACATAAAATACCTGGGGGCAAAGTTTCGATGTTCTGGAGGACCTGGGGATGTTCCTGCACCGCAAACACATGCACACACTTTTACAAGGGTGCCTTGGACATTCTTGCCCATAAGCATTCTTTCTGGCCCCCTGCCACTGGAAGCCGTGGGCTCACCCTCTTCCCTGTGCCCTCAGGCTCTGGGGACCTCCCCTGCTGCCACAAGCGCTGATGAAACCCTCTGCCAGCCCTGCCCCCAGCAAATAGCATGCTTTCTCCAGGAAGGGCCCTTGTCGAGGCATCTGCAACATCATCAGAGTGCTCGCTGGCCCCGCCTTCCCCGTGATGCTCCAGCTTCCGGGTGAACCTGTCAGTTCTCTTTGTGGTCAGTCCGGGGTCTTGCACGTGGACAGCGAGGCTGTGACCATTTTTGATAGTGACAATGACGGTAGTATGAGGACATTGCTGGTAAATGGATTTGGGAGTGTTTTTAAAACGGAAACGAGTCGACCGGCACTTTAGTATAAGAGTTCTCCAAAAGCCCCCGGTGAGCCAGGCACCTGAAAAGTCTCATACAAAAGGAGGAGACAAAAGAAGAGGAAAATGAAGGGAAGTAAGGAGAAGGACCCCCAGTATTCCTGAAGGAGGAAGAAGTCCATCACTGAAGCAAAGGCAGGGGTCAAGTCCTGTAGCTGGCTGCCCGGGGTCTCTGGGCTTCATAGGAAATGCTGTGATTTCATTCATTCACTCGGAAAAAAAAAAGCGGCTGAGCCCTACTGTGTGCCAGGCACTGTTCTAGGAACTGGGAACACCCTCATGGACAAAACAAAGCTGGCTTGTGTGTCCTTGGGATCTGGACTAAGCAAAAGGCAAGCATCAAGCAAATAAAAGTCTCTCATGGTGGTGAGAGCCCTAAGGGATGAAGGCGGTGGTCAGCCCTGAACCGGATCGGAAGGGAGAGGAAGGCACGGGACAAGGGAGGAGGCCCAGGAGTGAGGCTCGGGAGAAATGGCCCAGAGGTGAGATGGGTCCCGAGCCCATCGTAGGGATACTTTCCTATCCAAGAGCCTGGAGCCATTTCCCGGAGTCGGACACTCTCCCCGGGCAGGGCCACCCGATTCCTAAGCGATCCTCACGACTCCTTGCAAAGAAAACTGTGGGAGAAGACAGTCGTGGGTTTTAGTGGTTCTCATTTTTTTAAGTTTTAGAATTTCTCTCTTTGAGAAGAGGCCTCCAGCGTGGACACAGCTGATTTCACAGAGAACCTGCATCTGGGTCCAGCTTCATCCCAGAAAAGGGCACAGTGAGGGCTCATTGTAGGGTGGGGAGGGGTCAGGTTTGTTTCCACCCCATGGGACAAGACGCTCCAGTGTCCTTGTGAGGTGACCTCCCTGTCCTTTTAGGGAGCTAGCCTGCCGGGAGTGTCTGGTGAGGAGAGACTTCAGGGATGGCGGGCTCTTTCTTTATAGGAAAAATTTGAGGCCTAGGATGATGTTATTTTCTTCCAGAGAAGACTTTTCTCTGCTTCTGCCAAACGCCTGCTGGCGGGACAGGAGCGGGGCCCGCCGTCCTGCCAGGTCGCGGCCTGAGGTCTCCTGGTCAGCCAGAGGACGTGGAGCTGAGCTGCTAGCCCGTGGAGATCGGGCTCAATTCTGGTTTTCCTTTGCTCTGGGGGTGTAACGCTTTGGGGTCAGTGTAAATGTGGTGGTGGTGAGGGGGCTCATTAGGGCCCCAGGCTGTGTGGTGGGTCCCCGGATGTGACTTTTGTCCCTGAGCCCATTGGAAGCACAGCTCAGTTTCTGAGCAGATTCATCTGGACCCACCAGCGCCCTCAAGGCAAAAGCAACTTCCAGAGCTGCGTTTACTGTTCCGGGTTCTCTTCTCTGTGACTCTGCTCAATCATTCCTCACTATCTTGTCATCTTTTTGATGCCTTTAAAAAGAGTCTTTCTTTTATAATGTCCCATCTTTTTTTTTTTTTTTAAAATAATTGTTTCCTGGGGATAGTTTCAATGGCCTAGTGGCCCATTTCCAGAAGCTGAGGTCTTAGTTACTTCTCTAGGCTCCTCCTGGCCATGGGCTTCTCATCAGTTTCAGAGATGCCCCCCACCCCTGGGAAAATGGAGCCCAGCAGAGCTTGGGGAGGGAGTGGGGAGGGCAGAAGAGGGCTGGCTGGGCTCTGGGGTGGGGGCTGAGCCTGGCACATCTGGGCCTTCAGAGCAGGAAGAGCTCAGAGGTCCAGCCTCAAGTCCAAACCTCCCAGGAAGGCTTGGAGGGTCTGGCGTCTGGGCCACCCGAGGGAGCGCCCAGAACCAGCCTCCTCGCTCACCAGCTGGCAAGTCCATCCATATTTCTCTAAGGGGGTTTGGGAACAGAGACAGCCCACACAGAGAGAGGAAGAGTAGGGAGTGCTGGAGGGGCCTGCAGACCTTAGAGGATCAGAGAGGAGGGATCAAATTGTCTGCGGGTATAAAGAGCCAGCATATTTCTAGGGGACTCCTACCTAGGCCTTTAGGTAGGGTATTCTATGTTTTTCTGAACTTAGGCATTGGTATAGAAAAAGAGGCCCAAGTGGAAATCAAATTACATTTACATTTCTTCAAGTTCACCTCAATTCTTTTCTCGTGTTTATGTATTTTACATGTAAAAAAGGATATATACGTACATTGTGCCTTCTGACTGTGGCCTCCCTCTGCCGTGTACCAATGACCCCCCCCCCCCAATTTGGCATGGGACACATCTTACATAAGTTTCTCTTTTTCTAAATATCTAAATATCTAAATATCTACTAAGGAAGAAGAGAGAGGCCGTGGGGGATGCTGGGGCCAGAGGGTCTAGCCCGCAGCTGGGTGCTTAGGAGGCTGCAGGTGATCCCAGGGAGCCAAGGGGACAAAAGCTGAGTATAGGAATTTTTTTTTTCTGTTTGGAGTGAAATGCTGTCCAAGCTACGATGTAAGTCATTTCTGCAAACCCCTACACGTCCTGCAAATTGAGAAAACCCTTTGCGGGCACGGCTGCATTACATTTGGAGGTTCCTGCCATCTCTTGGGCCTACGGCATGCTGGGGGCATGGGTGGGTTTCCTGAGGACCATACTCTGATTCACCCCTTCTCTCCCGGACCTTCGTGCAGCTTCCAACTTCTCATCATTATAATTAATGCTGTGGAAGACATCCTTCGGCGGTTGTGTTATGACTGCCTACGCTCATCACTTCCAAGGAAAGATCCCTAGAAGTGGGATCACGGAAGGCAAAGATTCTTGGTATATATCATCATAGCTTTTGCTTTTTCTAGAGAGTTCCTACCACTTTGCCTCCAAGAAGCCACATATGATGATGTAAATCTTGCCCAAGTGCTCCCCCATTAATGTGCCTTGTCCTGATTCCACACTTCCCAGCCCTTTGGTAAATTCCAGATGTGTCCTGGAGATATCCCAGGATGGGAGAGGAGAAGTCTGAGGCGATGGAGGGGCCTGCAGACCTCAGAGGATCAGACAGGAGGGGGCAGATACTAGGGAGGGATACCTGCAGGACATGCTCACGTCCCCTGGGACAGAAGCCTTTCTCTCTTTTTTTCTTTTTAAAGAATTTATTTATTTATTTGACACAGAGCAAGAGAGAGCAAGAGAGAGCACAAGCAGGGGGAGAAGCAGGCAGAGGGAGAAGCAGGCTCCCCGCTGAGCATAGAGCCTGACATGGGGCTCGATCCCAGGACCCCGGGATCATGACCCGAGCCGAAGGCAGACGCTTAACTGACTGAGCCACCCAGGCGCCCCACTTTCTCTCTTTTTTTCTAATGATTACCCTTGGCCTTGGAGTTTATCAGTTTTGGATACCCAGGAAGCCAGGCTTCTGAGCTTGCAGAGGCTGGGTGGAGGTCCTCCTTCCTCCTCTCATCCTCCCGTGGCCTCAAGGGGTTTCATGCACTTTAGTGGTGAGCCAGTTGGCCTTTTTGGTATCCGCCTGGAGCAGCTTAACTGGCATGGACCCTCTTCAACTTCATTATTCCCCACGTCTACTTTCAGTTGGTAAGGAACCCATCTTGATCGATTCATTCATTCATTCATTCCACAAATATTTACTAAGCACCTACTATATGCCAAGTCCAATGTTGGGCATTAGGGTTCACACCGGCCTACAAAAAAAAAAAAAAGCCCCGCTTATGTAGATTTCATATTCTCAGGAATGGTCTTGCACGAGGATGCATTTAGGAATCTTTCACTCTCCCAAATCATCAAGAGTAGGAGGTCCCTCTCCTTGTGCTAGAATCCCCCTCCTCCAGATCACCCCCGGGTCCCCAGGCTTACTGGTTCCCTCCAGGACCTGTATGTGCCGGCCGAGGTGCATGAATTTCTTTAGCTTCTATCACTAGCCTTTTGGGGCCGGGCAGCGCCCTCTGTGGGGTAGAGCAGAGCTCCGTGTCGGCACCAGCAGGTTTTCATCGCGGGAGGATTTCAGGGCTGGGGGTAGGCTGTGAGCACCGGTCAGTCGGTCAGCAGTGTGAGGCGCATTGCCTGAGGCTCAGATGCCAGCCCAGAGAGCTACAGCGGAGCTCGTGTAGCTGGGACGCCGGCACCCGAGGTCATGGCGTGGCTGGGGTTTAGAGGCCTATCCTCGCAAGACTGGCGATCGAAAGAAGGCTCAATCCAGTTACAGTATCTCCTGGATACTTTCATTTGCATTTTCTTTCCATTACATGGATTAAGAAATGGGAGGTATAACATATTTGCATGATTGCAATTTAGCACTTCTCAAAACGGGTAAGTGACTGAGCGCCCTGAAGGCGTGCCTGTCACCAGCGAGGCTGCCTTGCCGGATGGGGGAGGGGCCGTCTTGCCCAGACTGGGAGGGACACTGCCTGCCGCTTGTGGGACCACCTTACCGACCCTGCTCCCGGCCACGGTTCTCCAGAAGGCTGAAGCACAGCCTCGCAGTGTTCCTGCCAGCTTCTGGAAAGGGCCTTCTCACTGTCCCCCCGGCCTCCAATTCGTGCTGCCCGAGTCAACAAGCGTGAAACCCAGCCCCTTCCCCATTTTCCCCAGACAAGCCAATCCCCCCACCCCCAGGTATTTCTTGGTCTCTTCTGTAGATGTGGCTGCTTCAGTGAGGGGGGGTCGCACTGAGCGCCATAACAGTCTCCAGCAATATCCCCCGTGCCCCCTCCCCCACACCATCATGACTTCCCCTCCCCCACTCCCATAGGGAGGGAGGGGAATGTCTTCCTGCGTAGGTGTCAACGGGCATGTCCCAGCCCTTAATGGCACTCAGGAAAGTAAAGGGCTTTCCATTCACCAAGCCAGCTCCCCTGAGGAGGTAATAAAAGTGATGATTAGAACTTCGGGGGTGGGGGAGGGAAATGGTGGCCAGGGTGGGCTCCACTAGAATCGCTTTCCCAGGACTCAATACACCTGCTCCTCTTCGCCTGCTAAATCTGGCGGTGAGCCAGCCCATCAGCAGCCATTCTCTCTGAACGGATGTGGAGAGATGGGTCTGATGAGGGCAGGGCTGGGGCACTGTCCCCTCCTCCACAGAAGACAGTCTCCTGGGTAGGGAGGAGTCACCTCAGGGCTGGTGCAGTTCCTGTGTCCCAGAGTTAGGGGTGGACATGTGAGGCAAGGGTGGCTTCCTGCCTTCCTTCGGACAAGATGTCCTCTTCTAGGGAAGAGGGCCGTTGGCGCATCTCCAGGGACACGCTTCTCCATCTGCCACCATGAATAAAGCGGTTAGTGAGGGTCTCCCCCAGTGCAAGCACATTCTGGGACATTTTAACTGGGAACTAGGGAGAGGGTATATATCAGGTTCTACTGTACAACATGCCAACACACACTTTATGCGTGCTTTAAAATGTAAGCTCTGCAAGTATCCTGGAGAACCAGGAAGACATCTTAGCGGCTGACTGAGCCCAGCCTCTGTCCCCAGCCCAGGGACCCCCTTGCATTCCTACTGGTCATGATCGATGCTGTGCTGACAGCAGTAGTTTTCTTCCTAAGACACAATTCTCCTTCAAAGGAAAATTCTAAGGGTGGAGGAAAAGCGCTATCCCTCCTTCCAGAATCCCTGGGATTTTTCTCTTTATTACAGCACATTTGCATGATGTCAGTCTTCTCCAGGGCCTGGAGAAAGAGCTTGGCAGGCGAGAACCGGTTGGGTCACTGTATTCGATTGCCTTTTTTGGAGCCCAATAAAGGGTAGCATTGTTTCTAGGAGGTCACCTGAAACATACATATGGTTCTCTGGCAGCCACAATGTCAAGGACTCCTGTGAGGCTGGGTCTCCTGGAGCCTTGCTCGGGCCCCAGCACCCCCAAGCTCAGCAGACTTCTGTAAATGGCTTCAGTCAGAATCAAACAAGGTGTGCCCAGAGCCAAGCTGCTGCTGGCTCCAACTGAAAGAAAGGCAGAGTCCTGCAATAAACTGTTGATACTTATCTATTATATGGCAGGTTCACTGGGGTAAGAACCGGCCGCTTCTTCCATTTCGTATCCAGCTCCCTTTCTAGGAGTTGCCTTTACCTGGGAGACTCTCAGAGGAGATGTTTGTTGAACTGAAAAACAATCCTCAATTCGACACCTCCTTACACCCAACCTCCAAATCTGTCTTCAAATTCAAATGGAGATATACAAAGCTAAGGTCAACACCTCCAATATATTTTGGAGCAGGTTTGTGAATGTGTAACCCTTCATTTTAAACCACCACCAAAAATAAATAAAAATAAATACATCACCGCCTAATTTCCTCTTTCCTTAGGTTATCAATACCCAGAATTGTAAGTAATTGAGTTTTATTAACTATTCTTGAGTCACTTGTTTGACTGATAATGGAAAACTCAGGTCTTTGAGATTATGTTAGGGTAGGCCAGACTGCTATAACAAATAGACCCGAAATACAATGGCTCAAGGGCAAGAGACATTGATTTCTTTCTCCCATGAGAGCCCAGGGCACATGTCCTGGATAGTTGGAGGAAGTTCTGCTCTCTGCATGCCTGTAGGACCCATGCCAAGAGTGGCTCCCAAGGATGCTATTCTGATCATCATTCCAGCTCCTGGGATGTGGCAAAGCATAGAGCTTTCCTGGGCTACCTGTAAGTTACACACCCCTTCTGCTCACACTGGAAAGAACGCAGCCACACGGCTGCACCTAACATCATGACTGGGAAGCAAGGTGGAAGCTGGTCAACCAGGCACCTGTCGACCTTGGAAACAGAGGATGAGTTTGGGAGAGAGTAGAGCGACTTGCCGATTTTGGATCTGGAAGAGATCTTAGGTATCTCCTTGTCTGATGGCCAACTCAGTACAAGCACTAATCCCCCGCTCACAGGGCTCCATGCCCCCGTTATGTATCGGAGCTGACTTTCTGATCTAGGACACTGAATAATGCCAGGCTTCAGTGTGTGGGACGGAAATGGGAAGGGTCTCTTCTTTCAGACACATTCTTTGTCACTTGACAAAAAGGATGACACAGAGGAGAGAGAAGCCACTTGCATGGGGGAGCCCATCCTTTGTGGCCCTGGGGGCCTGGGATGGGGCCATCCCCATGCTTGAGTTAGGCTAGGGCTCACAGATGTGTGCTGCATCTGTGAAGATGTGACAGGATCCGCGGCCACAACAGTGATTTGACTTGTAACTGCCGCTTCCGGCTGGCTGCAGGTGCGTTTCTAGAAGGATAGCTAATTTTTGTGATTCTGAAGAAAAGGCAGCATCAACCCACAGGTGACTTTGGAAGACTTCCCTGCATCCCAACTGCCTCCCTCACCAATAGTCTTGCCCATTAGCGTGGCCACCCTCTCTTCCCCTCACCCCACCCTTCTCCCCCCACGCCCCACTCCACTTTCCCATGAACTTTCTCATGCAAACGCTCAGTTCTGGCCTTGTGGGGGTCTCTCGTCGTTCTTGGACTTGCGTATTCCTGCCCTGCTGCCCTTCTGCTCAGAGCCGATCCCGCCCCCACCCGTTCGCTCATGCAGGGCTCCCCAGTTACCCTGCCCTGCTCCCACCCCCTAGATGCCTCTCTTGGCCCCTTGCGGGCACTCATCCATGGCTGGTTGCTGTCTTCCCAGCAGCACTGTAAGCTCCTTGAGTGTTTGCAGTCCCTCTTGTTTCCTTGTCTCCTTGGGCTTGCGCGTGGTATAGTGTGTATTCCGTAAATGCTTGTAGACAATAGCAATTTGTAAGAATTTGGGGGGACGCTGCACCGACTTGAGCTGGAACCGCAGTTGAAAGTGACTCTTGGATGGCAGGAACTGACAACAGCCTTCCAGTGGGCCGGCCCCTGGTGGCTAGAGCAGAAGAGGAGAGCATGACAGGAAGGGCTTCTGACTGGGCTCAGCGGCAGCGAGCCCAGCTCCTGCAGGGTCCAAGCTTAGTGTGCCACACCCCGGGGCCTGGGGCTGGCCGTCCGAGGGATGTCGCTGGAGGCTGGCCACCACGTTCCTGGAAACACTCAGCTCAGTGGGTGGGACCACAGCTTCCCAAAGAGATGGGCAGGCAAAGCAAGGCAAGGATGCTGAGAATGGGCCACAGCCCTCTGGGTGGGCCACTTTGCCCACCTTCTCTGCTTTGTTCCCCCGGGGGGGGCCTTTCGGATGATGCTTCTGTGCCCCGAGAGAGTGGAGAGGGGTGCAGGGAGAGGGAGTCACTTAGCTCTTGTGTCCCTAGTGGAAGGGCATCCGCTGAGCCCCCTCTTGCCCTCCTCCAGCGGGAATTTAAGGGACTCCCAGCTGCCCCTAAACTCTGGTCATTTAGGGACGGGTGACAAGCTCGGCCCAGTTTGAGACTCGGGGCCTGGGAGCCCAGGATTCTCTGAGGGACATCCCATGGGGTAAAATAGTCTTTCCTCAGCAGGGAGGAGGAGGGGTGCCTGGCATCGGGAATGGGGATGGTCTGGAAAGTACAGATGCCCGTGCTCCTGCTGTGCAGATTGACTGGGGGTATGGGACACCCCCCGAAGCACTTTCCCTCAGAGATTCCCTCTCCTCCCGCAGGCACCAGCCCGCCCCCCAACCCCACCTAAGAAGTGACGGGAATTACGCAGGGCTGAGTGTCGGCGAAACACGAGATTCTGAAATGGCATCCACAGAATGCACACTGCTGAGACAATCCATTTCATGCCTTTTCTGGCTGGTCCAGATTCCACCATCAAAATTTCCAACGTCTGACCCCCCCCTTTGCCTGGCAGCTCTGCCGGGGGTCCCGGGTGCTTACTCTGACCTAGCACAGAGAAACAGAAGTAGGCGAGGCCCATCACCAATCCCAATTCTTTTTTTTTTTCTATTTTTTTCAAATTTTTATTGTTATGTTAATCACCATACATTACATCATTAGTTTTTGATGTAGTGTTCCATGATTCTTTGTTTGCGCATAACACCCAGTGCTTCATGCAGAACGTGCCCTCTTTAATACCCATCACCAGGACCAATCCCAATTTTGATGCTTCCTCTCCAACACCTAGGGGGAGGCCGTCAGGGGGCCTGGGGGCCCGTCTCCTAGGGCAGTGCTCCTTCAGCTGCAGGCTGCCACCCAACAGCAGATCAGGGGATACTTCAGGGGGTCTTGAGCAGCATCGAGACAGTAATAGAAAGTATCAGAGTGTCCTGCACAAAGTAGGCTAAGTATTGTTTTGTGAAACTTAGGGTTCTTCTTGGAGTACCCCAATGGATATAATGGGTACCCATGTAATGGGGGCTTCTTATGGTGGTCCTGGTTCACAAAATACCCGAATCGCCTCCTCCAGAGTTTCAGCAGACCCCGATGAATCCTGGAGTCATGCAGAGTGAGCGCGGGGAACTGTCCTTGGCCGCCTTCCTCTCAGATGTCCTCGCCGGTCTTCAGCAAAGGGACCTGACTGCGACGCCCCGGGCCCTGCCCCGCTGGGCCGTGTGGGCGAGAGGGAGGTGTGCTTGTACCAGAGAGGGCTCCGCGGAGGGCTAGCACCCCACAGGTACGCGTCTATGTGGACTCTGTTTATATCACACCTTCGAGGTGGCCCTTCTCAGGGCTTCTCCACAGCCCAGACTGTGACGACACGGACACACCCTTAACCGTGTGGACCGTCCAGAGCCCCGTCCTGGGAATGTGTGACCACTGCAGAAAACTACGCTGACACAATCTTTCCCAAACATCTCCTTTTCAAAACTGAAACACAGATGAAGCAAAAGAGAAGAAAAACAAATCCCGAGAAATAGCTTCTTCAAGGGAAGCCTGTCCTCCCTGTTGGAAGGTGGGGACGGTGTTACAGTCCCGTTTCTGTTTCCCCGGGTTGGGGGGGCCCGTGGCTGCCGAGGCTCCACGGACTCAGTCCATGATGGCTGAGCCCCAAACTACTTCTAGCTGCTTATGGCTGTGGGTGCTTTCTCTAGGTTTGATCTGGGGATTCCGAGGAACAGGAGGGACAAGGGAGTGTTAGTCAGCTGGCAATGCCGAAGAACTTTCCGAGGCTTTCTATTGACTGGCTTAGCACTTGAAGACTCTTTGCTGTTCTGACTTGAACTTCTCAATATTTCCTCTTACTTTTCTCATAGACCTCTGTTCCCATTGCCGGTTCAGATCATGCCCTGTGCAAATCCAATTCCTGCCTGTAGCCATGGCCCCTCTAGTCATCTGAACGCCAGCCTTTCCATCAGGCCGGGCAGGGGGCCCCCTCGCCCTGCCCTGTCCATCACAGCAGTTTCTGGACATTAGGACACTGGGCTCCGGTTCTCTCGCCACCTCCTGTTCTGGCCTACGTTTCAATCCCGTTTTGTTTTAAAGCAACAACTTCTGATTATGAAATTATCTCTACTTTCTGCAGAAAATGCAAAAAGCACAGAAAAGTATAAAGAGGAAAAAAAAATCATTCAAAAATCCCATCCTCGGACACAGCCCTCCTGTTACATCTTGGGGGGTTTGCTGCCTGTCTTTTTTCTAGGTGTCTATTATATGTGATAGTTCATTACACTGATGTCGTGCTGTCAGAAACTATCTGACTTTATCCAGTTCAGGTGGTAACACAAGGGTTTTCCCATCAGGGCTCTTCCCAAACCTGACATTCACTGACCATACAATATCTTATTGGAGGAGGGAGCACCTTCATTTCATTGTTTATAGTTTCCAAAAAGTTATGCTCATTTACACCCCCATTAGCAGCGTAGGAGACTGCCCACGTCACTTCCGGTGTCACTATGGTGTCCGAGAAGCAGGCCCCCAGATGGATTTGGATGGGGAGGAATGCCAGCATGAATGGGAAAGTGGTGGGGGGGCAGGGCCGGTGAAGACCTTCAGATGGACATCTGAGAAGGTGAGAGGGAAAAGGACTTTAGAAGGGTCTCCGACTTGTGGCAGGATTCTAAGAAAGCTTTGAGCAGAGATAGGGAACCCCCAAACCACAGTTTCTTGGAAGAATGAGCTGGTATGAGGATCCCTGTCACTCTCAACCTTTGGTTGGGGTCCTCCATGGTTACGAGGGGTCAGGCAGCTGGAGCTGGAAGTCAATTTTCTGCTCCCCAGGCCGGCTCCCTCTCTCCCCACTCTTAGCCACCCCCCCTTCACCTTCTCAATTGTGAATGTAATTAAAATACATCATTATTAACTGCAAAAATGTTCTCATTTTGCTGATGTGCCTTTTTCTGATTAACCTCGAAATCAAACATTCATCATGAACCTAGTTACACACTTTCGTTTCTTCTAAAAACTGTATGTCTGGGTTCTCTGTTTGCCCATAATTGTTTTCCTTATTGACGTATAAAAGTATTTGCTGTGTGAAGCCTTTTAGCTCTTTGTTCATTTCCTTCAAATATTTTTAACCAATTTATCATTTCCCTTTATGTTTTGTGCAGGTTGTTTTTGGTATGTTTTTAGATAACTCATTCTTCTGTTGGCGGTCGTCTCATTTACTTCGTGATCAAAAAGCTTTTGCTCACCTAGGCTTTAGTTAAATATACACCGATATTTCCTTCTAGATATTTTTGGATTCATTTTTTTTTTACATTTGATACCCTGGGATTTTGGGGGGTGTATGTTATGAGGTAGGGATCAAATTTGATTTCTTCTCCTTCCCAAAGAGCCATATTTTCCAATTTCACTTTTAGATACTTCAAACATTAGCCATTGCTTTCTGGTATTTCCTTTCTCAGATTGAAGTTTTTAAAAAACATAAACTAGATTTCAGGACTGTGTGGTTCTACTTTTTCAATTGGTCTACAGAGTCTTGCATCAGCAACACACTATTTTAATTACTGTATCGACAATAATATGGTTAGATATCTCTTAGGGAAAGTACCTCCTTGATATTCTTTAAACAACTCTTAGCTAGTCTCATCTTTTTTTCCCCTTTCAAATCAACTTTAGAATCTTTCATCAAGTTAAAAAAAAGTCCCACTGGGATTTAGTTAGGTTTGCATTTCACCTAAAAATTACTTTGGCGAGGATTAATAACCTTAATATATTGAATGTTTCAATCCAAGGTTATGTCTTTCCATTAACTTTTCTATTTTATCAATCTCTATAAAAGGTTTGTGTTTTTAATATAGGTCTTCGACATTTCTCATTAGTGTTGTTTCTCAATTTTTTTCAGTCCTCTCATGAATGCAATCCTCCCCGTCCCCTCTCCGCCCCCCCCACCCCGCCCAGATCTTCTGCTTGTTGTTGAAATATAGGAAAGTTGTTGATTTGGGAGATTTTGGTATGTTTTATCTTGTATCTTACATTTCCTTAATGTCTTATTGATACCAAGAATGTTCCAGTTGATGCTCTGATAGTATCTTGATGCATAATTATGTTATGGTCTACAGATAACACTTTGTTTCCTCCTTTCTAACAGGGATGTTGCTGTTGTAGTGTGTGAAAACAAGTTGGCGTGTGGTCCTGTTACTTTGAGGGTTGGATTTCAAAGTTATGGGGTTGAATTTATTTTGAAATTTCAAAGAACTTGAAAGGATAGCATGTGATTTTGGGGGGGTTATCAAAATGCTTGAACAGTGCTGTTCTGGAGTGCCCAATGGACAGCATGGGCTATATTTCAGGATAGTTCCCCTACCATGCCCAACTGATATTCCTGCTGAATGCTAGGAGCATGGTTACTACGGGATGCTCATTAGGTGCTTTGATAGGCAGTGGGGATGGAGATCTTCTAGGAAAGCTGAGAATCCCGACAAGGCCACGGGTTGGAAGAGCACGCAGCTGAGAAAGCACACATAGGCCAGCAGGACCAATGTCCCTCCCAAAACAAACCACCCAGCAAAAAGCAACCCCCAAACAAACCCTTCTGAAGCTTTTCAAAGTTCTAATCATTGTGCCTTTCCATCGGCTGCTCTAGAAGGTGTTTTCCAACTGTCGGTTCATGAACTCTGCGAGGCGCATGGAGGAATTAAAGGAGACAAATAGCCAATTTTAAAAACCTCTAACTTAAGTATTTTTAAACAACTCCCCTTTAATCAAAGTGTGGATTCTCTGTACGTGTCTTGTTTGCGTCCATGGGGTAGCTCGGGGAGACTCTCTGAGCATCTTCAGGCCTAGCGTCCTTGGGTGGCCTGGCTCTCGCTGCTGGCTACCATGATGCTTTCTGGCCACCAGTCAGTCTCAGCTCTTCTCTTTAGTCCTTCGTTAATGGCTTTAGACCCACAATGGACTTGTTAGTTAAAAATAGGAAGCAACTAATAATGTATTGTATGGTGACTAACATAACATCATAAAATAAAATAAAATTAAAAAACAATAGAAATAGGAAGCAAAGAGAATCCTGATGCGGAATTACAAGTCACTGCAGAGCACAAACATGGAAATAAGTCTACAGATGAGCTGCAGGATAACCCTTTCAAGGTCCCCAAGTGGCATTCAGCTCATCAAAATCCCTCCGTTTGAATAGCATTTTTGAAGTACTCTTTCTTGCGCCAAGATCTCTGATACCTCAAAAACCATTGTTCAAAAGGAAAACAAACATGCATTTCAGGGAGGCAGGAAGAAAAGCCTTCCTTTGCTGCACTGTGTGGAAATGTGGACTATGCATGATCATTCTCTATCATTTAGAGACAAAACAAAAATTATGAGAGCAAATTCACACAATTAAAAAAAATTACATCTTTCTGCAGCTTTGATCTATTTTCCAGGCTGCAACATGTAGTTAAATTTCAATTTACGTCTTCGTTTTTGATTCCTCCAAACCAAACACAATATATGTTTAAATATATTTGTTGACTGTGCTTTCTCTTCTAGCTGGAATCATTCTGAGGACAGGTGTAAACAGATTCCCCCTTAGCCTATAAACAAACACATTTCTGAAATTACTCTAAGACACTCAATTAACTTGGAGCCAAGTAGTTTCCCATATCTTCAAGAAATAGGTTTTCCAAAACAAAACAAAAACAGAAAGAAATACAGGCTTTTGAAATGTCACCCCAGTAAATAAAAGTGTTGTTGTGAGGTACGGGGGTGTTAGTCAAGGTGTGGGGGGCAGAATTTGTAATAGCTGATGGAAAGTAGGGCCAGGCCCAGTTGTCTATCAAGGTATTTCTTTTTTTTTAAATTTTTTATTGTTATGTTAATCACCATACATTACATCATTAGTTTTAGATGTAGTGTTCCATGATTCATTGTTTGTGCATAACACCCAGTGCTCCATGCAGAACGTGCCCTCCTCAATACCCATCACCAGGCTAACCCATCCTCCCACCCCACCCCCCACTCCAGCAACCCTCAGTTTGTTTCCTGAGATTAAGAATTCCTCATATCAGTGAGGTCATATGATACATGTCTTTCTCTGTTTGACTTATTTCGCTCAGCATAACACCCTCCAGTTCCATCCACGTCGTTGCAAATGGCAAGATCTCATTCCTTTTGATGGCTGCATAATATTCCATTGTAAATATATATATAGGTGTGGTTTCTGACCAGGAAGATATTAATTTTTTTTTTCTTGGCTGCAGGCTGGTCTGTGACAGTTCTTATGAAGCCAACCCCAAAGAGTTTTGTTAGAGGACCCACCACCAGATAGGCAGCAAGGTAAGAAATCCCTCCCTTACGGGTTGACTGGACAGAGCTGCACGGACTTGCTATAAAACAGCACGTGGCCAGTACAGTTTCCCATATTTCGCTTTCTAATCGTCCCAGTGAAATATCTCAAGAGTTTAAAGAAGCGTGAGAAAGGCAAGCCCAAGGTGATGCAATCTACGGTGCTGGCCCCTGAGGAGAAACAAGGTTAGTTTTTGTTTTTCAGATGTATACTATGTACCGCACTGAACACCATCCATGCTATTTATGAGTAAGGGGGATTTTCTGCTTAGATTAATAATCTGTTTCTAGAAGAACAGCCCATGGGAAAGTATCCTCTTTTCCAACTCTAAACGGGGAAGGCCATTGCCTATGCTAAAAAAAAGTCTTAGGATTTAGGTATTTAGTGGATTTAACTCTTTAGTGGAATGCACAGAATCAAAGATCATTAGAGACCATTTCCCCTGAGCACACAGAATGGAGCAGAAGGAGTGTAAATGTAGCTGGCTTCAATTTTCTTTTTTAATTGCAAGATGCTAATCCCTCCCCTTTTAAAAACCCACTTGAAATCCTTCTTAGTTATGGAGAAGCAGTGAGAGCAAGCAGTTGTGGGTTCTTTTTTAATGGATTTAGACTGTTAACAGAACCTTCCTTGACTTGCCCTAAATCTCCTGAAGGAAAAGCTAATTAGGTGAGGAGGTGAATCTACTTGCACAGGAGCTAGGACCTTCTAGGAAAGATCCGACACCTAATTCCAGATATTCAAAGCCCTGAAGTCTTTTGGGATGGATAAATGTGGACCAAACTCAGGCATCAACTACAACCTTGAGAAAAGACTGCTGGCCCAGGCTCAACATAAGTAAGGCTCAAGGAGGAGGTGAGTTGGGGGAGAGGATGGGATTCTAGCACCATGCGTGGGGGCGGGGGCAACCCTTGACCCAGCCACTCAGGCCCCCTGGACATGCTTTGGAAACAGCAACCAAGTGCGTGTGTGGATGCATGGACTCATGTGCATGCTCCAAGGTGGGGACACCCTAGATTGAATTTAACACCCAGGAGGTGGGGCCCCCTTTTCTTGCAGAAGTCTGCAGCCTGCTCAGGGACTGAGCAGGGGCATTGCCACTGCTGGACCAGCTCAAGCCTGGGGACCCTCCCCAGGGTCAGTGTTCAACAGTGATCTCATGTCGTGGTCAGACCCAACAGTGAAAGAGAGCGAGTCACACTCCACTTTTCTTTTCCCGTGACATTTGAGAGTCACACAGTCCTCACATAGGATCCTATTAGGCTAGAGAAGGGTAAGCCAGAGTAGCACCTGTTGAATCCACTTCTGGAAGTGAAACTTCTTGGCCTCCTCCTTTTCTGTCTGATGAGGCGCTTTTCCAGGACTCTCTCTGGAGAAAGGGTGTTGAGCAGGAAGTGAAGACTAATATTAAGCTTTGCACTTCTGGGAGGTGAGCTGGCTGGGGTCCAGGCAGGCGCAACAGATTTCGCTGAGGGTTATCTGGGGGCAAACGCCCATTTAGATTCGCCCCAGGGAGTGTCGCCTTCCTGCTGTAAATTCACCTGTGATTAGGTGTGCAGCCGCAGGTAGTTGGTACAGGCTGTAAATTGGGACACCACGATGGAACTTAAGTCTCTGGAGGGATTTCTGAGCACCCTCTACTTGGAGACAAAAGACCCAGATGTCTTGGGGGAAGAGACCCAAGCCAGCAGGGCCTCTTCCAGGGGGAAGGCACCAGGGGTGGGCACAAAGGGATTTCAGCTTCCATTTCTGGAATCAGGCTCAAAACCGTCCTGGCCTTTTAGGAAAGAAATGGTGGTGATGTGGAACAGAGAAGGGCCACAAATAAGCTAGCATAACAGTCAAGCTACTCAGCCTTCGATGTGCAAGGTTGTCAGTTGTTCTTTGTCACGTGATTGCCGTGTCTGTCTGTCCAGCCTGGGGCCCATGGACACAGTCCTCTGGAAGCCCCAGTAACCATTCAGATCCTAAGGGCTGCTTCCGGCCTGAGTCAACATGGGAGGTCTTTGTAGGAGAGGAGCTCTTTTGGCTCACGTTTTAGAAGGAAGTTGGGAAGAAACCATCAGCATCAGACTAGTAAAGTGTTGGGAAGTCCATTTCAGCTGGGACTAGAGGGAACTAGAAGTTTCTAGAGGCCTGTTCTCCACTTTATCCTTCGCTACGCTCACTGTGCCTGGGGATTTCCTCCCAGCTCTTAGCGTTGTAAGTACCAACTTGGGTCCTTATTTGATTAAGATCTGTCTCTAGATTACTGCTTTCCTGCGGGCAGAGAGCCTGTCTGTCTGCTGGTCACTTTTTATCTTTATGAAGGCACAGGAGGTTCAAGTGTCCATATCAACTTTTGGGAGACATAACCACCTGTCGGTATCCAGGCACAGGGTGGGGAGGTGGTGTCTGGGCTATTGGGGGCCACTTTGTTTTTAGGTTGAGGGGCTGCTTAGAGTTGGGGGAAATGTGCTCAACCGCAGCTTCAAAGCTACCTGTGGAAGGGACCCCCCCCCTCAGTTTCAGACTGTCATACTTCTAGGCCTTCCTGGTCACCATTGACAGGGGCAGGTAGATAGAGAGAAAGGTGGGGCCTCCCAGGCCCCGGGAGAGGTAGGACCAGCACAGGGAGCAGTTGTCATGGCTTAGAAACATCACCTGAAAGGATGTTGGCATCTGGTTGAGAGGAAAGCTGGTTGAAGAGAAGGGCAAAGAATAAAGGTGAAATGATGATCCCTTGGGAGGTCCCGGGGTGAAGTCTGGTGACAGTTTCTGCCACCATCTCTCGGCCATCCCTCAGTTTTCCCGGTGCCGAGAGCCCCATGGCCCATACCCCAAGGCCTCCCATCTCGTCTGGAGCCGGGGGTCCCAGGTGTCCGAACCCATCAGGACATGGGCCTGGGGACTAGGTGCCAGGAAGGAAGAATCGGTGTACATCAGCCCAATTTATAAGTTTCTTAATATCAAAGATCCTAATCACCTGCGAACCAAAAAAAGCAAAGTGCCAAAGCATCAAGTAGAAGCTAAGAAGGTGCTGGGACTGAACTGCTCCCCACAGCTGGACTCAGAAGGTCATCATCCCACACTCACTGGGGACAAGGCAGGGTCTTGGGCCTGGCTCGGACCCACCAGGAGAGACTACATCGTTTAGATTGTTGTTTGTGTCTCCTACCGAGCCTCGAGCATCCGGAGGAGGGCTCCGCCCTTTGGTCCTTTGGCTTCCCTACGGCCTGCACCCTGTACCCACCAAATGCATCTGACCAATGCGTCGGGGATGAAAGTGCCTTCAGAGAGGGAGTCCTTCTAGTGCTGTCACCTGGTTTCTTCTATTCAGGCAAATGTTAAATACAATCACGATATAATCCCTGGGCCATGGCGCATGGACTCTTGCCTCTGTCCTCGATGTGTAGGAGGCGGGGAAAATTGAGTCGTGGGTGAAAAAAAAGCTGATGGGTTTCAGAAAACCATGGACTGCTGGTGCTCGAGGGCCGCTTCCAGTCCCCCAAGTTCAAAGACCTCATTTTACATCAGAAGCAACAGTGGCCTGGGGTGGGGGTGGGGGCCCTGTGCATTTCCTTGGCTCTGCCCAGGCCATTCTGAGGCTGGGCCCAGGGTGCATCCACAGCAGGTGTAGCCTGCAGGGGCAGATCCCTGTGACCGGTTGGTCACAGCCTACAATGGCTTCCATGGCTTGGGGCCAAAGAAGGTTTCACCTCTGAGGGCCTAGGTGTAAGAGACCTTAAGACCCAGAGTCAGCTGGGGCAGCTCATTTTTGGTAGCATGAGGGCTGCCATTAAGGCCAAAGTACAGAGGGGAAGACACAAGAGAGCTTATTCCAGAACACTTTACCCTCCAAGGAAGAAGCCCTGGACTGGGGAGAAAAAGTCCCCAGAGGTCAGGTTGGCCTTTTCGCAGATTGTCTCCTGGAGCAACCCCTACCTGCTTCCACCCTTGCTGACTTCCGCAAAGTCAGCCTCCTCCCTACCCACCCCTCAGGGCACCAGGGATGCTATTCCAGAGGCAGAGGCTGAGGGCCTTGGGAAGATTGGACAGTATCAAAGAGGAGAGAGAAGGAGGGGCCTCCTGTAGCCATCGGGTGTGAATAGAAATGGCACTTCAGGGAAAACAGCCAGACTTGGGCATCGAGAGAAGTGGCCCTGATGTCTGGGCAAAGGCAGACTTGGCCGCATGCATTACGAGGAGCAGGAGTAGATGGATGATCAGACTGTGGGGAAATAGGATCAGCCTTGTTCCCGGTTGGAGCACCCTTTCCTGCAGAGATCCCCATCGCTCTCCGCAACCTACTGGTCGAGAATGAAGGCCTGAATCACAAGAAGCGGAAGTGGCCAGGCTCTTGGCCACTCCACTGAGCCATCGGAGAGAGAAGTGGCAGGACCATTCCCCAAGGACAAGTCCGTTCAGGGGCCCCGGGGTCTCCAGACAGTGCACCTGCTGTCCTCTGTGCACTGCTGGGCCCTGCGATGTGGGAGGCACGGCCGCACCCCTGCTTGGGTCAGCTGGTAGGTGGGGCAGCTGGTCGCAAATCTATCAACTCAGAAACATCAGTATTGCTAAGGCAGAATGGCCCAGGTCCCAGGAAAACATTCTTCGATGCCTGAAGAGATGCGGGTGAGGGGTGGAGGAAGATTCGAGAGATGGAGGAAGTAAGGACACGATCTGACTCTTCCCCCTGCTGGGATTTCTGTAGTGCATCAAGGATGTAGCGTCTCCATATAATCCTACTGCAAATGAACTCTTTCGACTATGCTCCCCAGTAATGGCCGATCCCCCATTGTGTCATGGCACCCAGTTCTTCCAAACCAGAAACCTCAAGGTCATCGTTGACCCCAGCACAGTCAACAAAATCATGTCAGTTGCTACTCCCCGGCGCTTTCACAGTGTCGTTCACCGCCTCAGGCGGGCCCGCAGCCTCCAGCTGAGTCCCAATCCTGGCTGCCAAGCCCGGGAGCTTGCGTGCAGGCTCCCCACTGGCCTCCCAGTCTCCGGGCTCAACCCTTCCAGTCCTTTCCATGCACCGCTGACAAGCGATTCTCCCCTGCCGCCACTCAGCACCCTCCCTGCTAGGCTTGCAAAACCTTCAACAGCTTACCATTGCCCACAGATTAAAGTCCAAACTCTCTAACTTGGTGTGAGCGACCAGACGCTTCGGCGCCCCCCTCCCCACCTCCCGCCACCCCCTGCCCCCCGCCCGGCCTCCCTCTCTTGCTTTGTCCTCCTTCTTCTGCACACACCCTCCATCCCTGTTCAAGGGTTGCCTCAATTGTTCCTGAGCACTTTGTGCGCCCCCCCCGCCTCCTCTCCCCTAAGCATCAAATTTCACTCAGATTTCAGCTGAACCCCACCTCTGCAGTCACCCCGACTTCTTTAGGGATCTTAGGAATGGTGGCCTCGGCTCATCCATCTCTCTCCCTAAAGGCACTGTAAATTCCTTGAGGGCA
Organism: Phoca vitulina; assembly: GCF_004348235.1. Taxonomy (NCBI): domain Eukaryota; kingdom Metazoa; phylum Chordata; class Mammalia; order Carnivora; family Phocidae; genus Phoca; species Phoca vitulina. The sequence goes on along the minus strand of NW_022589768.1, from coordinate 11,377,148 downwards.
TGGATGGGCTGTCATGGTTATGAGGCCTCAGCCTTGACGTAAGCCGACAGGGCCGAGGGCCGTGCCTGCTGGCTGTCCTGGCTCGTGGGGCTCAGAGCCCCAGGACTGGGGCTGGGGGGGGTCGCAACATGCGTTTAGAGCGGTGCGTGTGTTGGCTCTCCACCGAGGTCCAGTGCTGACTGGAAGAAGCCCAGGCTGAGATGAAAGGAGCAGGGAGAAAGGAAGAGGGGAAAGAAGAGCCTGGAGGTGGCTCCTTGTGTTCTTAGGGGAAAAGGGGAACCTCTCTATATCCGTCGACAGGGAATACCAACACTGCCCCAGCCCCGGAGGGGCCTGAGCAGAAATCGCTGCCGGAGGAGAAGCGGAGTGGTGGCGGGGTGGGGGGTGGGGGATACTATCACTTTCAGGGGACCGGACGCTTCAGACCGACAGAGCGACCCCCACTGTCCAGGGAGGAATGGGGGAAAGCGAGTGGGGGTGCCGATGTGGGTCAGCGGTGGGGGCTCCCACTCTGCCCACCCAGGGGCCGGTGGTCATGTGGGGAGGGGCCAGAAGATGGCAAATTTCTTCTGTCAAAACGAAAAGACTCTATTGAGCAATTCCCAAGGTCTCACCCCCTTCAAGCTGGAACCAGCCATTCACAGAGGTCCTCAAACCCCAGCCATTCGGGGTGTGGGTGACAAGCCACCCTCCTCTGGACTCTCAGGGTCAGGGATGGCCTCTGTTAGGGAAGGGCTTGTCTGGGTGCAGAAAAGGGGCTGGGATCTGAAAGATGGGGGTCTTCTGCCTGACGGGAGGACGGGGGTCCTGGGGAATGGGGTGGCGCCTTCCTTTCCTCCCTCCACCTTGTGCCCACCTCTCCCTGCCCATTCCCCTCCCCCCAGAGCTGCGGGCACGCTGCTAAGTCATAAACATCAGGAAGAGAGGCCGGTGGAGAGGCTCAGGGAAGACAGCCATGGAGAGGGATGCGGGCTGAGCGCTCCCACTCCCAGCCTGGCCTCCCTGAGACTTTGCAGGGAGTCCATCTCTACTACGGAGCAGCCAGATGCCTCCCAGCCTCCCTGGGGGCGGCGGAGGGTGGGGTGGGGTGGGGTGGGTGATGGTGGCTCTCGGATTAGTTCAGATCTGGAACTTTCCTTGGTATCCCTTGAGAATAAAATGTTGTCAGGGTGCAAGCTGAATAAGACACATCACCTATCTTACACAGTAGTGTTTTTCATCCTGCGGGTTGTGAAATCAATTTAGTGGTTTATAGACAGCACTTTAAAACAAGAGATTAAAAACAAAAGCCTCAGTGTATTGCTTACAGAAAAGGTTAAGTGGGGTTTTCTTTTTTTTCCAGGTGTGGGTACATCTTTCCATACCTAGGATCTATATCTATACTGTATCTAAATATCTGTACTGGGTGTGGATGAAAAATGAATTTATTTCCATGGTTTTGGGGTCAAAAAAATGGAAGAACATTGGCCTAGCCTAGGACGTCACCACTGGGCCCAGTAGTAGACCCTGATACAGTGCGGAGAGAGACCAAGCCCAAGGCTCAGGGCCCATTTTGGCCTCATGGACCCGACAGCCTGGGATTAGGCGACCACCTTGTGGGGGCCCCATCTCTCCTTGGAGTGAGGACATGTGCGGGCCACTGGATGAGCAGGATTGAGACGGGGAGCCTCCTTTAGAGGCCTTGGAGTGTATCTCTAGCTGTCCGCATGCCGCGACTCTCTGTCACTGCGGCATTCATGGTAGCTTCTGAGATGTACGGACTGGAAAAAGAGAGCCTGGAAGGACTGGGAAGAACTGGGTAGTGGTGAGGCAGAATGGGAAGACAGGAGTTTGTGGGCAAGTGTCAGCAGCCCTCCGGGTCCTGCCGCTATTTGAGTTAAGGGGATGGGCAGGGAGAAGCACATGTCTGAGCTAAAAGCACGAAATCCAAGATCTGCCCCAAGAGTTGGAGGTGCCAGGACTGGAGACCTTTGTCCTGGCAGATCAGTCTCAAAGGGCCCCACCGGCCCGGCGGGAGACCATTCGCCAAAGCACGAGGGTCTGGGAAGGGAGCAGGTCCCGCCCGACTCCTCACTGAAAGCCGTCCCCTGCGCTAGCAGCAAGCTGCATTGCAGAAAGAGAAAAGTGTGTAAGACTTTGATCATCCACTGCAGGAATGCTTCACAAATTAACCAAGGATTAGAGACTGGCATCCAGGATGCTGAGAGAGAGGAGAAAGAATTTGAATGTGTGTGTGTGTGTGTGTGTGTGCGCGCACGTGGACACGTGTGGTTCTCCTGTGTGGTTGCTGGGGTGGTGACGGTGCGTGGGCTAGGGGGATGCCCTGGGTGGGGCGTTCCTGAATCAGGGTGGTGGGGAAGCTACACAAAGAGCACGTTTTACTAAGGGAAAAATAATATAGTACGTAGCGCACTGCCCTGAATATATACTACATGCTTGATTTAGTTGGGATGATTTTACCAACGACTGCAAGAATGACATGGGCTTGTGAATCGCTGTGGAGACGAGAAAGAGGGGGAGTCAAAGGTGTCAGTCCCCAGGGTGTGGGCAGCATGCAAGAATGACTAAAATTGGGATTCTAGTGTGAAACGAAGAGCTTTTGAAGCTTAGATATAGTGTGGGCTGCTCTTTGCTTCCTTCAAAACCCCTTATATTTCCCCAGAGAGAGAGAACCTTCCCTCATTTCCCCCCTCCTCCCTTGTTCCCTCTTGTGACCCTTCCTGCTTCCCAGGGCTACCCATGTCCCGGGCTTTCAGCGCACCTTGAAGAGGGTAGAGTAATTCTCTGCGCTATGAGGGGGTGTGGGTTTAGGTGTCCGGTCTGGTCTGGGCTACTTCCCCAGCTGGGGCCTGAACCGGTGGCGATTTCTGTTTTCTCCTATTTGGGAGTAACAAGGAAGGATCCCCCTGCCTTGGATTCATTACTGAGCTCATGAGACGCAGCAGAAGCTGTCTGTAAGGCGTTTGGCTCGTTAATGTCATTTCCATCGTTCCCGAGGGTGGCAGTCCCTGCTCAGGAGTGGCCGTGTCCCACAACTATTTCCACAAACACTTCAGAGCACCCGTGTCGGCTAGCGCTGGGCCTGGGGTGGGGGGATCCAAGGACGACAGAGGCCAGAACCTCCACCCTCTAGACGGCTCCAAGCTTGGCCTGGGGAAGCTTGGAAACAGAGTCATGGGACGGAAGGACAATGTCAACTGGGATGAGATCAAGAGTGCAACGGTCTGCAATGGGATTTCACTGCTAGTGTTGCTTTAACATGGGGTGCGCTTTGCAGCTTGAACTTCTGTGTGAGTGGGAAACCCTTTCTGAGACCCCTTGGGAACATCCTTCAGCTGCTTCAACGTTCACCGTGTAGACTTGAGTCAACAAAACTATTCCTTGCAGGCAAAGGATCCCGTAGGAGGTGGTTGGAGAAAGGAAACTCACTCAGAAACCACGTGGGTAACACAGTGGCCTTTTACCGAATAGGTTTTATAAAAATCGGAGACGGAATGTGCCTGCCATCTCTCCCTCTGGTAGTAGGTAGAGGGCCCTGAAGGGACTCAACCAGGATTCTTCATCAATGCTTTGCATCCCTGGCTCCCCAATTCTGCGTCGAGGTGCCCCAGGGCCCTGCCGCAAGCTCACGAGCGCGTCACAGGATATTTTAAAGCTTGCAAAGTGAACACAGGGACATTCGCCAGATGCCACGCTGTGGGGTCCTTTGGACCTAACTACCTATTAATGGAACCATCAGCTGTATCTTTAAGCCTGGGGGCACTGCAGAGTATCACTGAGACACTGAAGGCATCTTGGACCGAGAACGTTTGGCCGCCTGTGGTGTGGCTTCAGCATGGACCCAATCTGATGGGACACGTGACAACCTGCCCGCTCACAGACAACCTCTTCTGCGTATCCCCTGCTCCGTTTTATCACTGGCCAGCTCCTTTGAACTTGCCGTTGCCAATTTGTTTCTGTCAAATGGTGGCGTGTTTGGCATGAGCTGGATCCTCATTCAGAGCACCCACCAATGGCTCAGCACCACGGGCAGCCGGGACTGCCGCCTTTCGGGGCTGAGAAAGAGCCACTTAGCACAGTGGCTGTGTCAAACGGACTCGACAGAGGTTGGCAGGGTTTGCCTTTAAGCCATCTGATGGCAGGGCCCGCGCCTCCTGCTTCCGGACCTCGTCACGTGCTTCCCCGCGGCAGGTGCCCCCCGGATCTCTCTGCTCACTCTTTCCTCCCTCCCATCCGCGCTCCCCTGCAGGCCCCGAAGTGGCCTGTCCCCCTTTGCATCCCTCCTGGGACTGTGCATTCTGCCTTCCTGGGGCTTCACTGGACTGTTGCCTTCAACTGCCTTTGGAACTCTCCCTCGCTAAAATTCTCAGCAGTTGGTGCCCTGGTTCTGCAGCCAGGTGGACTGGACTCCAGGTCTGAAGGAGGCGGTCCAGACCTTTGCGTGGAGACCCAGCAGCGAGCAGGCTGGAAATGCCCTGTGGAGTTGTGATGAGTCAGTTATGAACTTGATTGCAAGCATGGGGTCTGGGCCGGTGGAAGCTGCACACAGCACCGTCTCGTCACGGCCTGCTCATTTTCCGGGGGCTCTCGCTGCCGTAGCTGAAGAAAAACTTGATGTAGCAGGCCCAGCAGAGGCCAGCAGAGGAGATTCGTGGCCTGGGGGACTTTGGCCCCCTCGTATGGCCCCTCTCCTGCCTCCGCCCCTCTCCCCGAAGGCTCTTGCATCTTTCTAGGCATGCGACCTTTCGAATGTATCCAGCCCAGTGATGGGGCAGGGCTGTATGGGGATTTCTGTGCTGATTTAATAACCTTTCCCCTTCTCAGGACGACAGAGGAACCAATATCTCCGGGGTGGAAGTGTCCCCTTCTCCCCATCCTCCCAACCTCGGGGCCCTGCTTCCCGGGTTGTCCGGTTGTCCTTGTGACTCACCAAGTGTGTGGAGGACTGGGGGGCAGGGGGCTGGGAAGGGGCAGGTCTTGGCATGGACACTTGGACTCCTCAGAGTTGCCATCCACCCTGTGTGTCAGCCCCAAGAGGGCATTTTGGAGATGGACAGGGGCTTGGTCTTTTCCATTTTTTTTGAGTACCTTGAATATTTGAAAAAAGAAGAAATAAAATGCCAAAAACTGGTACAAAAAATTGTAGGTGGTATATTCTAAACAGCTTCTCGTCTTAGATATTTAGACGTTACTTAGTTTTATTTTTGGTATTGTGCATAAAGCTATGATGAATATTCTTCTAGCTAACTCTGCACACATAGCTTATTTTCTTAGACTACATTTCCAAAAGTGGAATTTCTGGGTCAGGAGGTAGAGCGACGACAGAAAACTTCTGTAAGAACAAATGTTACCTCCAAGGAAACTGATGTCCATGGCAGAGCATGAGAGCATTCTCTCTCCATCCACGTTATTAACACTCCCTCCACCTGTGGCAACTCGGCGGGTCGGGGGAAGGTGCACGCGAGAGCCCCCAGCCGTCACTGGGAGCTGCATCTTAGGAGAAACAAAGGGCACCATGTGGGACAACCAGGGGCCAGGTGTCTCGCGAGGGCAGTCCCGAGCTTGGGAAGGGCTGACCTGGCTGGAGGACAGAGAGGACTGAGACAAGGCACCAGGTGGCTGCATCGTCCGTGAGCACCAAGCCCGGGGATGAGGTCATTTTCAGAAACCCCCTGACCACAAGGAGCAGGAGGGCCTTGAGAGAACTGGAAGCACCCGTAGGCGAGGTCCAGGGACATCTGGTGCATGGGCTGGGCTTCTGTTTGGTTGTTCTCCTTCTTTTAAGAGGCAATACCATGGGTTCCTTACTGACAGCATCTGGGTACACTGGGAGGCGTTCCAGGAATAGCATGGGTTGGGGGGGGGTGAATGCTCGTGAGTGAGCAAAATCCACCTCTCCCTAGACTTTGCCCCTGACCTAGGCCTTGGGGTGAGAGGGTGTGTCCTTGTGCCCCCAGATGCAGGGCTGAATGATTCCTGATTGGAGGCGAAGGGCTTCTTGCAACATGGCACGTAGCTAGAGTGAACACCGAGGAAGCCTGCCACTCCCTCGTTCACCCATTGCCAGTCTTGCAAAGCCGGCACTGGAGGGGAAGCCTGGATGTCGGCGGGGCTGGATTTCCTTCTGCATTCACCCTTCCTTAGAGACTCTCTGGAAAGCCCCTGCTTTTACCATGCCGCCCCCGAGGAGAGCTCCTTCTCTTTGGCTTTTTTTTTTTTGCACACTGCAGACGCCAAGCTATTCTCCAGACTAGTGTTTTTTTTTTTTCTCCCCAAAAGAGAAACAAAGAAATAAGATAATTTGGTTTACAGTACGTAGTTACTTGTCTCTGGGTTAGGATTGCTGGCGGTTGCCCTGCCTGGCGTCCAGCTTGGCTCCCAAGTTTCTGAGGCCACATTTAACTCCGAGCGCCCCCGGAGCACGTTCAAGGACTATGAGTTGCCTTGAAATTCACACCCCAGAGAGCTGGCGGAGGCTGAATGGGAGTCCTCACTCCCTGTGAATTGGGAGTTGTATCTTGCTGCGGCAGCTCGCTCCTTCCCCGGTTATTCTCATGGATGATTCTTTTCAAATACTGCCTTTTTTTTTTTTTTGTCTCAGGCACCATTTCCAGCTAGATTCTATACTGGTCTCCACGTTGAGGGCTCCAGGGCTGCTGTAGCCAGTGAGCACAGACTGGGTGGTTTAAAACAACGGAAATGTATTGTCTCACAGTTCTGTAAGTCAGAAGTCAGAAATCAGGGTGTCAGCAGGGTAGGTTCCTTCCGGAGGCTCTGAGGGAGAGTCGGTTCCGAGCCCCTCTCCTTGCTTCTGGTAGCTGCCAGTCACCCTCGGCTTTCCTTGGCTTGTGGATACATCACTCCAGTCTCTGCCTCTGTCTTCATATGGTGTTTTCCTCTCTGTATGTGTCTTTAGGTGTCCTCTCCTCCTCTTAAAAGGACGAAAATCACTGGATTCAGGGCCCACCCCCCCTCCAGTATGATCTCATCTCAACTCATTACAGTTGCAAAGACCCTATTTCCAAATAAGGTCACATTCTGAGGTTCTGGGTGGCCATGGATTTTTGAAGGTCACCAGTTGACCCACCATGGTGTCTCGGTCTTCAGACCCTTCCATCCACCAATTCATTCCACACAGCTTGTCAGAGCCATTTTTCTCAACCTGCGCTTAGCAGGAGCACCTAACCCTCACTCTGGAACTCGGTGACTTCCCACTGCCAACAGAGTAAAGCCCTATCTCCTTAGCTCAGCTTTCGATGACGCCCCCTATCTGGTCCCAGCAATCTTTCTCGCATTCCTTTTCTCCACTACCCTACACATACTCTGCAGTCCCACTTGAAAGGTCTTGTACGCTGTGGCGCGTGCTGGGAGGGCTCTCGCCTCCTGCTCAGGCCTTTGTCCCTTGCCCAGATGCTCTCCTCCCCCAGCATCCATGTCGCGTCATACCTTTTTCCTCTGAGGAGAACATGGCTAGCCAGCTGAGGTCACGGGCTCAGCTCTGCCCCTAGACTGACTTGACACCCCCCTCTCCCCCTGCCTCCACTCTTCACCACTCCTCAGTGTGGAGCGATGGTGCTCTCTGCCGGAGCGGCATTTTTACCCAAAGATGAGTCTGTGTCTTATACTTCGTTGGGTCCTTGGATTGGAAAATGACGCATTGAGTCTTGTGGCTTCTTGGCAGATGACTGTGGGTGCCGCTGCTGTGAGCACGCAAGGGGTTTAGACCCCAAGTGACTGGGATGCTCACGGTTCAACGCCTGAACTCCATGCCTGTAGCCCTAGGACGGCTGACGTGGTTAAAGAGCTCTGTGCTGAGATGCAGGGAGGGGAAAGAGAGAATGGCTGCTTGCTTTGAGAGTCAAGGGCAATGGTCTTTCAAAGGAAGAGGGTACTGGCAGAAGGGCTGCAGAAGCAGAACCCCGGGGCAGGGTTCCAAGGGGCACTGGGCTCAGTGGGAAGAGCTGCGGCGTTATCCAGACAGTTGGTGGGCGAGATGGCTTGGCGGGGCAAGGCTGGGGAGGGAGGTAAAAAGGAGACCTGGAGTGCAATGAACAGGATAGCTTCCAACCCCTTTTGCTGTCAGATTTCGCAGGTGCTCTGAAAACTTGAAAGTAACAAGGAAGTTTTCACTCCAAAGATGGATACTAGTGTCTTTTTCCAGCCCCTCCTAAGTGGCAGTGATTGGCCATTGGCCACTGGCTCTTCAAACTCTCTTCCAAAGCCCTGGGTCTCTGTGGAGACACACAAGGAACACAGTTCATCTGGAGGCAGGTGTCCTCTAAACTTTCTTGCCTCCTGTGCTCCATCTTTTCCCTTGGCTTATGCTTCAGTTGCATCAAAGCCACATAGGCATTGTCCCTGGGGATCCAGAAGTGGTCCACCCCAAAAAGAATATAGCGGAGGTGTAAAGAATCAGAGAGAGAGAGTTCTGGGCAGATGCTCAAGGTGTGGGTGGCAGGCCACAATCTGACCTGTGACGATCTGTATTTCAGGTACCAGGATGTTTCTTACATCAAAATCTTTGCAGCCACCAAGGGCCCTTTCTTGCTGGGTCTTGGCAATACTCCTTCATGTTGTAGGTTTAGAAACTGAGGTTAAAGAAAGTAGGCGAGGAAGAATGCCTGCCCATGGAAATGTATATGGACAGCTAGTAATGGTAGCTCTCTGCTCCTTGCTCTGTTGACTCATAACTCTGCATGCATGATTTCACTTGGCTAGGTTCAAAAAATATCTATCTTATTGTGAAAGCAGTAAACCTTTGACTCCATTCAACAATTATAGTTTCTTAGACATCCCGTCTGTAAGGTTTGCCAGTTTTCTTCCTGACAAATTTCTAATTTGGCCATTTTGGTGGCCAACATTCCACAGAGGGGATGGATTTAGTCAAATTTCCTTTGTCAGTTAAGTATTCTGTGCAACATTTGTTTCCAGGTCCTAAAGGCAATTTTTGCTCAGGTTCAAACAAAACAAAAAAACCCAATCAAACAAAAAGGAAAGACCCGAGTTTGAGTTATTCCTGTCCATATACATAAAGAATGTCCATGAGTTTGAAATGTTTTGAGAATCAGGACGAGGGGGAGAGGAGACCAGAGGAAAAGGATGCATTGTTCATGATTCTGCTCTTACGCAGAGACTTTATTTTGCTGCTCCCTGATACTGGAATTTGCCATCCACCTCTGACAAAAATACAAAGAACATTTGACACAATGGAAAACCTGAAAAGATCTTTCAGTGGCTTAGTGTCCTGGCTGTGACTCAGAATTATTCATTAGATTTAAAAAAAAATGTGCATGCCCAGGCAGGCTCCGCAGCAGCGTAGCCCGGTGCCATTACTCTACCCTAGGAGGTTGAAGAAGATGTGGTCCATTAATATCGCTCCCCTGACAATAGCTTTTCCATCGATGGGGGCTGGGCTCATCCAACTCTAGTCTTACTTCTGAAACATCCAAGGATTCAAGGTAGTTGCTTCTGTGTTTCTTTTTCCAACTAGACAGTGAATTCCTTGAGGGAAAGGATGATGTCCGTTTGGCTTTGCATCTGTAGGGACCAGCTCAGTAATTGGCACATAAAAACACTGATAAAACAAAAAAAAAATTTTTTTTAATGAAGTGGTTTAAAAACAGCAAGATCCTCTATAAATTATACTCCTCTATATTCCTTCAGAGCATATAAATGTTTGATAGGAGGTTACACCAGGACTGGGATTCTGACTTCTAGTGGTGTGGGTACCTGGGGTTCCAGGATTTAAGAGAAAGACGAGACAGAACCCTGGTGAAAAGGGTAAAGCCAATGGGAAATTGTGGCATAGACGTTAGGGATGGAGGGTGAATTAGCTTCCTATAGCTGCTGTAATAAATTACACCAAGATGAGTGAGTTAAAACAACACAAACTTACCATCTTAACTGTTCTGGAAGTCAGAAGCTCAAAATGGGTCCTCCTGGGCTAAAATCTAGGTGTTGGCAAGGCTGTGTTCTTTCGGGAGGCTCTAGAGAATAGTTTTCTTGCCTTTTCCCATTTCTAGAGGTCGCCTACATCCTTTGGCTCATGGTCCCTTCCTCCATCTTCAAAGCCAGCATCTTCAAATCTCTGACTCTGATCCTGACCCTGAGCCTCCTGACTCCCTCTCTCACTTAGAAGAACCCTTGAGATTACACCAGGCTCAACTGGATAATCAAGGATAACTTCCCCATCTCGAGGTTACCTGATTAGCAGCTGAAATTCTATCTACAACTTTAATTCCCTCTTACCATGTAACATAACATATTCACAGGTTCCGGCGAGTGAGGCACGGAGGGCTTCTGGGAGGGAGGCATTATTCTGCTTACCACAGAAGGACACTTGGGGGTCATAGAGTCCCGTGTCTTTGTGCTACACTCGAGGAAACTCAAGCTCACAGAGTTCCTGTGAATTCCAACTGTTTCCTCCACAGAAGGGTAATCTCCCTCTGAGGCCGGACCCCTGCACCCAGAGCCTGAAGCAAGACTCAGCAGGAGGCCACTGGCCTCCTCTTCCTCCAGGTCTTCCTTCCACACCTGTGCCTCGTCGCTTTCCTGCCTCATCCAGGGGAGGGTGCTGGGGTGTGTGTTTGGGGGGGGGGCATGGCACACTTGACCCACCCACGTCCACACTGAATGGAGAGTGGCCATTTCATGGGGTCAGAGAATGGATTGGACCCATCCATAAGAGCCCTGCCATGTTGGCAGAAGTGTGAGCTCCTAGAAGTACAGATGCCAGGTGCCTAACTGGGGACATTGAACCCAGGGACTGGGGGCCCCAAGAGTCTGAAATCCTGGAATTTCCTTCCTAGGGAGTCACAAAAGGGGAGCAAGAGGGTGATCCCCAGCTGGCTGGTTTACGACTGACAATGACATTGGTGACATTGCTGCTGGGGTTTCTCAGCCTGGAGACCCTGTTGGACCAGGGCTGGCTCCTGGCGAGAAAGGGTTCCCACTGCTGAGTGTCCTTTGAGGAGACGCCGGCGATTCTGGCATCGGTGCTCAAGTTTAAGGCAGTTGGGGATCCCGGAGGCCCAAGAGCAGGTCTCCCGTCAAGGTCAGGGCCAGAGGAGAAGACACAGGAGGACTTACTGCGTGAGACACGTTTACTTGGAAAGAGCAAATCATGATCTGGGGGAGCAGATGACCAGGGGAGGGTACCAGGTGTCATTCCCAAAGTCCCCTCCTTCCATGTCACTCCATTCTGTGTTGCTGGCCAGCCCCTTTACCCTCACCACTGTAATGAGAGCTGGAAACCAACAAGAACCTGGCCTCCAGCCCAGGACATGGGGGCCCAGGGACCTTGCTTGGAAAGTGGATTTCTCAGAACTCTGGGATGTAGCCAGCCTTGGGAGGAAGATGGGGTGCTGAGCAGGGACGGGACCACTGAAGAAGGCAGGGAGGACCTCTGCGAAGCCCATGGCTGGGAAAGTCAACTCAGAGTGGAACTACAGAGCTCCCCTCCGTCCCCAGTGGTTGACAGGTGGAGAAAAGGACCCCGATCTCCAGAGGTGGCAGCAAAGAGAGAAGCAAGGTGTCCACTGCCCAGGCGAGACCCCAAGTCCAGTGTCCAAGCACCTGGGGATATTGGGATCACCCTGAGCAAGCTCTTTTTTCCATTGAGAGAAAGTCCCTAGCCCAAGATTCTGGACCCCAAACCCAGCATTCTCTGAAAGAGACAGAGCTTAGGGTCTGAAAGGGCAGAGGGAGCTTGCAGGAAAACCTGTGCGGATGAACCCAGGGACAACCCGTGGACTCGGGCCAGGGATTTGGCCGAGGCTGAGGTCGGTTGTCCCAGTGACTATGGTAGTCGAGGACGATGGGGGTGGAGGGGGGGCAGGATGTGCTTCTGGGGAGACACGATATCAAGGGAGAGCCAGGAGGGGGCTATGCATCAGCCTGAGGGACATTTCTCTGGGTAGGCGTGATCGAGGATGCTCAGCGGGCTGTGAGGACCGAACCCCGCCTCCGCAGTGGTGCTGAAAACCTGCCAGCCCTGGGGAGGAGAGAGGCCTGATACACTTCATCTACACCTACAGCGGCAGACAAGAAGGCAGGGTGCCTGCCTTTCCCAAGGAAGAGTCCTTTGGGAAGCACTGCAGCCCCCAGTCCCCCTACCTGCCTGCGCCTTCCATGGGCTGCACGACCCAGGCTCCCAGGGGCGAGCCCCCCTCAAAGTAGAAATGAGCCCTAAAGGAGGGGCAGATGCTCTGTCTGGCCTGGGGTGTCTCTCCTTGAGTTAATGGCCACGCTGCATGTGCCCTGGACTGGATGTCACTGGTGGTCGCCTGGGGCTCCCGTGCCCTCCGAATCTCCCTCTCCGAGACTGGGCGGCAGCTCTTCGGTGCCTTGCGGGGCCCTGGGAGCTCCTGACAGCAGCTCCTGGGGACCGGATGGCTGAGCGCTACGATCCTGCGTTGGGGACGCTGTGCTCAACTCCCAAGTGGGCAAGGACCCACGACGGCCCTTCCTTTTTCTCTGGGCTCTCCTGACAGCTTCTGGGATGGACAGACTGGAATAAGAGAACCCAGCCGAAATGCAGGGAGAAGCCAGAGGTAAGGTCTCTGGCCGACACGAGGCGGTGGAGGGCTGCCTCTAAGACCCTCTTCCTGGTGGGTGAGAGCAGCATGCGCCCCGGGAAAGCCCCCCCAAGGAAGCCCATGGCCTCGGGGCCCACGGCAGCCCTCTTGGGACTGATGAGTTCGTCTGTATTCAGCCAGGTGTGTGTTTCCCAGAGGGACCCTGGCCGGCCACCCCGGTGTAACTGCCTCTGAGTGGAGACTGGATCTCGAGCAGAGAAAGTCCCGCAGGCTCTATCTGGCACAGGGAGAACCCCCAAAGATAGGGGACGGAGCCGGCCATTTCTGGGAGCTGGAGCGGGTCTGGCCGAGGAATCCCAGCAGTCGGCATGGCACTACTAAGTTACTTCTGGTTCTCCTGCGAGGACTTCCGAGACATTGGATTCATTTCCAGAATTTCTGTCCCCACACCAGGAGTTCAATACCCCGTTTTTCACCCAGTTGGGCACAGGAGTTGGATAATGGCCGTGAAGTAATGTGTTTGAGAATCTGGTCTGCCACGACCAGCACCACTATTTTGAAGTTCTATCATGTATCCAGTTGGCTATTGTTTTACATGAGCTTGAGTGTGGTTTGTCAAGGTCTGTGACGCAGCCATGAAGATTGCCTGTAACCGCGTCACGCTTGTGGATTCACTTGGCAAGCGAAGCCACTGTTTTTGGATCTAGGGTTTCCAATTCAGAGCAGCTTGTCACACAGACACTCAGCCCCGCTTGCCTGGGTTTGGGTCCCTACTTTGCCTCTGTGACCTTGGGCAAGTGCCTTAATCTTCCTGTCCCTCAGTTTCCTCATCTGTAAAATGGGGCTTAATCATAGGGTTGCTGTGGAGAGCGAATGAGTTAATAGGTGTAAAATATATAGAACAGTGCTTGGCAGGAACTAAAGACTCAAATGTTAACTACTATTATTATCCTTAATTTTATTTCTGTTCTTAAAAACTATTCCCTTTGTGTGGATTCTGCAATTTTTTTCAGGGAAAATTTGCTCCTTCCTTTCTCCTGACCTGACAGCATGCCTGGGGAAATAAGACAGCTTGTTTTGGGACAGATGATTCTGGAAACATGTCAGGAATAATATATGGAAATGGAAATTTTCAGTATCTTTTAATCTATGCTCAGCATTAAGCCCTGTGCCCTTTACAACTGGTTGAGCTTGGTAAATGGTCGATAAATAATTTCAGTACATTCACCAAATCACTTTTGGTTGTTTCTAGGTCCAGAGTCTGGGAAAATGTCATTGGAGAGTAGCTAGCATGGAGATCTCACAGTTTCCCTCCCTCTACTATTCTGGTATTCTCTGGAGCTGGGAAGCTGGCATAAAAAAACAGTCAAGATTTTGAAGCTACAGTGGATTATATTCTGTTTCTTTCAAAATTCTTTTCACATCGTCCCTGGCAGATAGGCCCACCAGCTTTCCTATCAACAGTGAAGACTAGAGCAGCATCTGTGTAGAGCCTGAGGTCTGTGCCCACAACCTGATGGCTGGAGCCACCTCCCTGGCTATCTCTTCCAATTGATGGGATAGTGTCTGTAAAAATATTTTGGAAGTATGAAAAGTGGCACATTGGCCTTCATGATAAACAGAACTAAATGTAACATATTTTAAAATTTAGAATCTCAACGAACAAAAGCGATCTCTGTTTTCTTTCTCGGGGCAAATTTCCTGGCATTTACACACCTTAAATGTTTTACGTGATCCCAGGGGGGTTGTTGTCATAATGAACAGAGAAACGTTCATTTATATAGAGCTCCTGATATATTTGCATCTAACAACTCAGCGTATCTCACCCCCGAGAGAGGTGGGGTGCAGTTGTGGAGCAGAAGTCCTCGTGTTGCAGCCCCCAAGTGGACTCTGTTAGACTCCCTCCCCTCGCCCCCAACTCCCCTGCTCCCCAAAGCCCTGGGCTGTTAGGTGCACCTTTGAATGGGGAGGGTGTCAGAGGTACAGGAAAGACAAATCCTGAGCCTCTGATGGCTGGAGAAGGGGAAGACCTTGGGGTCCTGTGCAAAAACGGGCCAAGACCCCAGTCTGGCCTGGGGTGTCTCTCCTTGAGTTAGTGGCACGGGGACTCCCCAACAGCAGTTGACCCAATTGATCCACTCCGTGGTGGGAAACATAGGCTCTGCTTCTCCAGCGTCCCAAATGGGAGGTGGGGTGGCAGTGGGGACCCGGGACAGCAGATGAAGCAGCGGAGGCAGGCTTGTTTATTTTCTTTTTTTTTTTTTTTTTTTTTAATTTTTTTTATTGTTATGTTAATCCCCATACATTACATCATTAGTTTTAGATATAGTGTTCCATGATTCATTGTTTGTGCATAACACCCAGTGCTCCATGCAGAACGTGCCCTCCTCAATACCCATCACCAGGCTAACCCATCCTCCCAACCCCCAAGGCTTGTTTATTTTCAAGGAGACTAGAGTGGAATCAGAAAAGATAGTCCCAGCCAGAGGATAGTAAACACGCTATTGTTTTTGAGTGCTTATTATCTACCTGGCGCTGGTTACCTGGTGCTCTCACTGGGTATGGACTTCTCAAGTCTCAAACCCGGGTGCACATGGAATACTTCCTATAAGTCAGTTTGTACCCAGAGTTCTCATTTCATCCAATAGTAGAAACTGCGTTCACGCTGATTCAGCCACCCCGGGTTTTCTGGGCAGGCTTGGAATGTAGCAGCTTTATTCCTCCCTAGCCCATCACCCAAGCCCCCAGGGATTGTGCCCCTCAGCTCCCCAGAGCCTTAACAGTCACTGGGGGTTGGGGAATGGCTAGGGGGAGGGGAGTGGTGGTCTTGGGAGCTATTCCCTTGGGCCCCAACCCTGCCAGTTCTGGGGTGCCTGTGGGCCTTCTCCCTGCCACTTCTGTCTGTGACCATCTTGGCTTCCCACTCCTGAGCCCCCATGAGACAGCAGGCCCTCTGAGCCCGTTTCAGCCCTGGGACAGTGTCACATTGGGCCCGTGGAGGCCCAAGTTCTCTGGCCTGGCCGCTTGCCTGGGTCCCTGGGAGCCCGCGTGGGCTGGGCCTTGGGGGCGCTGGGCAAAGCCCAGCGGCGGTCTTGCTTTCCTCGCAGCATGGGCGCTGGCCTTAGCCTGGCAGCCCTCCGCCCTCGGCAGTGTAGAAGTGGTGGAGGCGGCAGAGGGATGCTTCTGTCGAGGCTTCCTTCAAACCTATTTTCACGCTGGGACTCGGCCTCTTCCAATCCTCTCTCCAAAGACTGTGTTTGGTTTCTCTTTGCGTCTTGTCCCTTCTCTCTGCCAGTGGCCACTGCCTGAGGGAGGAGGAGTGGCAGTTAGGGTGCATGGACAGCGAGGTTGAGTCGCCTGTGTCGCTTTACCTAGTCCCTCGTGTTTGCCGCGGGCCGGTTCTGCGGTTCTGTGACCAGCCAAGTGGAGGCAGACACAGATGGGGGTGGTTTGTCACCTCGCACGAGCCGGTAAATGGCAGAGGTGGGGCGCAGAGCCAGGACCCTCCCACCCCAGCCCTGGGCTGTTCAGCACCCCAAGCCCGGATTTCTAAAATGAATGCATTCGTGGGGGTGTTCTCTTTTAAGGCCAATAGTGCGGTGTCTTGAGCTTTTCCCTATTCTTTAGTGCTCCTTTAAAAGGAATGATTTTTAACAACTAGACTTCTTAATCTATTTTTGCCCACTGCCCTCCACCCACAGCTACCAGTTTGTATTTATGAGTCTGTTTGTTTGTTTGTTGTGTTTTGTTATTTAGATTCCACATATATGTGATATCATATGATATTTGTCTTTCTCTGACTTATTTCACTTAGCATAACACCCTCTGGGTCCAACCATGTTGTTGCAAGTGGCAAGATCTCATTCTTTTTTATGGCTGAGTAATATATTCCATTGTATATATACACCACATCTCCTTTATCCATTCACCTGTGGATAAACACTTGGGCGGCTTCCATATCTTGGCGATGATAAATAATGCTGCAATAAACATAGGGGTGCATCTATCATTTTGAATTAATGTTTTCATTTCCTTTGGATATATTCCCCAAAATGGAATTGCTGGATCTTATGGTAGTTTTATTTTTAATTTTTTGAAGAACCTCCATATTGTTTTCCGTAGTGACTCCAATTTACATTCCTACCAACAGTGCACGAGGCTTCCTTTTTCTCCATATCCTCACCAACACTTGTTATTTCTTGTCTTTTTAATTCTAGTCATTCTGACAAGAGTGAGGTAATACTGTGTTTTGATTTGCATTTCCCCGATGATGAGTGATGTTGAGCGTCTTTTCATGTGTCTTGGCCATCTGGATGTCTTCTTTGGAAAAATGTCTACTCAGGTCCTCTGGCCTCTTTTTAGTCAAATTGTCAGTTTTTGATGTTGAATTGTAGAAGTTCTTTATATATTGTGGATATTAACTCCTTATCAGATAGATTTATCATTTGCAAATATCTTCTCCATTTAGGTTGTTTTTGTTGTTGTTGTTGTTGATTGTTTCCTTTGCCATGCAAAAGCATTTTATTTTGGTGTTTAAAGTAAGTTTAATGATTAAGTTAAAAAAATCAATTCTCTATGGACTTTCTGAGGAATTTTAAAAACATACGTCAAAGGATCCAGAAGTCCCAGAAATCCTCTGTGTGCACCCTCTGGTTAGACCTGTCTTTCCTGAAGAAACTGCATTCAAGTTAATATATGATTTTCTACCCATTCTGCGGTGTTGTGACTTAGTTACTAATTTTTATAGTATTTATTTCCTACTCTTCAAATGCATTGTTGTTAGTTTAATAGGTTTCTATGGACTGGACTTGGAACCCTAACACAACCAATTGCATTATTTTTTTTAGAAAAATGTATTTTGAGTTCCTCATCCAATGTATAGACATATTTTTTAGAACTCAGTCCAGTTTTTGGTGGGAAACATCTTTTGTTCTGATATTAAATATCTGAAAATTATTTCTCTGGCACACAATTTGAGAAAAATGTAGTACTTTTATTCTTTTTTTTTTTTTTAAAGATTTTATTTATCAGAGAGAGAGCAAGAGAGCGAGTGAGCACAAGCATGGGGAGTGGCAGGCAGAGGGAGAAGCAGGCTTCTCGCTGAGCAAGGAGCCCGATGCGGGACTTGATCCCAGGACCCTGGGATCCCCATGACCTGAGCCAAAACCAAATGCTTAACCAACTGAGCCACCCAGGCATCCTGTATTTTTATTAGTCTTATGTTTAACTCCTGCAATAGTTGTACTATTGAAAAAGGCAGGTTTGAAGTTGATATAACAGGATGGATATAAGAATAACAGGTTAAGAGAAATGAACATCTTTTCTCCTCCTCAGCCAAAGAAAGAGAGCCGACATTGGGTTTATTTCCTTTTTCTAAGTTTTTTCTTTAGTAGTAATGATTTGTATTGCATGTTGTAGGAAGGCCAAAGGGCTTAGGTGAAACTGAAACCCTTAGGGGCAGGTAGAGGAAGTCCACTTCCAGCAAGTGAACAGGTCAAGCTGCAGGTGCCTCTAAGACCCCTGAGGGATTACAGCTGATGGCTGAGGGATCTGGGAAGGCAAGAGAGGCTCAAAGATGGCTTGATGAAAATGGTACAATCCAATGACAGTGGGCATTTTCCTCCAAGATGGGGAAAGAAGAGTGGTGTCACATGGTAAGACCAGTGCCCACTGGTTGGGGACCTGTGTTTGGCTACATATCTGGACAATCCCCGCTACTGCAGAATTTCACTGATTTCTCCAATATTCCTGGGGCACTGAATATACTTGATGGGTCTAGGTCACTAAGTTCTTCCTTTTCCCCCATCCCAAACTGGATGCAGTAGGCACTCTCAATGGGTTGCCCTTATGCCCTGGGACAACTTTGACTGTTTCTGTGCATCCTTCCCATCCCTCCTATGGCTTTGGTGTGCTAGGAGTATATATTCACTCTCCCAGCCCAGAGTCTGACCCGACCCCCTACTTTTTTTTTTTTTTTTACACCAACCAGAGTTTTAATAGAAATACAACCAGCATAGGAAAACTGAAAACTACCTAAATCCAAACCAGAATGCCAAATGGTCAAGGCAACGGCAGAATTTCTGACCCTTTGACTTAGCCAGTCCCCAAATAAAAACCAATGAAGATGATGAAGTGAAGAGTGAAGTACTTAATAGAGATTTTAGGGAGCAGGGAGAGCTATTCTGTCTCCAATCAGGATACAAGGTCACACTGTTTAACTTACTATTGCTGTGTCCAAAGCTTAGTGGCTTAGAGTAACAACCATCATTTATTTTGCTTATAAGTCTGCAATTTGGGCTGGGCTCAATGGGGACAGCTTGTCTCCGTTCCATGTGTCGGCTCTGGTGGCTCTACTAGGACCAGAAGGCTCACTTTCAAGATGACTTATTCCCACGGCTGGCAAGTTGGTGGTGGCTTTCAGTTCTTCGCCACATGGATCTCTTCATGGGGCAAAGTGCACTTCCTCATAGCACAGCATCTAAGTTCCAAAGCAAGTGCCCCCAAGAGCCAGGAAGTGGAAACTGACATTTTCTTACGACCTGAGCACAGCATCACTTCTGCTATATTTTATTGGTCAAACAGTCACAGAGTCCAGATACAGGTGGAGGAGTCAAAGACCCCACCTATCAATAAGTATTAACACATTTTGCTGCCATGTTTTCAAACTTCCGCAAGCAACTTCTATCAAACTGTGATGGCTGACAACCTGAGAGTCATCTTTGTCCCTCCCATTTCCCTCCCTCACCCTTTATGTTTAATGTAGTACTAAGACCTGTTTTTTTAGTTGTTTTTTTTTTTTTTTATTGTGGTAAAATATACATAAAAATCACCATTTTAATAATTTTAAAGTATACAATCCAGTGGCATTTGCTACACTTACAATTGTTAATTGTAAATCATCACCAGTATCACTCCATTCCCCTCTGCTCCCAGCCCCTGGCAATGACTCATCTGCTTTCTATCTCTATGGATTTGCTTATTTTGGATATTTCACATGAGTGAATTATACAATATATGGCCTTTGTGTCTAGCTTTTTCCACTTAGTGTATGTTTTCAAGATTTATCCATGTTGTATATACATACCAGTATTCATTTCTTTTTACTGCCGAGTGATAGTCTATTGTATGGTTACACCATATTTTGTTTATCCATTTACCAGTTGACGGACATTTGAGTTGTTTCCACCTTTTGGCTATGATGAGTAGTGCTGCTGTGAATATTTGTATATAAGTTTTTGTTTTAAATACGTGATTTCAATTCCTTTGTGTATATATCCAGGAGTAGAATATCTGGGTCATATGGTAATTCCATGTTTAACTTATTGAGGAAGCCCCACACTGTTTTCCATATTGGCCTCACCATTTCAAATCACCACAAGCAATGTATGAGGGCTCCAATTTCTCCATATCCTCACCAACACTTGTTAATTTCTGTAGTAAGTGTGAAGTGGTAACTTGTGATTTTGGTTTGCATTTTCCTAATGACTAATGATGTTGAGCATTTTTTCATGAGTTTGTTGGTCATTTGCATATCTTCTTAGGAGAAATGTCTGTTCAAATGCTTTGGCCATTTTTTAATGGGGTTGTCTTTTTGTTGTTGACCTGTAATTGTTATATATTCTAAAACAAGATGTTTACCAGATATATGATTAAAAATATTTTTCTCCCAGTCTGTGGGTTGTCTTTTTCCTCTCTTTATAATGTTTTTGGTACATTAAAGTCTTAAATTTTGATAAAGTCTGATTTATTTTTTCTTTTGTTGCTGCTTTTGCTGTCATATCTAAGAAACTGTTGGCAAATTTAAGGTCATAAAGATTTACCACTGTTTTCTTCTAAGAGTTTTATTTTTAGCTCTTATATTTAGGTCTTTGATCCTTTTTGAGTTAATTTTTGTATATGACGTGAGGTAAAGGTCCAACTTCATTCTTTCACATGTGGCTATTCAGTTGTCTAGATAACACCATTTGTTGAAAGGATGATTATTTCTTCATTAATTGGTCTTGGTACCTTTGTAAAAAAATCAGTTTTTCACAGATGTATAGCTTGTATTCTGGACTCTTAATTCTATTCCATTGATCTCTATGCCTACCACACTATTTTGGCTATTCTTAGCATTGTACTAAATTCTGAAATTGGGATGTGTGTGCTCTCCAATTTTCTTCTTCTTTTTCAATGTTGTGTTTTGGGTCCCTTGTAATTTCATATGAATTTTGGGATCACCTTTTTCATTGATACTAAAAAGGCCACTGAGATTTTAATATAGGCTGCACTGACTTTTAAGATTGCTTCAGAGAGTAGTCCCATGTTAACAATATTGTCTTTTAATCCATGAACATAGGATGTCTTTCCATTTATTTAGCTCTTTAATTTCCCTGAGCAATATTTTGTAAGACTTAGCGTATAATTTTTGTACCTCCTTGGATAAATTTAGTCCTAAGTATTTTATCCTTTTAGGATGCTATTAAAAATGGAATTGTTTTCTTATTTTCCTTTTCAGATTGTTCATTGACAGTATATAGAAATATAGTAGATTTATATGTGTTGATCTTGTATACTGTAACTTTGCTGAATTCATTCATTAGCTCCAATAGCTTTTTTGGTGTGGATTCTTTAGGATTTTCTTTATATGAGATCATGTCATCTGCAAATAGAGTTTACTTCTTCATTTCCAATTTGGGTGCCTTTTATTTCTTTTTTTTGCCTTATTTGCCTGCATAGAACTTGTGGTAAAAGTGGGTAAAAGTGGTAAAAGTGGGCATCCTTAACTTCTTATTTCTAATTTAGAGAAAAATCTTTTCAGTTTTTCACTATTGAGTTTGTTAGCCATGGGTTTTCCAAAATACCTCTTATTTTGAGGAGGTTTCCTTTATTCCTAGTTTGTTGAGTGTTTTTATCATAAAAGGGTGTTGAATTTTGTCACAATTCTTTTTTGTATCAATTGAGATAATCGTGTGGCATTTCCCTTCATTATCTTAATGTGGTGCATTATGTTGATTGATTTTTGTATGTTGAACTACCCTTGCATTTCTGGGGTAAACGCCACTTCGTCATGGTGGATAACCATTTTAATGTGCTGTTGGATCCAGTTTTCTAGTATTCTGTTGAGGATTTTTGCATTTGTATTCATAAGGGCTGTTTGTAGTTTTCTTTTGATGTCTTTGTCAAGCTATGGCCTCATGGAATAAGTTAGGAAGTATTCACTCCTCTTAAATTTTTGGGAAGAATTTAAGAAAGATTAGTGTTAATTCTTTCTTTCTTTATTATTTTTAGATTTATTTATTTATTTATTTGACAGAGAGAGAGCACAAGTAGGCAGAGCGGCAGGCAGAGGGAGAAGGAGAAGCAGGCTCCTCACAGAGCAGAGAGCCCCAAGTGGGGCTCGATCCCAGGACCCTGGGATCATGACCTGAGCCGAACGAAGGCAGATGCTTAACGACTGAGCCACCCAGGCGCCCCTAGTGTTAATTCTTTAAATGTTTGGTTGAATTTACCAGTGAAGCCCTTTGGTCCTCTGCTTTTGTTGTTATTGGGAAGATTTTGATTACTGATTTAATCTCTTTACTAGTTATAGGTCTGCTCAGATTTTCTATTTCTTTTTAAGTCAATTTTGGTAGTTTGGTGTGTTTCCAATAATTGGTTCAATTTCCTCTAGGTTACTAATTTGCTGGCATACAATTTTTCATGGCGTTCTCTTACAATCCTTGTTCTCCTGGTTTCCTTTATTTCTTTGTACATGGTTTCCTTTAGCTCTTTGAGCATATTTAAGACTTTATTTAAGGGCTTTGACTGGTAAATCCAATGTTTGGCCTTCCTCAGGGATGGTTTCTCTTAATTTCTTTTTTCTTGTGAATGAACCATATTTTCTTATTGGGTTTTTTATTTTTATTTATTTATTTTTAATCTCTTTGTCTCCCCTCTCTCTTTTTGTGTTGGAAACTGGATATTTTCAATACCATAATGTGGCAACTCTGGAAATAAGATTCTCCTCCATCTTCAGGATTTGTTGTTGCTACGTAGTGTGGGATATTGTGGTTTGTTTGTTTAGGGACTTTCCCAAATGATTTTTGTAAAGATCATATTTTTTTGTCATGTGTGACCACTAGAGTCTCTTAGTGACTGGCTAATAATTTGACAGATTCCTGTAAAGTTCTAGAGCGGCAAAAATAAATAAATAAAATAAAATAAAATAAAAATAAAATAAAATAAAATAAAATAAAATGAAAGAAAAGAAAAAAACCTTTGCAGTGTTTGCTAATTGTTGTTGTGTTGGGGGCACTTCCTCACCACTCAAACAGGCCATTTATAACGCTGCCTTAGCCATCACTCCCTGCTTGTGTGGAGCCTAAAAGTTAGCCAGAGGTGAAAGCTTAGGTTTTTAGGTCTTTTCTGAGTGTGGGACATCCACAGGATCCCCTTGATTCCTTGGCATATGTAGAAGGCCCCCAAAGCCCTCACCTCCCCATGCATCTCCCTTCCAAGCTTTCCCTTCCCAAGGTCCTCAGCCCATCCATTGTTTACCTTGTTTGCCATCTCCTGCCTCGGCAGCTGTGGTTAGAACATTTACCTTTGAGTGCTTTTGACAAACACCATCTGGGAGGCTGCCCTAGCCTGAGAAAGTGCCAACTAATTCCTCGGGGATCCACCAGCCAGGTCAAATCCCACAACCACGGTTTCTGGAGAATGAGACCAACATTTCCCCCGTCAGACACCAGCAAGCCACAGCAGGAATGTGGGCCACCATCTCTATTGCTGCTGATGAGCTGAGGACATAGCAGGTAGATAAGTTAAAATGCCACAGTGCTCTTTTATAAAAATTTGGTAGCTTCATTCTTCATTTAACATTGCCCTGGTTGTTGAAAGTTTTTGATTAGTTTCCACAGTTCTGAAAAACTTGATTCTGATAGTTTTTGCTGGCTTCAAAATTGCTTTTTGGAGTTTCTTACTTTTCCATACATCATTGTATCTGTTGATTTTAGTTCTAAAACATGTCTAAAATATGGCTTCTTTTTATCTTTTCCTACTGCCATCACTCTGGACTAGGACATCATCTTTGTCACCTCATTGAAATGCCTTCCTAAGCTGGTCCCCTGACTCCCACCCTTGTTTTCCTATAAGCCAGAGTGATGTTTTAAAACACAATTCTGCTTAGGTCACTCATTCGCTTAGAACAAAGTCCTGAACTTTCATCTCTTCTCCTGCTCTCTGAGCTTTAGCCCCACTCTCCTCTCCGATGGGCTTTGGGTGGAATTTTCCTTGTGCAAAAAATGCTTTATCCATCACTTTCTCTTGTTAATGCATAGTCACCTTTTAGGTCTCAGCTCAAGCATCACTTCCTTGTAGAAGGTTTCCTTTCTTGGCCTAGACTCGGGTCCTAGCACCCTGTATTTTTCTTTTCTAGCACTTGAATTAAACATTTATTTGTGCAATTATTTGATTAATGGCTATCTCCTTAATTAGACCGGTAAGCTCCAGAAAAGCTTTGTTTTTCTGCTACCTGTTGCGAGTGTCTAGCACATGTCCACTGTAACGGGTTTAATGGTGGTCCCCCGAAAGCTATGTCCATTTTCTAATCCCCATAACCCGTGGATGTGAACTTATTTGGAAAAAAGGTCTTTGCAGATATAATTAAGTTCAGATTTTGAGATGTGGAAATCATCCTGTATTATTTGGATATGCCTAAATCCAATGACAAATGTCCTTATAAGGGACATACAGAGGAAAAGACAAAAGAGGAAGCAATTTGACTATAGAAGTAGAGATTTGACCACATTTGTGATGTGACCACAAGCCAAGTAATGCCAACAGACCCCAGAAGCTGGAAGAGGCAAAGAATGGATTCTCTCCTAGAGCCTCCAGACAGAGCATGGCCTGTTGACACCTTGATTTCGGACCCCTGGCCTCTAGAACTGTAAGAGAATAAATTTCTCCTGTTTTAAGTCACCCAATGTAAGCCACCTAGTCTTTACAGCTGCCACAGGAAATGAATACACCTGACATACAGCTGGTGGGCAGCAAATATTTATTGGCTGAATAAACAAAAGCAGGAAGTGTTTTAATCATTTTGAAGACACTGAGCTAAAATAGTTGTTTCAGGATTCTGGGCCAGATCTAGGCTCGGCAAGAGAAGGTGTTGGAATTATTCAGGGATTGTACTTGTCTAGCTAGGCTAGATTAATAACAGGTTAACCCCCAAGTTGCAGGGGTCAACACAAAGTGTACTCCCTACTCATGCTCTGTGTCCAACGTGGATCTGTGGGGGTGGGGTTGAGGGGTGACACTACTCCAGATAGTCCCCTGGGGATACAGACTGACTGTCTTGTAGCTGCACCATCTAGAAAATGTGGCTTCTTTAGTCACCACAGAAGGGGAAGGAAGCACAAGGGGACTTCACTCTGGTTCTTCTATGCCTCAGTCTGGTAGTGACACACATCAGCCCTGGTCACAGCACTTCGGCTGTCACTGGTCACCTGACTATGCCTAACTGGGTGGCCAAAGTGTCTAGGGTAGCGTGTGGGAATTGGATGAAGAGTAGGTGTCTCGGCTGTGATGTTTGCTAAGAAAGTGGTATTTTATTCTTTTATGCAACATGTATTTATTAAGCTCCTGTGATATGCTAAGGTAGGGTCCTCACCAGAGTCAGGCATTTGTACTCCATTATGATGAAGTTTCAGAAACAGAAAACATGAGTCTGAACCTCAGCGCCTCCATTTCAGTAACCATTTAACCCTGAGCAACTTTCTTAAACTCTCTGAGCCCCAGTAAAGATTTTCTTTTAGGAAAACTCCGCTCCGCCGTGATTCCTTATCTCCAGGGTTTGATTGACCTCAGGCAATCCTTGTAAGATACTCTTTACAGGCCAGAGTGGCTGAACAGGTGAGCATGTGATCTAAAGGATGCTCAGGAGTTGTCCTTAATGGCTGGGGAAAGATGCTCTCCCTGTGGGTGTGAGTGAGGAAGCTGGTAGCCCAATTTGCTGTTGGCAGCCATCCTGCATGCCTGAGGCCAGCCAGCCCTGAGATGAAACTACATGGTGGATGACAGGGATTGAGTTCTTGGGACATCCCTGAGCCACAGGAGCAACCCTTGCTGAAGTCTGCACCACCTCGGGAGCTTTCAGTAATGTGAGCCAATAAATTCTCCTGAAGAGTTGAACCTGTCCGTGTTGGGGTTTCTGTTCACCGCAGCTGAAGCAGCCTACATGATCCACACCTTCCAATGCTGTTACAAGGATATTTGAGATCTTCCTGGTTTCAGGTCTGATAAATGCTTTTGGACTGAAATCAGGACATTTTGGGTACGATGTTGTAAGACTCTGGATCTTATTTAAGTTTTGTGTTTTTAGCAGCCTCCTCTAATGCCATTCTGGTGGGGGGAGGGGGGCACTATTCTGTTACTGCCAGGCCTCTGCTGATACTTCCCTGGCAGGGAGGGAAGAGGAGGGAGCACCTCCTTCCTGCTGCCCATGTGGCTCCCACTGACACCCTAGGGAGGTGGTCTTGTTACCACTGAGCCATAACAAGCCCTGGTTCTCCACTAAGCCTCCTCTGATGCCACCTCTGGTGGTTGGCCAGGCTGCTACTACATGGTACCACAGACTGGGGGCAGGGCTGAAATATCAGACATTTATTTCCTCATGGTCCTGGAGGCCAGAAGTCTGAGATCAAGGTGTCACCAGGTTGGTTCCTCCTGGGGCCTCTCTCTGTGGCTTGTACATGGCCATCTCCTCCTCCCTGTGTCTTCACATGGTCTTCTGGGTGTGTGTGTGTGTGTGTGTGTGTATGTGTGTCTGTGTTCTAGTCTTTTTTTTTTTAAGATTTTATTTATTTATCTGAGAGAGAGCACGTGTGCGTGTGAGCAGGAGGAGGGGCAGAGGGAGAGGGAGTGCAAGAATCCCAAGCAGACTCCACGCTGAGCATGGAGCCGGATGCAGGGCTCCATTCCATGACCCTGAGATTGTGACCGGAGCCAAGACCAAGAGTGGGATGCTCAACTGACTGAGCCACCCAGGCGCCCCTCTAGTCTCCTCTTCTTAAAAGGACACTAGCCACACTGGATTAGAGCCCACCCCAATGACCTCATTTCACCTGAATTGCTCTTTAAAAACTGTCTCTGAATACAGTGACATTCTGAGTCACGCTGGAGGGGATGGAAGTCTTGTTCCCCATGCAGTCTTTTATGACCCCACCCTGGTTGAGAGGGGCAGTAGATGGAGCACTTTGTTACAGCCTTTTGAGGATGGCTGTCTCGGCTCTTCATGTGGCCTTTGCTGGCGTGGGTGGGCAGGGCCACAGGTTTTGTCCTTTCTGTGGTGTTTGGCAGGCCGAATGGGTTATTGTCTGAAGGTTTTCTGTCTTGCTAGGATGGCCCTCTCTTAGTCCTTTGGCTAGAGAGAGCAGTCTTTGGTTGGGGCCTTTATTGTCCGTGGTTAGCATATATATAGGGCAGCATATATATAGATCAGCTACAAGATGGTTTTCTTTTACAAAGGCCACAGCTCAGTTGGGATAGCTCCCCTCCTGCAGCCACAACTCCAGCCTTCTCTAGGTTCCAGGGACAATCCCTCCCACACCCCTTCAGGCCTGCAGTTAGGATGGTTCTCCACTGTCTCTAGCTCTGGTGTGCACCACCACCCTTGTGTGTTTCTCTTAACTGTACCCCCACCTTTGAATGTGACTCCCTTCACTAAACTCTCCCCGGTTGCTCTCTTCAAGTGCTCCATCAGGATCTTGTCAGCAAACCGACGAATTGTGTGAATATATTCTGGCCAAGAAATATTGGCAAAGTGTCCCGTGGAACCTCCTGTGAACTTTCCTTAAGAGTTGGCCTCCGTTTGCCCCTTCTTCCCCTCTCCTGCTTGAGATGTGATATTGCATTCCATCTTGGATGACAAGGCCAAGGCCTATCCCCTAGGATGGCCGTGTCGTGTGCTGGAAGGAGCCCACATCCTTGAGGGTTGTGCGGAGCAGAGGTGCTGTCCTAGTCCAGAACTGAGGTCAGTACTTACTGGCTGGGGGATATTGGGTGAATTGCTTCATCTTTTTGAATCTTGGTCTCCGTATCTATGAAGTGGGTTTTAAAACTAGTTGCTCCACAGGCTTACTATGAAGATAAAATGAAATTATTTATATACAAACGCCTAGCAAATGCATGCAAACAAAAGGGGCTCAATAAACATGGTGAATCTGCCTTTAATGAAAACTCCAAACCTTTATACTCCTGCAGAGAAGATGTACAGCCTATGTTTACTTTCACCAAAGGAGTAATAACACCTTAGATTTGAAGTTTACAAAGCACTTTGACATTCATTATCATATTTAATCCATGCAACACCTCTGTGAGGAAGGAGGCAGCTCAGCATGACCATTCTTTTTTTATATTAAAGAAGGAAGAGCCCCAGAAAAAGAATGATTTGCAGAACTAGGCTTACCTAACTAGTTAACTAGCAAGTGACAGAATCAGGCCTAGAATCCTGTCACCCTCCCTTCACCGGAGGGATATAGAGATATGTCCAGTTGAACATCCTTATTGGGAAACCTTGTTATCTTTTCTATTTAAACTATTAAAAAATGTCCTGTGGTAACTGTCAGGCCTCAGACAACAGATTATATGAAGGGCATGTTTGCAAATTGTTCCCCAAGGGAACCTGTTGCACAATCAGGATTGGGGCAGCTGGAGGGCTTCTTGAGACATGAAAACCATGGATGAAGTCCACAGATGATTAGGAAGAAATCAGGAAAGTGCCCTCAGAGTCTGTTGTGCTTGGTATAAAAGACGTTCATGTAGCTGCAATCATTCTTCTTTCTAGTCAGGAACTCAAGAGAAAGGAAGTAGAGAAACCAGAGTGTTGTAATTTCCAGCCAGAAAGGGAACCTCAGGTCTCCCATTGACAGCATGAATCTGTTCTTCAGACGGCAGAGAGAAGCTGTCTTCTGAGCCAAGTGGACCGACAAGCAGACCAAAGGGCCAATATTGTGCCCTGTAAGCGAGATGCTCGCCAATCAGTTCTGGATGGCAGACTCTGATAAAACTGTGACCAATTTGCCGCTAAAAATTGGAGGGGAGAGGGTTTTAGATAGCGCCTGGCCAACTGTCCCCAGAGTAGCCTCTTCTTACTAAAATATCCGGAAGCTGTAGAAAGAGAAGAAAACTCACTGCCGTGGAGGAGGCTGGGGCCGTGATCAACCCGAAGCCTGTGTTCGGGAGAGCTTCTTGCTCATTGCAAGGGTGGGTGAACTGGCTGGAGAACAGACCCCCGGTCTTTCACAGCTGAGTGCTGCCCAAGGCAGCCGCACCACTGGGCAGGTGGAGCTCCTGCTCAGGAGCATTGATCTGGTTGGCCCCTGGTTATGTTTCTCTACTCCACACCCTCTCCTACCTTACTCATTGACTCATACATACTGTCTCCATTCTCCTCAGATTTTTGACTCAGTCTCCCCTCCATCCCCCGCTCCTTGCCTGCAACATTTATCCCCATTCCCACTGCAAGCATAAACTTACTGTCTAGGTCGCTGAGGAAGAAAGGAAGAAGTCACAAAATGGTAAATCCCTCAACTTCGTGTGTCAGACCTGCAAATCCACCTTTCCTCTTTTCCTATCTTGTAAGGGGATACCTTGTCTCTCATCTAATCTGAAAAGTTCTTAATATTAATATAGGTAAATTAATCCTTCTCTTATAGAGTCACATAAGGTTATAGAATCAATCCTATTTTTAAGATTTTATTTATTTGACACAGAAAGAGAGAGAGAGAGCACAAACAGGCAGAGAGCAGGCAGATGAGAGGGAGAAGCCTGCTCCCCATTGAGCAGGGAGCCCATCGTGGGGCTCAATCCCAGAACCCTGGGATCACGACCCGAGCTGAAGGCAGACTCTTAACCGACTGAGCCACCCAGGCGTCCCATAGAATCAATCTTTTATAGCAACCCCACAGTCTATTCTAGACATCCAGGCTGTCCTCTATTTTAGCTTAAGTACAGACTGTCGTGCCTCCCTTAGTGTTACTTCAAGTACTACGTGAAATGTTAGCTGTTAGGCAGACTTACTTCCTCCCCTGACTGACCAAATGAAAACAATTCTATTATTCAGAACTACCTGGACCAAAGAATTTGAACTTGTTTGTTACGATCCCAGGGCATGGCTGCATTCATTACTACATCAACTAAATTATAGAAAAACTTTGTGATTGTGCCAAGTTCTCCAAATTCTATTGAGGACATTGATATTATTAGAAGGATGCATTCTACCAATACCTCCAGGCAGGATAGTATTCTTTAGGAATATTTTTAAGGGGACGTAATGTACTGAAGACATTGAAGAGTCCTATACTTGGAATGATCTAACTAATGACTCCACAGGGTAATTAGCTATATGGTCCTGGGTTGGCTTCTAAGAACCTGATTTTTTTAAAAAATTTTTTTATTGTTATGTTAATCCCCATACATTACATCATTAGTTTAGATGTAGTGTTCCATGATTCATTGTTTGTGCATAACACCCAGTGCTCCATGCAGAACGTGCCTTCCTCAATACCCATCACCAGGCTAACCCATCCTCCCACCCCCCTCCCCTCTAGAACCCCCAGTTTGTTTCTCAGAGTCCATCTTCTCTCATGGTTCGTCTACCCCTCCGATTCCCCCCCCTTCATTCTTCCCCTCCTGCTATCTTCTTCTTTTTTTTTTTTTCTTAACATATATTGCATTATTTGTTTCAGAGGTACAGATCTGAGATTCAACAGTCTTGCACAATTCACAGCGGTGACCAGAGCACATACCCTCCCCAGTGTCCATCACCCAGTCACCCCATCCCTCCCACCCCACCCCCACTCCAGCAACCCTCAGTTTGTTTCCTGAGATTAAGAATTCCTCATATCAGTGAGGTCATATGATACATGTCTTTCTCTGTTTGACTTACTTCGCTCAGCATAATACCCTCCAGTTCCATTCACATTGTTGCAAATGGCAAGATCTCATTCCTTTTGATGGCTGCATAATATTCCATTGTATATATATACCACATCTTCTTTATCCATTCATCTGTAAGAACCTGATTTTTGCATGGGGAAAAATAACCAAGGAACTGCACAGCATTATCACAGTTCGTGGTAAATCTTAGTGGAGCCAAGGTGGATAGCCTCTGGGTATTGTCATGACTATCACATTGTTGTTACATCCCAGGAAATTATACATCTCCCCTTCTAAGCACAAGTACATTTTCTTCATTGGTGTATTGTCTATAAGGATCACTATCATTAGTAAGGTAGGCATAATTTTGGTCTATTTATTTTTTATTTTTTAAAAAAGATTTTATGTATTATTTGAGAGAGAGAGAGAGAGAGACTGAATGAGAGGGAGAGGGAGAGAGAATCTGAAGCAGACTCCGAACTGAGCACAGAGCCTAACGCAGGGCTTGATCCCACAATCTTGAGATCATGATCTGAGTGGAAACCAAGAGTCGGACACTTAACCAACTGAGCCACCCAGGTGCCGCAATTTTTGGTCTATTTATATGAGAGTAATGACTTTGAACATTTTTGTCTATTAGGGAATTTGATCTGAAGTATTAATACTAAAAAACCCACCATGAATAGCTATGAAAGAGGGGGGTAAAGAAGGGGGCTGGGCCAGTTTATATGATCAGGTTGAGTCATGGTCATTACATCAGTATAATTGTAGCAATCCTGTCCTGGATGTTGATTAATAAATATGAGTCTAAAAGCTATTTGTTGATTAGAATATTCTTGACCAAAATTCTCTTTAGGAGGATTGATTGCATGTATGGCTATTATTTGGGGGTTTCTAGGAGTTGGCTGCACTGGTAGGAGAACTGTATTACAGAGGTAGGGTGATTTTACCTTCAGTAAGGCCTAGACAAAGGAAATCATTATCAGGAGTAACAGCGTCATGATGGGCTAAGTCAGAAATACATGACGTTAAATCAGTAATGAGGAAAAGTATGATTAAAAGGGTAATAGAGGAGAGTAATAAAGGAAAGTATAGCATATAGAAAAATCTTGTTCTATCACCTTGGGTAGAAACTGTCCCCTTCATGTGGTCATCAGCTTGTTCTGAATCTCTTGAGTTAGAAGCCAACTTCTATGGACAGCGTCCTTCTGGAAGTTTTCTTTTGGGGAAATCTCAATTTAAGATATTTAGTAGATATAGCTTTCTGATTTTTATCAGATGGATGGTGTCATGTGGATTAACATATATCTAAGGATAGTTCCTTGTTGTTTGAAAGATGCACCCATAGCTAAGAGCACTTCGTAAGGTCTTTCCCAGTGAGATTCAAGGGCATCTTTCTCTGATGTCTTTTCCAGGACTCCAGATGACCTTGTTTTAGGTCAGAGAGGGGCTGATTAGGTCATTGGAGGGGGAACAGCGGCTTATGTAATGATTGGACTGAGTGTATTGAGTTAGTCCCTTATAATATCTAGCTTGATCAGCTTGTAAAACATTGGAATCAAGTATGGGTGGAGATATTCCTAGTCATTTGGATTTTCCAGTCATTCTTTTACCAGGAGGTAGTGTATGAGTTCCTGAGGGACAAGAACTTGTTTTGCTACTTTCAGTTTTAATATTTCATTTGTTCTTTCTATTTTCCCAGAGGATTGGAGGCAATAAGAACAACAGAGATTTTGAGAAAAGAGCAAAGCTTTGCATAATTTACAACTAACTCTTCCAGTAAAATGTATTCCTCTATCCCTGGGTGGGTAAGTAGGAAAGTCCCAAGTAGGTCCCACAAAACTAATAGTATTTTGGCCATGGTGGAACCTAGGTTTGCATCAGAGGAATACTTCAACCCACCTGCAAAAGAAACATACTATTACGATTATACATACATAACCTATAAGGAAGGCAGTTGTATAAAATCCATTTGGAGAGCGTCCGAGTATCCCTTAGGACACGGTTCTGGTCCATACTCTACCTTACAGTATTCTCCAAATTATGTTGGTTACAGATGATGAATGAATTGGCTATTCTAGAAAAGTTTCTCAGTCACTGTTTGTTTAATATTGTGGTTGGCTCGTTCCTACTGTGATGAATTGTTTCATGGAATATTTTAGAAAGTATCCCTTTGAGGTTATCTGGTGTTCCCATTCAACCATCCTGGCCTCAGCAGATCTCCTCATGTATCTTACTCTCCAGTTATTCCCAGTGTTTATTTTCAGAGTTGGTAGCCAAATTTTGTGTATCTGTTACGGAACTCTTGAATGACTCTATGGATACCTATTTTTTTCTATAGGAGATTCTTGCATAAGCATGATTATCAGAGTAGCTTGTTTAGCATGATGATCTACTAAAGCATTTCTTCTAATTTCTATAGTATCTCATTTACTTTTACAAGAACGATTTCTTTAGGTAGCATTAAGACATCAGTAATTTATGTATTTGTTGTCTATTGTTTGTATAGGAGTGTTTGAGAAGGTTAAGAAATCTTGTTTCCATGTCATTTCAAAATCATTAACTACTCCAAAAGCATGTCAACTGTCTGTGAATATATTTAGCCTTTTATCTTTAGCAATAAAAGTGAATTTAGCCATGCCCTTGAAAAAGCTATATTTTTGATTACCTACACTGATTTGACTTTTAGTAAGGGATTGGTAATGCCTTATGGTATTAAGGTAGCTGTTAAAGGGATTTTTCAAGGGAATCTGTGATAGCTTTCACATAACCAGCCTGGTATTATCTCTTTTTATTTTTATTTTTTATTGTGGTAAAAAATATGTAACCTCAAATATACCATTTTAATTATTTTTAGTTGTACAGGTAAGCAGTAAGTGGCATTACCTTCACATTGTGCACCCATCACTACCATGCATCTCTAGAACTTCCTTATCTTCTCCAACTGAAACTGTACCCATTAAACACTAACTCCATTCCCTCCTTCCTGCTATTCCCTCCCTCCCTGGAAACCACCACTTTTCCTGTCTCTCTGGATTTTGTCCTTTTGTGTCTGGTTTGTTTCACGTAGCATAACATCTTCAAAGTTCAACCATGTTGTAGCATGTGTTAGAACTTCTTTCCATGTTAAGGCTGAATAATAGCTCATTGAATGTGTTTACCACACTTTGTTTATCCATCCATCTACCAAAGGACACTTGGATTGCTTCCACTTTTTTTTTCTATCATAAGTAATGTTGCTTTGAACATGGGTATACACCTTTTCCTTTTTAAGGTAAGATCTATCAACAAATAATATTAAGTTAGGATTTGGTGTGGGGAGGCCTACAGTATTGGGCATGGACAATTCTAAAACAGCAGATACATGAGTATAATATTCTCCTTCATGGGGTAAGGATAATAAAGTTGCTGGGTGGAGTTGTCAGAATAGTGCATGGTACTAGGAGAAGGGAGAAAGTAACAATATTTTTTTTATTAATAGACTAGAAGAAAAATGTTGGCATTTTCAATTAGCCATAGGGATTGTTCTACATGTAGTCCCATCAGGTTTAAAGGCAATCCAAGTGCAGGATCTGAACTGTTTTGTTTAATTTAGCTGAGGGTACACAATCGCTCTGAGGCAAGTAGGAAAATCTCTAGCTGCCAGACCAAGGGACCAGATATAATAGGCAATGGGTCTTTGATGTGCAGAATGTTTTTGAGTTTATACCCCTAGAGCATGGCTTAACCTTTCAAGCACAAACAAAAGATAAGGCTTATGATAATTTGGGAGATTTAGTTTAGATGGCTGTCAAAGGGATATTTGAAATCCCTGAAGGCCTTTTTAGTTTTTTTGTTCCATGGGTGGGTGTGTGATATTTGATTCTGTCAAATCGTATAGAGGCTTGATAGTCCAAAAAAACTTTGTGCCCATTCTCCACAATACCTAGTTAATGCCAGACATCTTGTCTTTTAGTGGTTGGTCTTGGGTAATTTTGCATAATTTATAATCTCTCCTCAGATAATGCCTTTCCTGCAGTTAATAGGTCATGGTCTAGACAACGAACTGTTGTTTTTTTCAGAATTGGAAGTTCTCCCTTGCAGCGTTGTGTCCTGTTTTTGGTAGCTCTGTGAGTAGACGTACAGAGTTGGCTTTAAAATCTTTAAGATTACTGGAACGTGAGAAGTAGTCATCTATATATTGTATCCAAATGGACCAACAAGGAAACAGTATATCCTTAAGATCTTTTCAGACTTGAGAAAAGTAGGATGGAGCTTTGGTGAATCCCTAGGGCATAACTATCCAGGAGAATTGTTGCTTTTCCAAAGTGAAGGCAAACACATATCAGATGTCTTCATCAATGGGGATACTAAAGAACATTGAACAAAAAATCGACTACAGTACAGGATTTGCCTTCAGGTGGGACCAAGGAGGGTGTGGTATTTGA
Organism: Phoca vitulina; assembly: GCF_004348235.1. Lineage (NCBI taxonomy): Eukaryota > Metazoa > Chordata > Mammalia > Carnivora > Phocidae > Phoca > Phoca vitulina. The sequence goes on along the minus strand of NW_022589768.1, from coordinate 11,342,287 downwards.
GTGAGGCTCAACTGTGAGGCTTTTAAACGGGTGAAACAAGTATTACAGGGACCAGCACGAAGAATAATTAATCCTTTTTTCAATTCAACTGGTTGTATTTGGCCTAAGACCTTCTTTGCATTGAGTTTTAGTAGGGTATTGAGAAGTTTCCGTAAAGGTTTAGAAGAATCAATCCAGACTCTTGTGGTTCTGTTCCAACGAGTTTGCTTGCATTTGCCCAGTCTTTGACCTTTAGGGATTCTGAGACCCCGGCTGTCTTCAGTAGTTTCTTGAGTCAGAGACAGTGTAGGTCTTTCACTATGAGTATCAGTTACAATTTCTGGGCCTTCTAAAAATCATCCCTCTGCAGGACATCTTTCTCTGGCAGTTCTACTCGCTAACTTGTTCCCTACCTATTACAATCGCAGGAGTCGTGTCACGGAGAAGAAAGGAATGTCCTCCTGCTAATGGTTCCAACGTAGCAGTTACGGATAGGGACATGGAAAGGGGCTTCGGGGTGTTGGGAATCCCCGCTATTGGAGTGGTTTCGGTGCTCTGAGGGATCTGACAGTCTGTGATAACGGCATGTAGAGAGGCACCCATATCAATAAAAAAGATGAACTGTTGTCCGTATATATTTATAAACCATTCCCCTTGGGAGTTTAGATGGAGGGCAGGGAATTAATTGGGTTCTAATCTTTCTCCCAGCTGCAGCACCACTGGGCTCACTTTGGACCGTTGTTTTCTGTTTCTTAACCAGCATATGGCATGAGTTTTTCCAATGGCCCTTCTGCCTACAGTATCCACAGGTGTCCTCACTCATAGACTCTTGGAATTCTCAGAGAATAGAAAAGCTCTTGCTTTTGTTTTTATTTCAGGGACCAGTTGTTTAATTGGGACAGCCAGAAGTTTGTTTTCATTCCTGGCTTGTTTATTTTCTAGGGCTTTTTGAAAATGTTAAGCCACATGTTGGAGATCTTCTAAATTGGCAATTTCTCAGTCCAATTTATTTTTCTAAGTTTCCTATTTCAGATGTGAGCCTATTTACCAAAAGAGAAGGCAAGTCTCCTTTTGCTTCAGCAGCTAGGTGTACCTCAGAATATTGTTGAAAAGATTCCCAAAGCCTAGTTTTTAGGTCTCCTATTGAGACATATTTATTTTATTTACAACTTTGAAGTTTCATCCAATCTTCTCTCAAGGGGAAGATTCCAATAATGCCATATGTATTTCATTTCCTACTTTTTTTTGTCCTCTCAAGACCAATATCTGAAATATCTGAATTGTGCACAGCTGGCTTATTTAAATCCCCTCTTGGCCTTTCCCACCCTGTTGCCTTTAACCATTTCCCCCATGTGAGGGGCTTACAATTAAGTGAACTACTTGGTATGGATCCAGCAGTCCGAGAAAGTAAATAACTGACAAGATCCATAATTCTGCAGATTACTTTTGTCTGTCTTCCTGAGGGCTTGGAATCCTTAATTATAGCCCTTAACTTAAATTTGACTTCTAGCAATTTCAAGAGGATATTGCGAAATTTGGTCCTTTTCTGAGAACAAAATCTGGGAAAGGATAGTTCATTTAGGAGGTCAGGAGAAGGAGCAGAAGGACTTGTAGAGAGGTATAGTTGGGTGTCTGTGTGTAAAGGTAATTTGGAGTAGAGAGAAAAAGGTGCAAGGAGAGGAGGTTTCAGAAGGCTTAAGTGAAAGTAATTCTTTTTGCTGGCTTCTGCCAGAGTCTTTCAGAAAGGCTATCTTGAAGTCAATGTTTCATTTTCAGGTCTTAGCCAACACCTGAATATCTGTCTTTGCTAGTACTCCTGTTCATTGCATTATTTTTAACATGCTGTAAGTTCCATATAGTTGAGTTGGGAAGAGCATGTGGTCTTGAGGCTGCCCCTCCCCTGCTCCTTCTAGTGGTGGTGGGAAAAAGGAGTGAGCTGAATCTCAGGTGGGGATTGTGGTGGGTGGGTGTGGGCTGGAGGGAGGGAAGTAACAGGGAAGGGGTTCTGCCCACCCTGGCCAGGGTGTCTACTTAGATGCTCGACCAGCTACAGCAATATAAATATCTTGATGAATAAAGTGCACAAAGGCGAAAGAAATTTTAACTAAAGACTCAAATGTGCAAGAGTTTTATTGTCCTGCTACCACCTGTGGACGTGTCCATGGTCAATTCTATGACCTTATGGAACTCTTTAGAATGGGTGGAAAATCAACAAACCAGCTATTCGTGGGATTGTTTTGGGTTGAGGAGGAATGCTCAGAAAAGCAGCACTGGCCTTCACTCTCTCTTTCTTTCTTTCTTTCTTTTTTTTTTAAAGATTTTATTTATTTATTTGACAGAGAGAGACATAGTGAGAGCAGGAACACAAGCAGGGGGAGTGGGAGAGGGAGAAGCAGGCTTCCCGCGGAGCAGGGAGCCCGATGTGGGACTCGATCCCAGGACCCTGGGATCATGACCTGAGCCGAAGGCAGACGCTTAATGACTGAGCCACCCAGGCGCCCTTTACTCTCTCTTTCTTTCCTATTCTGTTCTAGTAGGTTCACCTGTGATAGATTTGTCAGATGTTGGGAAATGAAGTGTGAGTCAGGGGGTCCTAAATTTTCTTAAAACAAAGAAGATCTCTTAAAAGAATTAATGATTTCATACACTAACATGGGAATGTAACAAAGCTCAACTCTGTCTATCAATCCTAGTCATTCAGTAATTGAGTGAATATCCCCTCTCTCTTGAGGATCTGTCCCATGGTTAGAAAGCATTTTCGGAGAGAACAAAGGGTAGGGTAATCTTCCTAGCATTAGAAACTCCTCCACCACCCATGTGCCTGCTTCTAAAGCTTCCATGAAGAAACAGCAGGAGATCCTCACCAGTATGAAGTATAGGCGGGTGAGGAGGTTCCCAGACAGCCCCACCCATTTACTGCTCTCCTGAAGAAGCTTAAAACATCCCCAGGCCCAGGCCCCAATCCAGATCAATCAAACTAGACTCTTTGGGATGGGGTCTGGACATGAGTTTTCCTTTAATTTTGGTTAAGAAATGGTGCTCAGATTCTTGCCACTCAAAATATGGTCCTCAGACCAGGAGCATCAGCATCACTTGGGCGCTTGTTAGAAATGCAAATTCTCAGACTTCAGTCTGGACCTGCTGAAGCAGAAAGCAGAAACTCTAAGGGTAGGTCCCAGCAACCTGTGGTTTTTTAAATTTCATTTTTTTTCTTGTGGTGAAATCGACATAGTATTGATCACTTTAACCATTTGTAAGTGTACAAGTCAATGGCATTAAATACATTCACAATGTTGTTTATCCATCACCATGGTTTATACCAAAAACTATTTCACCATCCCCAGCAAGAACACTGTACCCTCCCCTTTCTTTCCCATTGTCCCCCCACAGCCCCTGTTGACCTCTCTTCTACTTTCTGGCTCCATAAATTTGCCTGTTCTAGGTACCTCCTATGCATGGAATCATGTGTATTTTTCCTTCTATGTCTGTCTTGTTATCAAGCATAATGTTCTCAATGCCCATCCATGTTGTATTTTAGCATTATATCAAAATTTCATTCCGTTTTATGGTACTTAGCAGCGCTTATTTTAACAAGCACTTCAGGTGATGCTCACTCACGTTTGAGGACCACTGACTTAGAGCAATGCTTCTCAAATTTTACTGTACGTCAGGATCACTTGGGGATCTTATTAAAATGCACGTCCTGATTCATTAACCGACTTATTAGCTGATTCATTAGTGTGCCCCCAAGATTCTGCGTTTCTAACAAGCTCTGAGTGGATAGGGTTGAGACCCACTCTCTGGAGCCATCACAGCTGTGCCCCGTTCACCCTGAAATGACAGGGTGCGGGTCAGTCTCATTATGGTATAGAGTGAGAAGGAGGCTCTGTCTATTTCTGCCTCATGGACCAGAAGACAGGGACCTTGAGACTCTGTTGTTCTCTGATTTGGCCTTTCTGGGCTGGGAGATGGCCATGAGTCTTGCTGGGCACTGGATTGGGAAGGGCTGGAATCTGGGGACTCTTTGGGGAGCCCCAATTACTACACTATAAATGACAACCTGCTTAATGTTTAGTCACTGCCTTGAGATTTCGGGCCTGTCAGTGCTGGGAGGGAGGAGGTGAGGTGAGGCTGGCTGGGTCTTGGGAGTGAGACCGGCTGTTGGAGTAGGGGTGGGCACCAGCAGTCCTCGGGAACCCGGCTGGGGTAGGCCAGTGGCGTCCCGGTCTCATCAGGGGCCCCTGTGCCAGGCAGGAGGGTTGCGCTTCTGTCTTCCTTCTTGATTGATGAAATCTGACGTGGTACAGTGGGGACAGGGATAGAAGGAAGAAGGATGGTCCTCTGGGCCCACAGTTTGCATTGAAATGCTGCCAGATTTGTATTTTCAAAGCACCAGTAAATCACCTCTGAGTGAATTCAACCACAAAATACCCTCAACCAAGGACTGTTCAACCTAAGGATATTCCCACAGGGGAAGAAACCACCCCGTACCCCCACAAGCTGTTCCAGTCTGACTCCTCGGGTGACGCAAGCTGTCACCTGTGTGTGGTCTTGAACCAGGGAACAAGGACAGTTGGGAACATTCTTTTGGAATCTTAACTGTTTTGTAAGGAGAGCTGCTACACGGGAGAGAAAGGAGTGGACTGCACGATAAGGAAATCATGGTTCATTCATGTGACGGAATACTTCGTAGCCACTGGAAATGTATGAAAGGATTTTCAATGACATTGCAAATACGGCCATGATTAAAACGGGGAAAAAAGGCTCAAATAAGATATATATGCATAGATACACACATGTGTGTATTCTATGTAAAAACCTTAATACATATATATATAAACAAAAAAGATAGGATATACCCTAAGAGTAACAATGGTCATTGTTGGGTGGTAAGAAGCAGTGATTTTGAATTGTCTTATTTATCATGTTTGAATTTTCTACATCCTTTGTCATGAGCATATTACACTTACTGACAAAAAGAATATTAAAAGTATATGGTAGGGAAATGATCAAAAATTAAAAAGATGCAGACTTTTGGGGCACCTGGGTGAGCTCAGTTGGTTGATCGTCTGCCTTCGGCTCAGGTTATGAGCCCGGGGTCCTGGGAACTGAGCCCCTGCTCAGTGGGGAGCCTGCTTCTCCTTTCCCTCTGCCTGCCACGCGCTCTGCCTACTTGTGCTCTCTCTCTGCGTCAAATAAATAAAATCTTAAAAAAAAAAGATACAGATTTTTATCTTTTTAATCTTAACAACAGAGTGTTTTAGTGCTTGCTAATATTTTAAATATTCCACTGTCACCCAATGCCCCCAGAAGCTCCCCCCACAACTCAGAGAGAAAGCCGTGATCTTTGACATTGCCCCATGGCCTGCCCGCATCTCAATCCCATGGCCCCTCTGACCTCTTCTCCACGGCTGGTCTTCCCCTTGCCGCCCACCCTGGCCTCCCTGATCTGCATCAAGCCCTGGTTCTCTCCTGCCCCGGAGTCTTAGCACTGACTCTGCCCTTGGCCTGCAGTGCTCCCTCCGCCCCGCGCCCTCCCCGAGACGTCCACTGACTGGGCACCTCACTTCCGTCAGGCCCTTCCTCCAAGCCACCTTCTCAGTGAACCTTTCCTGGAGACGTTGCTTAGGATCCCCCAGCTCCCAGGACATTTTAGATCTCCCTCCCTGCTCTCGCTTTTTTCATTAGCATATGTTGCTATTTAACGTTCTGTATATTTTATTTCTCAGTTTCCTTATGGTTTCTCCCCCCCATTATAACGCAAGCCGCACTGGGTCAGAGATTTCTATTTTTTTTTTTAAAGATTTTATTTATTTATTTGACAGAGAGAGACACAGCCAGAGCAGGAACACAAGTAGGGGGAGTGGGAGAGGGAGAAGCAGGCTCCCCGCTGAGCAGGGAGCCCGATGCGGGGCTCGATCCCAGGACCCCGGAGGCAGACGCTTAACGACTGAGCCACCCAGGCGCGCCTTGTCTATTTTTTTTTTTTTCCACTCCTGTAGCTCCAGCTTCTAGAACATGCCTGGCACTGGCTCTTGGAAATCAGTTGTTGAATAAATGAATGACAAAACAAAAACAAAAACCCCTCTATTTTTGACCTATAGAATCATAAAGGGTAAAAAGCCTGTAAATATCTCTCAACCCCTACTAACAAATTAAATCAAAACCATTCACAACCAAGGCACTACTGACACTTAATGGTAACACCCCATAGTAGCGTTTGCTATTTCAGTAGTTTATAGAGGTAATTTTCAGGAAACCTGAATATACAAAGTGGTGTCAGGAATATCATATTATTTGATGAGTATGTGCAAAAACACCCCCCAGAAAGGCTGCTTATTTTTGGAATAGCATCATGGCTTGGTGGTCGGGTGTGGATAATAACACTGCCAGAAACCAGTCTAGAGAAAGCTATAAATATCAGCTGATGTTCATTGATTCCCGAGGGGTCGGTGTTCTGGGGAGCAATATGGTTTGAGTGTGGCCATGATCGCACCCCGTATCCTGAACTCAGTCACTTCTTATCAGCTGCACTGCTGTCACCCCACCCCACCATCTCTCACCTAGACCACCCCAGCCCCCCTGTACTGGACACCCTGCTTTTCTCCTCCGTATCTTATTAATACTGGGAGAAAGAAAAGGAGCCCCTGGCTGGCGAGGGCTGGCCTGGCACTCACAGCTGGCCTGCAGTGTTCTGTTCAACATAAATGCATCACAGAACCTCAACAGACAGATGAGGACAAAAACACGTGCATTCTGTAATCATGTCTGAACAGAGACCATATCAACAATGTCCAGACCACAGAAGTGACCAGCAAGCCTTCCCTCCTGGCTGATAAGAGTTTCTGCCACTGCTTTGCCAATCATACTTTTTAGGTTCACTCTGTTCCTCCCACCTCCAAGACAAGATTTATTTATTTTTTATTTTTTTAAAAAGATTTTATTTATTTATTTGACACAGAGAGAGAGACAGAGAGCACAAGTGGGGAGTAGAGGGAGAAGCAGGCTCCCCACTGAGCAAGGAGCCCGACGTGGGACTCGATCCCAGAACCCTGGGATCATGACCCGAGCCCAAGGCAGACACTTCACTGACTGAGCCACCCAGGCGTCCCTCCAAGACAAGATTTATTAAGAAATCCAGTCTCAGAACTCCCCCTGCTTCCTGACATTGAATCCAGAGCAAACCCCACTTCCTTGAGCCTTCTCCATAATCACCTCACACAAGCCCCAATCCTGTCATTTCTAACCCTCTTTAGCGGTGATGCCCCCACGGTTCCCACGGTGTATGTTCTGATTCACTGCAGGGAGTCAGTCAATCCAGCTTGCTTAACCACAGGTGTGTTCCTGGTGGTCATGGGCTGGAGGGCACTGACAATACCCAAGTCAGGTTAAGGGACTTCCCTATTTGCTTCCCACGACTCTCAGCGTGGAAATCAAACTCTTTTCCGACACTTGTATTATTCGACTCTGCCTGTCTCTCTGACCTCGTTAATTCATTCCACAGGCACCACTGAGGATCTGCGATGATCCAGAGAGCTTTCTTGGTGCAGGTACATTTCACACTGCTGTGTGAAGAATGGGTTGGAGCAAGAAGCTAGAGCAGGGGATAGGGATGATGAGGATCTTTTAATCCAGTGACACAACTGGATTGGAATCAGGGAGGGAGAAAGGTGAAATGTAGTGCCCAGAATTATGCTAAGTGAGTGTGTGTGATCTTACTTATATGTGGAATCTAAAGCAACTCAACTCAGAGAAAGAGAGAATAGACTGGTCGTTAGCAGGGGCTGGGGGGAGGGGAGATGGGGAGATATCGGTCAAAGAGTACATATTTCCAGTTATGAGATTAACAAGTTTTGGGGATCTAATGTACAGCATGGTGATTATAGTTAATAGTTATAATATTGATTATACATATTAATACATTGATAATAGGTATATATAGTTAATATATACTTGAAAGTTGCTAAGAAAGTAGATCTTAAATGTTCTTACCACAAAAAAGCAATGGTAATTATATGATGTGATGGCGGGGGCTATGTCAATTACATCTTAATAAAACTGGGGAATTTTTTTTTTAGAAAGTGGGCGAGGGGCAGAGGGAGAGAGAGAATCTTAAGCAGGCTTCACACCCAGCGCGGAGCCTGGCACAGTGCTGGATCTCCAGACCCTGAGATCATGACCAGAGCCGAAATCAGGAGTCAGACGCTTAACTGACCGAGCTACCCAGGCGCCCCAACACTTTGTACACCTTACACTTTTATATATTTCAATTATATTTCGATAAAGTTGAAAAAAAAAAAACCAAACACAATGCTCAGATTCCTGCTTAAGGCGATAGGGGCCAACCCAGTATTATTTTCCTGGGAGAGGGAATTGAGCTGATATGCTAACAAGGATTCTGGAAAAGGGGGTCACTCTGCTGGAAAAGGCAGAGCATCTTATTTGCTAAAGAGGGCCCCTTCTAAATTATCTTCAGAAGGGGGTCTCCCCAGATCCTAGGAGGTACTGCAGAATTTCTTGGCTGTCTTTGGCCTGTGGGGCTGTGTCTGTCACTGCAAGAAATTGTTTGAATAATGTACTTATTTCAGGTTCTAGTTTATATGTTTAAGGGAGACATATTTCAGTGGAGTCAGTAACTTATTTCTTATGGCCTTCTGGGCTTAAATAAAATGATGATTAGAGTAATTCAGGGTCCATGAACTAGTGTGAAATAGCTGCCATCTGCCATCGCTCTCGTCGGTAACTCATTTACTTCTTATAACGGGTTTCCACACATATGAATTAAGTTAGAAAGTGCTGCCCATATTCAGAGGAACCAATAAATGACTTGCTTTTGTATTACAAGTCTCAGAAGTAAATTATTCAGTATTCATTGCTTGTAGGGTTTAAAGAGAAACTAAATTTATTTGGATTCCCCCACCCTTCACTCTAGGACATGCTTTCATGTTCCCATCACAGAGACTTTGTGGAACTGACTAATTACGTGTTTTGCATATTTGTAAACACTCTGTTATTTATTAATGGGCCATTTCAGAGATAAAATTAGCACTTTATTCATGCCACCGCCATTTCTCAAAGGCACTCTGCCTGGTGCCCGAGGAGTTGGGATCTGAGCGCACACAATGAAAGCTCAGGCGATTGTCTTCCCAGCAAATCCCAACAAGGGGCAACAGCTGTCTGCGCACTATTTATCGGGCTGCTTCTCTAGCACCGCGCTGTCCCATACGGTTTTCGTAAAATTTAAATTTATTAAAGTTAAATAAAATAAAAAAAATTCCAGTCCTTCGATCACACTAGCCACATCTCGCGTGCTCTAGAGCCACATGGGGCCAGTGGCCGCCATATTGGAGAATGCAGAGCATTTCCATCATCACAGAAGATTCTACTGGGCAACACTGCTCTGGACTGTGTTGGTGCTGGGGTCTTCTTGTGGCTCCTTGGACTGATAGACTTTGGTCCTTCTCAACTGACGGGCCAGAAAGACGGAGGGGTTAAGGCATGCCTGGTCATATTTCAAATCCTGAATATATCCTGAATTCAATGACTTCTTACTACCTACAACCTGGTCCCATTACTGCCAACTCTCACCTTTATTTCTAACTCCTGGCCCAACTTCCATCCAGGGCCCCACAGTCTCTTCTCCACATTCAACAGCCAGAGCAATCCTGCCCAGAAACTTCCAGTGGCTTTGTGTCTGTCTCAGAGTAAAAGCCCGCGTCCTTAACGATGACCTCCTATGGGGCTGACTCCCTGCTCTCCCTCAGATACCCCTGGTTTCTGAGGCTGCAGCCACACGAGCCCCCCAGCTATGCTTTCCCCTGTGCTGGCTGTTTCTCTGCGTGAAATACTCTCCTCCCCAACACTGGTATGCCTTGTTCCTTCAGGTCTTTGCTCAAAAGCCTTCCATGGCCACCTGTCTAAAATTTTAATTCTGCCCCCCCACACCCTCCCAGAGCATTTCCTTTTCCCCTTCCCTGCTCTCCTGACACTTGTCACTATCCATGGACCACATAGATCACTAATTAGTGTTGTTTATTTTCTGATTCTTCTCCTGGCATACAAGCTCTGCTGGGCAGGTTTTTGACTGTTTTGTTCACTACACTAGCCCAATGCCTAGACCAGTGCCTGGCACATAGTAGGTGTCCAACCAATAGTCATTGAATGAATGAATGTACTTTGTAATCCAAGCGCCCACTGAATGAGGTGAATGGAGAGGCATGGGTTTTAGAACGCGTGAAGCTCTCGCTTATTCTAGATGTGAGGCTTTAGGCAAGTCTCTTAATTTCCTCATCTGCAAAATAAAAATTACAATACCTGCCAGGAAGGATTGTCATTAGGATTAACAAGGGCATTCCTAGCACATAGAGCGCAATAATGTTATTCTGGGGCTGTGAAATATGGCCCGGGCTCTTCTTCATCTACTAGTACCTATGTGAAAACCACGCTAATTTTTCTTTCCCCGTATATTTTAAGATGTTGTGCTTTTGATCTGATCATAAAAACATGATATGTGTGGGGCGCCTGGGTGGCTCAGTCATTAAGCGGCTGCCTTCAGCTCAGGTCATGATCCCAGAGTCCTGGGATCGAGTCCCACATCGGGCTCCCTGCTCAGCGGGAAGCCTGCTTCTCCCTCTCCCTCTGCCACTCCCCCTGCTTGTGTTCCTGCTCTCGCTGTCTCTGTCTCTGTCAAATAAATAAATAAAATCTTTAAAAAAAAACAACAAAAAAAAACATGATATGTGTGTGTACATATATATACACACATTTGGAAAATCTGGACGATCTTAAAACTGAGTTTGGCTGTGAGATTTCAGAGCTTATCATCATATTTGTTTTTAGATGTGAAAGCCAGCAATCAATGTTCATATTCTATGAATGAAAATTTCACAGAAATTCAAATAGAGAAAATCAGTGGAAGAATAGGGTCATGTGTAATGTGAGGTGGCATAAGCTTGCTGAACTCGGCAAGAACATGCACCGTAGTGGATAGGTTTCTATGCACATTTCAAGAGGGAATTTAGTTCAACAAAATAATGTAGTCCCAATGGCCTATCATGTTGAGTTAATGTTATTTTGAATTTTATTGTTTTTATTATTATATAAGAGCCCAATACTTAGATAGAGTTTATACTCGGTTTTATGTTTGTACATATTTAGGAGTGTAGCAGGGTTCTACTAGGAAAATAGAAACCACTCTAAATATTTGAAACAAAGGTAACTTCTCGTGGGGAAGCCGTACATGGGGGTGGAAGTGCGGAGACCCCGATGGGATGCATGTGTGCTCTGGACGCTGGCAACAGCAGGAAGCTCCCTCCCCTCGAGGCTGGAGGGGCAAAACACGGTGGTTTTAGAGCCCAGCCTGGGGCCACCAGATGAAAGCGGAGACAATGAAGGGCCTGGCTGGGGCAGCTGGAGTTTTGTAGGAGATCAGCTCTTTCCAGAGAAGCTGCCCAAGGCAGATAGAGAGATGGGGAGAAATACTACGGTTTCTCCCTTTCCCTGGCTTATGTTTCTTCAATCATCTTTCCCATTGGCCGAATCCAGCAGAAGCCAGTTGACATGGGAGATTGGGAAATGCATCTTGTAGGGATCGGCCCCTCTCCACACACACACACACACACACACACACACACACACACACAGCCAGAGACTGACTACACAATTCTGGAAGTCATTATACCCCAGGGGTCCTCATTTGTTTGAACCAGACTAGTTCCCTTTCTTGTTCAAGCCAGTTTGAATCAGGTTTTCTGTTGCAACTAACACAATAATAAAAATAATTTAGGTCGGCATTGGGAGTTAAAAAGAAAAAAAAATATGCTAAGGTGGGTACATATGTTGCTCAAGTTTGAGAAACACTATCAATTCGCCAGAGCTCACACTTGCCATTTCTCCACTGAAGGTGAGCACAAGTCCTGCACAAAGCATGGCGTATGCCACGACACAAGGCCTTTGGGGGCCAAGCTGAGAGTGTGCAATGCTTCTGCGGCCGCTCTAAGACACACCCTTGGTTTCGAAACAGGAGAAGGAGCAGATGCACATGCGGTGAAGTGAGGACCTTCCAAATGCTGTGGGTGGAATAAGCATTAAGTGTGGAGAGCCAGGCTCTCCTTTTAGCCACGCGGGCAAAACGGGCGAAAGCAAGTGGAAAAGAGGTCCCCGCCACCATGTCATTATTCTCTCTTTAGGTGGAAAACCCAAGTGCTCAGAACTTTAGTAGGTTAAGAAATTGTCTCACTTAGTAAGGGCCAATGCTTAGATGCTAAATCTACTGACAAGACTGTCTGGCCTGTATTTCCTAAAAAGGCTCGTTGAGATGATTCGCTCCTACCAAGAGAGGCAATGGGTCCTGTAATTCCTGGTGAAAACCCCTGGGTTCAGCTCACGGTGAGGGAGGGAGAGTGGGTTGAAGCATTTTGGAAGCTTCTTCCTCTTTTGGTAGCAAAGGATTCTGAACTCCCAGGAAGATTCTGAGTGGGGTCCTTTGCATTTCTGCAGACTAATCTTGAAATAGGAGAACTGATTGGCCTGAGTGCCTTGTCTCCTCCTCAGTTAATCTGTGGCCAGAGGTCAAGGTCAGGCAGGGGAATCTGGGGGGGTGCACCTTCCCCATCTCTCTGCTCCCCTCAGGACTGTCCACTAGCAACCAGAGAGGAGGATGTGCGTTAGCATTCATCGCTTCACACTGGCTGGACCACTGCAGAGAGCTATTATTTCTTTTACCCGTCCTTGTAGTGCACTGCAGTTAAATCCATTTGGATTTAACTTTGGTCCCCTCCAAAGAGCAGGCACAAGTGTGTCCCTCTTTTCCCTGGTCTGGTTGCTGTGGGTTTCTCTGGAGCAGACTGAAGCCTGGGGGGTGCAGGGGAGCAGAGGTGCCGTGCTGACCTTTCCTTAGGGAGCAGCATGCATTACCGGGAGGCTTTTCATGGAATCCCAGCTCAGTTTAACCTTTCGTCTGCGCGTTGGAGATCTGGGGTCTCCTGGGCTTTAGGCTAGCAGTTTTGCCTTTGATTTGCCCAAAGGGCAATTGTACATTGGGAGCTGTCTCTGAAACCTCCCTCGCTCCCAACACTTGACTTTCATTGTCAGGAGCAATTTGAGGGAGCTAGGAACTGACTGTTAACACATCCGTGGAGGACAGTATCGGCTCACGTCCATTTTCTTCTTTCTTTCTGGCAGTGGTGGGGGACCGTAGCTGCTGGGCAGGAGGTATGACTGGGGCAAAGTTGACGGGACATTCAAGCAGCACGTTGTTCAGTCTCTTCTTTGGCTCCGTGTCTGAGTCCCCAGTACATTGCCCTGGCATTTTTGCTTGGATTCTCAAAGCCTTCCCCAGTCCCTCTCTGGCCATGGAGTCTTGCTCATCTCCGAGCTCAGGAAAAATTTGTTGACTCTGCAAAACAGGTCCAGAGGCTGTCTCGCTGCTGAGTTCACACAGCCTGACCAAGAAGCCCAGCATCATTCTGAATGAGTTTTTGGACTGACCACGAGGTCCAGCAGCATCATGAGGTTGGCATGAGGTTGGCATGGCCAGGACTTGGGCGTCACTGTTGGCACCGGAAACCAAAGTCTGTGAGCTGTTCTGCCACATACCACCTTGGGAGATGCAGCCTTTCCTTTCTCAGTGTGGTCAGTTTAGGAAAACCATGAGATGTAACAGTATTCCACAATTTCCAATTTAGGGGATTTTTTCTTCCTTCTTTGTAACTTCTCTTTACTTCCTCCCCCACTGGCGTCTCTAGGACTTTCAGGGAAGACACGGACACAGTTTAAAGCCAAACAAAAAGGTATTTCCTGGATTTTATCCTCCAAAAGTGTGAGCCCCTAGGGAAATATACTGGACAAGATGCTTGGTAGGGACACAAGAAAGAGAGCAGGGCTTCTCCTGCTTAGTCCAGAACATGTGTATGTGGTCTGGGAGGAAGAGGAGAGATGAAGGGGACATAGACTATTTGGGGTGGCCTTATCCCTGTGCCTTCTCTCCCCTTGGGGAGGCAACAAGACCTGGAGGGGGAATGGTTGCCCACGATCCATGCCGACAGTTACCACGCTGCACTGGGACAGGGAGGGTCAGAGTGTTACCCAGGACATGGCCTGGGAGGAGCAGAGTAAGCCTCAGGACCTGACGGGGTTAGGCACCAGCAAGAGAGTGTCTCCATGAGGATGGGTGGAGACAGATGCCCCAGAGAGACAGAATGAGGTATGAGTTGGTGGTTGTCTGCAGGGACAAATGACTCAGGGCCACAGAGTCAACCTTTCTTCCCTTCCCCCAGCCCATCACCTACCTACCAGGTGCCTTGCACTGGGAGCCCCAGAGAATGTTGACTCTATGCTGACCCAAGCTGGGGATACCCTCAAATTGCATTAAATTTATACTTCTCAGCTGCCAGCACATTCGGTGTGGTTGTGTGAACTACACAAAAATGCCTCTTTTGGGTGAGTCAAATGCCAGAATGGAGCCCTGCCCTAGGCTGAGTCAGCCTTATGCCAGAGTGTGTGGCTTAGCATGTAGGACGTGGGCCCAATGTCAGCACCCCTGGAAATCCTCAGCTGTGTGGTGCTTCAACCGTGCAGCCGAATGTGGAGGCCCAGTGTGGACTGAGAGCCACACCCTCTGTGCGTGACTTTAGATCCCCTTTAGCTAGGCAGAAATGAGCATTTCTTACCTCCTATGAAAGGGCCGAGTGATTCAGTGATGTTGCAGTTATATCCTGGGCTGGAAACAAGAAGATTTAATCCTGGAAATGCCGTTTGTTCTCAGTGTGGTTAGAGGTAAGCCGTTAACCTTGGAAGCTCAGTTTCCCCGTCTGGTAAATGGGGCCGAGGGCTCCTGTTCTTCCTCACACTGCTGCAGTTTGGGTCAAATGCAGAGATAGCCATGAGCCTGCTTGGGGAACAATGAAGTAGGGCTCAACCCCTAAAGTTCACGGAGCCACCAAAGGAACTGAGATGATGGTGCAATCCTTTGTGAACAAGATGTGAAGGGCGGGAGCCATGGAATCTGTTTTGGTGGCAGACTTGGTGAGACTAGAGCTGGGAAGAATGAGCAGGAGCACCAAGGTGAACCAGGATGTGTATGTGTGTTAAGGGGGTCAGCTTTTGCTGGGGCAGAAGAAATCTGGGGCCACTGCTCTTTGGCTGTAGTGTAAGTGGGTCCAATTTGTGCCAGATGGCTGGTCATAAGTGCCCGCAGCTTTGGGGAGGTGAGGGCTGGAGACTGACCACAGCGGCCTTGGTCCAGCTGGGAGATAGCAGCCATACAGCACGATAAACAGGGGAAGCTGAATTTGGAGACTGATTAACTAGGATGACAGAAGAGCTACAAGGTCTAAGGAAGGGGTTTGGACTCCTTGGACGGGGGGATTGGCCACCGAGTAGCAGAAGTTTACTGGTTCGGCCAGGCTGGAGTGGGTCTGGAGTAGCTGGGCAAACAACAGGCCACCCTCGGAGTGCAGCCATCGTCAACCAATGGCTGGGTGTGCAGGGGGAGACTGAGCGCCGTGGGGTGGGAGGCCTTCAGAACATGTCACCCGCCAGCATGTGGCTCTGGTTTCCATGTCTAGGGGTTGCAGAAAGGTTATCACCAGGCCAAGGCTGCCAGGTTGCAGAGGGACTGCTCTCTGAGCAGTGGTAAGTGGATGGGTTGAGTGGGCAAGTTCTTAGATGGCCTCATGCCACCTCCAACTGGCCAGGGAAACCTCAGGCCATCCCCTCCTGCAGTGTCCCTCCAGCGCCCTCTGCTGAGAGAGTTCACGTCGCTATTGTGAAGCTCCCGGTGCACTGGGCCACCCTCCTGCCTTTCGTCCCCACTAGCTGCCTGCTTGGCCTGATCTCCCTGAAGCAACAGCTAGGGTGCTCCTAAGATTGTGTGCTCCGTGCCCTGCACAGGGAATCAAATCAAATCCCAGAAAGGGAACAGGGTCCATACAAGATTTCTCGGACTCAACTATATATGCAACCTTCATAATTTTTCTTGCCATATTTACCGTCCACCTGTACTGTTATTTGTTTTTTTCTTTTTTAAGTTCAGTCACTTTTTGACCCTTAATAAAGTGACTTGAAAATGAAAGTCTGTGTCACTTTCATTAATGGGAGATCAGTATAACTTGCTTCAGAGAAAGGAAGTGCAAATACATTGAAATGAATCTTTGTAAATCAGGCTAGATACTGTGGATAGCCAAAGACATGAGCATGAAGCCTGTTGCTTCTTCGTTAAAAACGGACATTGGCAAGAAGCACCGAATGAGAATCTCTCATTAATTGGATCAGAAGGACTGAAAGAGAATTGGAAAAGGATACCTTTTTCTACCCAGTATTCAGTGGTTTAACGCCAGGTGCTGTCACCAAGCCCCTGGATCATTTCAGATACCGTGGGAAAGCCTGGACCAACAGAGACCTGGACTTGGAGCCACAAGCATCCCCCTTGGAGTCCTCTCTTGGGACATGGGGCAAAATACTTAACATATTAGTGGACACATCATTTAGCGAACTTAAAAAATTTTGGTAATACATCTCCGGCCTTGAGAATACTCCTTAATTCAGAAATTGATGTGTAGATATGTAATATAGAAAGAAAACCAGGAACATGGAAAGATATACATGCAAAGATGTTGATCCCAACATAAAATCACAAACAACCTCAATGACCCAAAAGAGAGAGTTGATAAATAAATTATGGTACTATCATAAAGTGAAGTGCAGTGTAGCTATTATAAATGATGTGTGTGTGTGTATATATATATAGATATATATATATATATCTTATTGGCACATGAGAAGATTAGATGTGTTGAGGATGTGTAAGGAAATGGAAATTTTAATATGTGTTGGTTTGGAGTAAAGTGGTAGCATCTTTGGGAGGGTTATCTGGCAGGATCAGTCACGACCTAGCATTTCTATCCTCCTACAGGGATATGTTTGTGAGTAGCTACAAGCACGATTTCAGACAGGAAACCACAAGAAGTCCTACATCCCTTTCAGTAGGGAAGAGTTGAACACATTACTATACATCTTTAACCGAGTGCAGTGCATCCACTAAACAGAATGCGCTCGATTTCTCGTATGTGCTGACATGGAAGTGCCCATGCTACATTGTTCAGTGAAAAAGACAAGTTGCAAAAACAAAGATGGCATGTTCCCATTAAAAAACGTAGACACGCATATATCGTTAGTTCTGTATGAATGCAGGACCCAAGTTCATTAGTCCATTCAACTGGTAACAGTGGTTACTTGTGGAAATCAGGATTGGAGAGGTAGGATGTTGGGGAGGGGAGGCAGACCTACATGATGGTATGAGGGGTGATTCTGAGTACTGTTTTTGCACCCCAAATAAAATAATCTAAATAAACTGACAAGCTATCTCTTAAGGGTTAGATTTCATTTTATAAAATTCCGTGAGTAATTTTAGGAAAAAAACACCCAAGGTCCTGTGTGTGTAAACACACACACACACACATACACACGTGAATTCACCAGGAAAAGGGTTTACATTTACAACATAAGAGAGAGAACCAGGTCACAGAATATTATGATCCCAATTTTGTCTAAAATAAGTCCATATCAGTATATATGTATAGAAAAATACCTGGAAAGATATGCAAAGAAATGTTAGCAGAGTTTTTCTCTAATAGTATTATGGATAATTTTGTTTTTCTTTTTGTTCATCGGTGCTTTCTAATTACCTGTAATGAACTTGGATTAAAAATAAAGGAAAGAAGGAGGAAGGGAAGAAGGAAGGAAGGAAGGAAATGAAAGCAAGCAAGACAAGAACCCAGGCTGACCCCGACAGGGACGAAATGTGCAGAATGCAGGTATCCAGCACAGGTGGGCCTCTGAGGAATCCTGGTTGCTCTGTCCTCGATTGACCTGCTCGAGCAGAAATGGCCACACTCTCCTGGTGAGGCCCTACCACCCGTGTTCTCAGAGGCATGTTCTGGCCCTCGCGCCTCTTGCAGGGAAAGCAGTGACCTCGGGGCTGTCCTTCCAAACTCCTTGGTGCGGAGCTGTGTGAGGAGGAGGCCAGAGCTCAGTGTGTTTGGCCTGTCTAAGCAGGTTGCACTTTTATTAGCCACAAACCTAGAAAAAAACTTCAACCCGGGGAAAGATTTCTATTTAGGGCTGGGAAACTAGGCCACTTCTAAGATCAGTGACCTACATTTGCTGCCACAGAAATTTAAGATGAAAAGGCAGTTGTGACTGAGGCACACGGGTGCTGAATCTCCATCAAGGGGCAGGGCGGCGGGAGGAAGGGAGGGAGAAAGGGAGAGAGGGAGGGAGGGAGGGAATTCTAAAGAGCTTCTGTCTTTGAAATCTTTTTCAGCCGAGCTCCCAATATTTAGTCACAGAAGAAAAATGAGTATCCCAGCTGTGTATTTGTTTTCCTGGAAGCACAGTGTTTGCTAACTGGTGGCTCTCGCGGCAGGTAAAAAAAAAAAATCCATTCTCACTCTGAGGCCCGTTAGAAAAATGACAGCTTCCCAGGCCCCCACCAGCCGTCCACAAAGACAAGACTTGGTGCCTCGTGCTGGCTGCCAGCCGGCTGCTTTGTGTGATAGACTTCTGAGAAACTGTTTGCTTGACCGCATCGATCCAGAGCTCTTTACATTGGACCCCGTGGAGCATCGAAGGTTAATGGGCTCTGGGGGCCTGAGTGCCTATGAATCTCGAGGTGGTGGTGGTGGTGGTGGTGGTGGGCAGCGGTCACCTAGAGGAAGGAAAATACAATGAGGGCTGTACATAGTGCTTCTGATTATCCATAGCCGCCTCCTGGAGGAGTCTGCGGGGTCAGGGCCGACATTTGGATGGCTAGATGGCAAACACCCAGGCCTGGTGGTTAGCTCATACCAGGGTTCTCGGCCTTTGTTAAAATGCGGAGGCCAAGAGATGGTTGGATTCACATCCCCAGAAGGGAGTTCTAACATCCTTGGGTCTCTGCTTCATTCCCAGTCCTGGTGCACCGAGCAGTGCCACGTCGCGGGCCAGGGGTGAGAGCCATCGGCCTGTGGCAGAAGTAACTCACCCAGAGCGAGGCCCTCCCAGAGCAGAACCTCTCCAGCCCTGCCCCAGGCTGGATGGGTCGGTGTGAGCAACAAATAATCCGTTGTCCTTTTCAGTCTCTAAGTCTGGCCTGCCTGAGGCGGCGTTGTATCCACTCATTCAGCAAACCCTTTATAGTTTCGGTCATACAACTGAAAGAGCAGAACAAAGGAAAATCAAAACAAAGCCCAGAACACGGGTGAACGCGCGTGTTGATGGAGATACAGCGGGAAAACCCGAGACACAGCCTCTCTTCTGCTGGAGCTCACATGCGGACGTGGGGAATTCACACGTACTGGGCAGGGTTCATTCCCTGAGGCTCTGTAACAGATTCCCACAAACTTAGTGGCTTCCAAAAACAGGGACTTTTTTTTTTTTTTTTCCTCTCTCAGTTTGGGAAACCAGAAACCAAGGTGTGAGCAGGGCCACCCTCCATCCCTAGGCTCTAGAGGAGAACCATCTCTTGCCTCTTCCAGCATGGGGAAGTTGATGGCATTCGTGTGTCCGCATCACCCCAATGGTGCATCACCCCGTGGTCACGTGGCCTTCTCCAAATTTCCCTCTGCCCTTCTCTTATGACACTTGTCATGGGGTTTAGGGTCCAGCTGGATAATCTGGAATGATCTCATCTTGAGAGTCTTAATTACATCTGCAGAGACCCTTTTCCCAAATAAGGTCACATATCCAGGTTCTGGGTGGACATACCTTTTGGGAGCCACCATTCAACCCACCACATATTTTCTCAGTGCCAGTCGTGAGGCCAGGCAGTTTATATCCATGATTTACCTGACTTATCTCCGCAGTCAGTCTCTGAGGTAGGTAATATATGCCCATTTTAAAGACTGTGGAACTGAACTGGCTTTCAGGGAGTTTAAGTAACTTGTCTAAGGTCACACAAGAATGGGAGCCAGAAGATAGACTTAGGTCTTATTCCCAAACCTGTGGAGTTTTAGATGTATCCAAATAAGTGTCATTTTCTCCAAACCACCGCTGCTTAAAAGATTTCTGGACTCCTCTGCTTCTAAACCATTTTACAATCTACACAAGAAGCGCACCTCCTTGTATTCTTGTCAGAATTTGTATATAGGTGGTGTTAGGCAACTTTATTTTCATATGATGCAGCACCCAGAGGAAATTCTGCTTCCAGTGAATGGGTCCCTGAGTCTGATGAATCAGTCTATGGATTCCTCAAAGCACTGATTACTCAAAAGCGAAGTAACCTGGCTGAACCCAGCTGAGGGCTCTGATATGCAATGGAGAAGCCTAGGTGGAGACCAGACCATGCTAAATGCCCCCCAGGGCAAGATGGGCGGTCACACTGGCTGGCACAGCTCCTCTGCTATGTCCCATGATGTCTGGAAGGCATGCAGGTGCGGCCCTGTGAACATAGGCATATGGCGTCCATGTGTGAGCATGCACACCCACAAATACATCTTTTCTGTTCCCCCTGAATTCAGTCTGAGCCGCACTCTATTGATTGTATCCCACCAGTTGTCTTCTTCTGTCTCCTTTGCTAGCAATGCCCCCCGCTTTTTTTTGCTAGTGGCCACGTGACATCTGGAAATGCAAGGATACCTTGTAATAGTGGGGAAACAATTGTTGACCTCCTGGAGACTTGAAACAATGAAAGCAGCTGTGATATGACCAGCTGTGCCTGGAGCTCCCTGCCTCTGGACTCCCTGCGAGGTAACCGGGGCCATTATCAGAATCTGGTGTTACTTACACACTGTCTGATACCAGGAATTATAACAGCAAAAAAGTAACATGTGTCATACACCGTAGTATGCATTGGGGACTTTTCCCCGGTTATCTCATTTAATTCTCACAACAATGCTACGAGGCAGGTATTGTTGGTTCCATTTTATAGATGAGGACACCAAGGCACAGAGACGTTGAGTAACATACCTGAGGACACACAGTAAGCATGAGAGGTAGGATTTGAACTCAGAGCCATGTGCCTAATTCTTATACTAGGCTGACTCTCAGCTTAATGGGCATCAGGGAATCCTTCCTCTCTTTCCCCCTAGAAAACCCCATTCTACCACCTGCTTTGCCGGTTCTTTCTGGAACGGAAAGGGTATTTCTGCTGAATAACTATCCTCAGCTCCTAGGGCTTTGGGCACAGAACAGACGTTTTCTCATTGGAAGGAGGATGGTACATTTATTATTTGGGAAGAAGGAGCATTTAGAATGCCTTGCTTCATTTGGAGCACTGAGTTGAGAAGGATCCTTCAGCTCTGATCAGCTAGTCATGTCCGCAGGGGACGTGGGCAGGATGAGAGGTAGTATGTGTGCTGTGTTTGCCATTCCTGCCATGGTGAATAACAAGACATTCAGTCCAATAGAGAGAAGGACTTACTGATAAATTGGGTGGCGGTGGAAGGATCATACTACTTTTAAGTTAATTTTGCTTTAGGTGTTGCTCCGTGGGGTAAAAAAATAAAAACGAGAGAATGTATGTTTGGTACAATATGATATAAATGGCAAGGAGGTTGCACCTGTGTGAGATGATTTTCCTGTCTCTTGCTATCCTAATTACCATATGGTGGGGAAGCCCTGTTGCCATAGGTTAAGGGTAAGCTTTAACTTAGCCCAAAATAAATGCCGGCAGATTGATGATTAATTGATTTTGATCTAATGGGATTTTACTCTCTGTTGCCTATCTAACCAATGTCATTTCTTGATTGAAGGCATTCTGTATGTAGAGGCTTAAAAGGATAATTGATAAATTGCTGAGCCAGCTGGTGGATTTCTATTTCCTCTCCAACTCCTGCCTGTATCATTGCTCACCAGCACCTTCCTTGAAACTGTCCTGTTTTATGTGTCCTGGTCATTGAGAGTTATTGGCTCCTTGGTTCACCAGGAAACTGCGGTTCTAGCTCTGGTCATTTCTGTGGGAACAGCTCCTTGAAAAGCGTGTCTGGGAGAAACTTCAAGAATGTGACCCATTTCAATGCCCTGAAAGTATGTTTCTTGATGGGGGTGGATGAGCTGGAGGTCACTGTCAGCCCCCAAGGTGGTTTTCCAAGGCTCACAAAATTATGCTCTTAGAAAGGATAAAAACCATATGATCATTTCAATACATGCAGAAAAAGCATTTGACAGAGTACAACATCCATTCATGATAAAAACCCTCAATAAAGTAGGGTTAGAGGGAACATACCTCAACATAAAGGCCATATATGACAAACCCACAGCTCACATCATACTCAATGGGGAAAAACAGAGCTTTTCCCCTAAGGTCAAGAATAAGACAGGGATGTCCGTTCTCACTACTTTTATTCAACATAGTACTGGAAGTCATAGCCACAGCAAACAAGCAACAAAAAGAAATAAAAGCATCTAGATTGGAAAGGAAGAAGTTAAACTTTCACTCTTCACAGATGGCATGATACTATATAAAGACTATAGGCTCCACCAAAAAGCTACTAGAACTGATAAATGGATTCAGTAAAGTCACAGGATACAAAATCAATGCACAGAAATCTGTTGTTTCCAAACACCAATAATGAAGCAGCAGAAAGAGAAATTAAAGCAATCCCATTTACAATTGTACCAAAAATAGTAAGATACCTAGGAATACACTTAACCAAAGAGATGAAAGACCTGTACTTTGAAAACTATAAAACACTGATGAAAGAAATTGAAGAAGACACAAAGAAATGGAAAGACAGTGCAAGCTCATGGGTTGGAAGAACAAATATTGTTAAAATGTCTATACCACCCAAAGTGGTCTACAGATTTAATGCAATCCCTATCAAAATACAACAGCATTTTTGACAGAAGTAGAGCAAATAGTCCTAAAATAGCCAAACCAATCTTGAAACAAAACAAAACAAAACAAAACTGGAGGCATCACAGTTCTAGACTTCAAGTTATATTACAAAGCTGTAGTGATCAAACAGTATGGTACTGGCATAAAAATAGACACACAGATCAATGGAACAGAATAGAAAGCCCAGAAATAAACCCATAACTGTATGGTCAATTAATATTTGACATAGCAGGAAAGAATATGCAATGGGAAAAAGGCAGTCTCTTCAACAAGTGGTATTGGGAAAACTGGACAGCAACATATGAAAGAATGAAACTAGACCACTTACACCATACACAAAAATAAATTAAAAATGGATGAAAGACCTAAATGTAAGACAGGAAACCATAAAAATCCTAGAAGAGAGCACAGGCAGTAATCTCTCAGACATTGGACATAGCAACATTTTTCTAGATATGTCTCCTGAGGCAAGGGAAATAAAAGCAAAAATAAACTATTAGGACTATATCAAAATAAAAAGCTTCTGCACAGAGAAGGAAACTATCAACAAAACTAAAAGGCACTCTATTGAATGGGAGAAGATATTTGCAAATAACATATCTGATAAAGGGCTAGTATCCAAAATAAAGAACTGATATAACTCAACACCGAAAATAACTCAATTAAAAAATGGGCAGAAGACTTGAACAGACATTTCTCTAAAGAAGACATCCAGATGACCATCAGAAACATGAAAAGATGCTCAACATCACTCATCATCAGAGAAATGCAAATCAAAACTACAACGAGATATCACCTCACACCTGTCAGAATGGCTAAAATCAACAACACAGGAAACAACAGGTGTTGGTGAGGATGTGGAGACAAATGGACCCTCATACACTGTTGGTGGGAATGCAAACTGGTGCAGCCACTCTGGAAAACAGTATGGAGTTTCCTCAAAAAGTTAAAAATAGATCTTCCTTACAATCCAGTAATTGCATTACTGGTTATTTACCCAAAAAATACAAGGACACTAATTCAAAGGGATACCTGCACCCCTACATTTATTGCAGCCTTATTTATAATAGCCAAATTATGGAATCAGCCCAAGTGTTCATCAATAGATGAATGGATAAAGAAGATGTGGTGTACAGATATATAATGGGATATTATAAAAAATGAAACAGCATGGATGGAGCCAGAATAATGTTAAGTGAAATAAATCAGAGAAAGACAAATACCATGTGATTTCACTCATATGTGGAATTTAAGAAAGAAAACAAATGAGGAAAGGAAAAAAAGAGAGAGACAAACTAAGAAACAGACTCTTCACTATAGAGGACAAACTGATGGTGACCAGAGTGGAGGTGGGTGGGGGGATGGGGGAAATAGGTGATAGGATGAAGGAGTACACTCGCCCTGATGAGCACCAGGTGTTGTATGGAAGTGTTGAATCACTATATTGTATACCTGAAACTAATATTAAACTGTATGTTAACTGGAATTAAAATAAAATCTTTTAAAAAATATTTTATTTCTTTATTTGAGAGAGAGAGCGAGAGAGAGTGAGAGAGAACGAGCAGGGGGGAGGGGTAGAGGGAGAGGGAGAAGTAGACTGCTTGCTGAGCAAGGAGCCCGATGCAGGGCTTAATCCCAGGACCCTGGGATCATGACCTGAGCTGAAGGCAGATGCTTAACTGACTCAGCCACCAGGCTCTCTAAAATAAAATCTTAATAAAAAATTATGCTTTTTTTTTTTTTAAGATTTTATTTATTTATTTGACAGAGAGAGAGCGCACAAGCAAGGGGAGGGGCAGGCAGAGGGAGAGGGTGAAGCAGGCTTCTTGCTGAGCAGGGAGCCTGATTCGGGGCTCGATCCCAGGACCCTGGGATCATGACTTGAGCCGAAGGCAGACACTTAACCAACTGAGCCACCCAGGCGCCCCCAAAATTATGCTCTTAATAAATGAAAGCTATTTCTGTTTCCTTACTGGCAGGTTCCAGGGTGCGGGTCAGAGAAGCCCACAATACCTCCCCAAGGCCTGTCTGGGTCTCTGCAATTTCATAAAGCTCCAACTTGCCTGTCTGTCTTTCCATTTCCTTTTTTGGCTCTCTTTGCCAAGGATCTGGGCAAAATTGGCGATAACTGATGCTTTTCTCCCCAGCCTTTCTTCCTGTACCTGTTGCTCTCTGTGGAAGCTCTCCACAAGTCTTCTGGGGAGAGGGTCCCGAGTCCGACCACCTCCAAGGAGTAAGGCCTGCCTTTGCAATTTATATTCTGTGAACTCACTTGTTTTTAGTAAATTGCTGTGGTTTTTTAGAGAGGAGGGAAACTGAGGCCCAGGGAGTTCAAATAACATGGCTGGCTTCCTCCGGAATGAGAACCTCCCACCTGCCCGCTGACCCGTTTTCTCTGGCAGCCCCCTGCAACATCTGCTTTCAGCAGGCTCTATTTTCCAAGCCATTATCTTTTGTTCTTGTTCATTTTCTATTCCATTATTTCCCTCCATGGCAGGGTGCAGCCTCTTTAAAATACAAATTCCATCACATGCCCCTTAGCCTAAAATTCATCATGTTTCTGCACTGCTTTCCGGACACAATCCAAGCATGGCCTCCCAGGCCTGATCTGGCCTTCGCTCTCCTGGCCAATTATTCCCTGCTCTGCCCCTCGCCTCCAGCCCCACCCAGCACACTCACCCCCTGGGCTCTGTATCGGGTTGTTGACAGCAGCTCGGGTTCCTTGACTCTCTCTTACCGTTATGGCTTTGCCCCGGATATTCTGTCCTCCCTAGAACGAGCAAGGTTCTGCCCAACCCTGAATATTCTCTCATGGTGGTTGCCCCCCTGCACGGGGCTATTCTGGGCAGGACCCCTTACAGCCAGACAGCTGGGTCCCTGCTCATCGGACCATGCGCTGAGCCTCAGGGCCCAGGAATATTCTATTCACAGGGCTCCTGCCTGCTTCCTGGGCCTGAGAGGTTGGGCGGCATACCTTGAGGTCAGAGGAACAACCACGTTTAGGCAGTCGTGTGGACTTACCCTTATGGGCTGGGCAGGACACAAGTGTGCATGGGAGGCCTTTTGTGATGTCCCATGAAGTCGGGATGGGAACAGAAAGAGGATAAGCTGGGCGTGGGGAGCACCTCTCTCCTGGGTGCTGCAAATTCTACGCTTAGCCTGCACTGACCACTGATCGTTCTTTCCTCCCTCCCTCCCTCCCTCCCTCCTTCCTTCCTTTATTGTGGTGCAAAATCCATAACACAAAATTTACCATCTTAACCCTTTTCTTTTTATTAAGGAGATGCTAACACTCGTGGCTGAGCTTTTTAATACAAGCGACACCAGAAGAATTCTGGAGGTCAGACCAGACCTGAACAGCTAAGGCCAGGGAGTTCAATTTTGGTATCGAAAGAGTGAAGTCTGGATCAGAAGGCCAGTTCTGGGTAGCTGGATGAGGGGGGCTCGTTCAGAATGCAAGGCCAGAAGACAGTACTTTTGAATTCTTGTCAGCATCTTGAAAAGGGACTTTTTTTTAAAATTTAATTTTATTTTATTATGTTATGTTAGTCACCATACAATGCATCATTAGTTTTTGATGTAGTGATCCACGATTCATTGTTGAAAAGGGACTTTCAAGTTGGGGTCCAGGAAATCCTTGCTAGCGCCTCGTTGCTGAGTGCTACGCCAGGAAAATCACCTCTTTACCTGCCTTGGCTCACTTTCCAGGCCCGAAATGGGTCTATCCCTGGTCAATACACTTTAAGAGAAGTAGTGACAAGCCAGGGTTTTCGAGAGTAAGGTAAACAGAGGTCTGGACGTGTGCCATAGAAGAAGCTGGAGGTATTTGCTCTGAGGACAAGATTCAGGGGGCCAAGGTAATTGTCTTCAAATCAATGTTATATATAATTCGTATAGAGCAATAATACTGTGTAAATAACAAGGGAAAGAACCCAGTGTCGCACAATTTTAATTAAATTTATTCTTAGATACTGTCTATATGTTGACAAATGTTGTCAATTGTGTGCTGTTCTAAATTGCATCTTTTTAAAAAATATATTTTGAACTTTTTTTGCTGGTATATAGAAATGAAGTATGTTTCTATTATTTATTTATTTATTTTGAAAAAAGATTTATTTATTTCTTTGAGAGACAGAAAGAGATAACGAGAGAGCACGAGCATCGGGGAGAGGGAAAAGCAGACTCCCCGCTGAGCAGGGACCCTGCAGCAGGCTCGATCCCAGGACTCTGGGATCATGACCTGAGCCGAAGGCAGCCGCTTAACCGAATAAGCCACCCGGGCGCCCCTATTTTTATATTTTGAATTCAAATCTGGTAACCTTAAACTCTCTTATTCTTTTTTTTTTTAATTTTTTATTGTTATGTTAATCCCCATACATTACATCATTAGTTTTAGATATAGTGTTCCATGATTCATTGTGCATAACACCCAGTGCTCCATGCAGAACGTGCCCTCCTCAATACCCATCACCAGGCTAACCCATCCTCCCACCCCTCTCCCCTCTAGAACCCTCAGTTTGTTTTTCAGAGTCCATCGTCTCTCATGGTTCTTCTCCCCCTCCGATTTCCCCCCCTTCATTCTTCCCCTCCT
Organism: Phoca vitulina; assembly: GCF_004348235.1. Taxonomy (NCBI): domain Eukaryota; kingdom Metazoa; phylum Chordata; class Mammalia; order Carnivora; family Phocidae; genus Phoca; species Phoca vitulina. The sequence continues at coordinate 11,314,904 of NW_022589768.1, read as the reverse complement.
GCTACATTCTTCTTCTTCTTTTTTTCTTTCTTAACATATATTGCATCATTTGTTTCAGAGGTACAGATCTGAGATTCAACAGTCTTGCACAATTCACAGCGGTGACCAGAGCACATACCCTCCCCAGTGTCCATCACCCAGTCACCCCATCCCTCCCACCCCACCCCACCCCCCACTCCAGCAACCCTCAGTTTGTTTCCTGAGATTAAGAATTCCTCATATCAGTGAGGTCATATGATACATGTCTTTCTCTGTTTGACTTAAGGAAAAAAACTGTTTTAACTTTAAATATTTTAAAAATAATATCTCCCAAGCTTGTGTCGGTGATGATATATTTGTCTGCAGGTAACAGGAGACACAATGCTGAGGGGCTTAAACCGTAATCAGACCTATTGGCTAATATAACAGGAAGTCTAGCAGTGAGATGGGCCTCACAGCAAGGGCTCAGATCTTTCCACCTTTCAGAGTATCAGCAACATCTTAAGGCTGATTTCTTTTGTTGTTCTAGGACACCTGCTAGTGATTAGGGCTTCACTCTCCTCTTTTTATATTCAGGGTGGGGGTGGGGTGGGCGAGAAGAAGCAGAGAAAGTCTGACTTGTCCTGTGGCTCTCTCTTAAAAGAAGGACATTTTCTTCCAAAACACTTCTATCAAACATCTCACTATATCTCAGAAGGTGTAGGTGCCCTATCTCGGAAGCCATCATTGGCAAAAAGGAGGGGTATTGTGCACTTGGCTTAAATTGGGGTTCTCACAGTGTGTTCCCAGACCAACGGCATCAACCTTTCTTTGAAGTAGAAGTTCTCAGGGCCCCACCGTAGATCCATGAATCAGAAATTCTCTCCAGCTGGTTTTGATGCCCCATCAAGTCTGAGACCCACTGGCTCAGGGCCCACCACTGGAGCTGAGTTGGTTATGTCCCTTGAATCACACAGGATAGTTAAGGGAGGGATAGACCCCTCCCCCAACAAAGCTGAGGTTCTGTGAGCGGGGAAGGGAAAAATGAAAGCTGGAGAGGTACCAACAAAGTCCACTACAGGGGACAAATGACCCATAATTCAAACTCCAGATGACCTTTTATTTTTTTTTAAAGATTTTATTTATTTATTTGACAGAGAGAGACAGTGAGAGAGGGAACACAAGCAGGGGGAGCGGAAGAGGGAGAAGCAGACTTCCCGCTGAGCAGGGAGCCCGATGCGGGGCTTGATCCCAGGACCCTGGGATCATGACTGAGCCACCCAGGTGCCCCTCCAGATGACCTTTTAAATCTAACTTTTTAAATTAAAAAATTAATACATGCACATAGCAAAATTTTCTAATTTTGGAAAGGTATAGAGGTAAGCATACGATGCACATGATTCTATACTTGCTTTTCACATTCAGTATATCAGGGAGATTGTTTTATGCCCACACCCATAAATCTGTCTTTCTAAAAGCTGTATATTATTCCATTTCACGAATATGCCATTAATTTATTCTGTCAGTCTCCTACTGATGGCCCTTGAAATTTTTTCTAATCTTTTGCTAATATAAACAATGCTGCAATGAATATCTATGTCCACATATCTTTGCTTGAGACCAGATGTGTACACATGGAATTTCCAGCTCAGAGGGAGGTCCATTTTAAATTTAGATAGTTATTTGCAAATTATTCCCCATTGGAGTGGTACCAATTACTCTCCCACCAACAGTGCATGAGATCCATTCTCCACCAGCTCTAGGTAGTACCACACTTTCTAGATTTTTGCTTATCTGAGAAACAAAAATTTATTATTTTAATGTACCTCTTTTTATTTGTTATTTAAATTGGCATTTCCTTATATATAAGGAAGGTTGGGTTAATTTTCCATATTTTCTTATGCTTTAGATTCATCTTTACATCTTTCTCGAGGGGCCAGCCACACAGATAATATATATATGGTTTCCTTGAAAGTTTCTGGCTTCAGCATCATGCAAAGAAGGGTCTTCTGAACTCCAAGATTTTAAAGTGACATTCTAATAGAAAAGAGAGTAAATAAATCATCTGCAGAGTGATAAAGAAGGTCAGTGCTGTTCCATTTGCAAAATGTGGTTGTTCAGGACTTTTCAGGAATGCATGTCTTGGGCACAAGCAGATTTCTTTACCATCCAAATGCCTGGGTAACAAAGATTGTGAAGCCTTCCACTGAACACACACGGACTGTGGCAAGTCTGAGCTTTTGGTGGAGACCTGAGTTCTCTGTCTGCAGTAGGACGAGGTTGTTTACAGTGTTGGCCCTGGTGGAATCCCCCACAGGACGTCCCCTTTCTCCCTGCTGTTGTTTGTTTCCCGTTCCCGGTGCCTATTGGTCCTCTGTAGGTAGCTTTCAAATACCAGCTCCTCTGGGTCTTGTTAAAATACTTTATCAATGCCCATCTTTCTCTGTAGGGGTGACCTTTAACTCAGCTTTGCTGTCACTACCTGACTTGGATAACCTCCAAAGGAAGGTTGCCATGGAGATCCTGCATTCAGCTCAACCAAATCTGGCTTCTGTATCTTATTAAATGTTCCCTAAAAAGGAAATCACACAGAGACACGGACGATGAGGGTCATTCACATGTAACCATGATGTGCTCTTGCCCTGTCTCCCTCCCCAATCACCAGATCTCCAACCTCTCCTCCCCGGCCATGAATTCAGCCCCTGCCCTGCTCCTCTGACTAATCCCAGCTGTTGTGGTAAATGCTTACATTTTAGGGGGCAAAGGGGTGGGGATAGTTATGGCAAATGTCAATTTGCCTTTTAGAAGACATTCTTTTGTGGCTCAATTCGAACACCACTAACAAATGTCAGAAGTGGATGTATAATGAGGTCATGTTAGAGACACTAATTGGACGGATATTCTTTTTCCTCCCCCCCCCCTTTTTTTATTGTGGTGTTTTTCTCCTTTTCCTGGGGACTCTGTTTTCACAGTGACTCTCATTAAATCTGAGAAGATAATCTCCTTTACACTACAAGCCTGGTGATCCTTGTTCAGGAGAAGAGCTGGAATACGCAATTGCTGCTGGGGAGTTTCAAGAGGTTGTTTTGTATTCACCCCATGGTTAAAAGAAGGGGAGAAGGCAAGAAATATGTGACACTCGCAGACGTCTTTGGGAGGATAGATCAGGCTCTCATTCCTTCGCTAACTGTCAGTTGGCGAAAGGGATGATTGGGCATCAGGGAAGATAAAGGTCACTCCTGGAAAGGGCAGGTGCTGCTGATGGTCTGCAGTCCCCCGGCCCTTAGAAACAGAGGTCCCACATCTGCTCTGAGAGGAGGGGAGGCCCGACCCTCTGGCTGATACACAGGGAAGACGGGATGGGGATGTGGGCAGGCAGAAGAGAGGGCCCTGCTGGTCCTCACCTCCTTCCAGAAGGTCTTCCCCCCATATTACTTTGCTAGGGCTGCCATAACAAAATACCACAGACTGGGCAGCTTAAACACCATTTATTTCCTGGCAGTTCTGGAAGCCGGAAGTCTCAGATCAAGATGGCAGCACAGTGTTTCCTTCCGAGGCCTCTCTCCTTGGCTTGCAGATGGCTGTCTTCTTCCTGTGTCTTCACATGGTCTCCCAAGTGAGTATCTATGTCCTAATCACCCCTTCTTATAAGGACGCCAGTCACATTGGATTGGGGCTTACCCCTAGGACCCCATTTTACCGTGATTACCTCTTTGAAGACCTTGTCTCCAAATACAGTTGCATTCTGAGGTGTGGGGGGTTAGCACTTCAACATAAGAACTTTGATAGGATGCAGTTCAACCCCAAATAGTTATCTGTTCCTGACCAGCCCTCTTTTCTGGGCCACTCTTGCCCCCATGCTGTGTTTGTTGGGGGGAGCAACCAGCATTTTATTCTGAAAGCATGTCTCAGAAGCAAACCAGAACAGTGTCTGGGATCTCATTTTTACTAGATGTCAGTTGCCATTATGATGGAATGCTAACAAAATTTGATGTTTAAATGACACAATGATCTTCTGTTAAAAATATAACAAAGTATAATGTCCCAATAAAATAATAAAAGTTGTAGGTTAGGTTGCTCATTATACCCTCTCTTGGCTCTCTGATCTCTTCTGTTGCACTCTGCAGAGCCCTAATTAATACATTGCATGCAACATTATTGGTTTATTGTTCATTCATTCCTGGTGTTGGAAGCTCCATCTGGGCAAGAACCGTGACTATTTTCTTCATCCTGTATCCTGATCACCTTACACAGGGCCTAGTACATAGCTTGTGCTTAAAAAGAAATGGTGAGTGGTGCCTGGGTGGCTCAGTTGTTAAGCGTCTGCCTTAGGCTCAGGTCATGATCTTAGGGTCCTGGGATCTAGTCCCGCATCGGGCTCCCCGCTCAGTGGGGAGCCTGCTACTCCCTCTGCCTGGCTCTCTGCCTGCTTGTGTTCTCTATCTCTCTGTCAAATAAATAAATAAAATCTTTAAGAAAAAAAAAAGAAATGGTGAGTATGGAATATTACTCAGCCATCAAAAAGAATGAAATCTTGTCATTTGCAAGGACATGGATGGAGCTAGAGTGTATTATGCTAAGTGAAATAAGTTAGTCAGAGAAAGACAAATACCATATGATTTCACTCCTGTGTGGAATTTAAGAAACAAAACAGGTGAACATAGGGGAAGGAAGAAAAAAAAAGAGAGAGAGGCAAACCGTAAGAGACTCTTAACTATAGAGAACAAACTGAGGGTTGCTGGAGGGGAGGTGGGTGGGGGGATGGGGTAAATGAGTGATGGGTATTAAGGAGGGCACTTGTTATGATGAGCACTGGGTGTTATATGTAAGTGATGAATCCCTCAATTCTACACCTGAAACCAATATTACACCATCTGTTAACTAACTAGAATTTAATAAAAACTTGAAACAAACAAACAAATAAATGGTGAGTAAATGCATTTGTAAGCATTCTTATTCTCGCTCTATTAGAAAAATGACCACAACTCAGGTGCTTTTCTGTTAAGTCAGTGTCCAAACTCCTGCATACATCTGGAAAATCTACCCACAAGTTCTGAAGGAGGACCTTCCACTGGAGAGGGGTCCCCACCTCCTCCAGCTGCCCTGGCCCCAGAGTTAAACTCTGGTTCTTCCCTTTGTCTTCTAAGGGATGAACACAAACATGGACCTGTTTTAAAAAACTTCACCAAGTCTTGAAGGATTTATATTAAAGAAAATAAAACCCTAAAAGTGGTCCTGAGGTTTCACTTCCTCAAAATGTGTCTCCTCGAGGTCTCAGAGTTTCTGCTTCCAGCTCCCTCCCCTCCCCAGAGCAATCTTTTTGCTGAGCCCCAGGCCTGTCCCCAGGTTGTAAGGCCCCTCCTCCCACAGTTGAATTAATCTGGTGTTATCCCCTTAATATCCCCACCTCAGTTCTGGAGCCCCCTGTCACCCCCCATGCCTGGCCAGGTCAGAGCTGGTGTCAAAACTATCTTTGGAGGAGTATCTCCCACCTTCTGTGAAATTCTCCTGTTAGGTTATCGCACCTGGAGACCCACATCCTGACCATAGCATTTGCTTCTGGATTGTCAAGCACTCCCCGTTTCAGGACACTTACATGGGGACTTGTGTCTGCACCCTGGAATACAGCCAATGGAGTGGCTTTTCCCAACAGCAGGCAGAGCCTGTCCCAAAGAAAAACAACAACTTCTGCCCCAAAGCCACTAGAAATGACTATTCCAGGTTTTGGCTTCTAGCTCTCTGAGCCTCAGAGATATTGGGGTTCAGTGTCAGGGACCCTGGTTTTGCAGGTCTCTTTGCCCATAAACTAAGGTCAAGATGATATTCTAAGACATTAAGGGACAGTGGGCTGGCCCAGAAAGGCTCAGCTTATAGGGGCAGTAGGATTGCCTAAGGAGGTGTGGCTGGCACAGAAAGGGCATGGTCTCTGTCCCTGATGCTTACCTGGGGGACTCAGAACATGTCCCTGTGCAGAGTTAAGTGGAGTGGGGGAAGAAGAGAGGGTCCCAGAGTCAGTCCTAGGTGGTCATTACCCTTCCCACCCCCTCTCTGAACTCTGCAAACAGAGGACAAAATCAGGGCCCACCGTGTCAGGTCCTAGAGACAGGGCTTCCATGGGGCAGGGTTGCTGCGGCCTATGTCCCCCTCCTGAGAGGAGGGAATGGAATCTTGGAGAACCTCTCCCTGGGTCTGCCTGCCCAGGAAGAGGGGCAAGGAAATGGGCTGGGGGTGAAGCTGGTGATTATGACATTGGAATTAGCTGAATTCTCTGGGTCATCAGCTTTCACTGTGTTCCCGATGCTGTGTAAAGGATTGCACACAAATGTTCTCATCCGATTCTTACAGGTAGCAGTGAGTTACTAAACAGAGAAATGGGAGACTCCAGGAGACACACATCACACTGCTAGGTTGTCATGGCAAGACTTGAAATCTTGATCCCTTGATTCTAAAACTTGCCTTCTCAAGGGTTCTGACCGATGGGTTCTCGCCACTCTCCCTTAGTGGGTGGAGAGAGGGGGCTCTTGAGCGGTTTTTAAAAACTCACACCTGAGAGGTGGAGACTGACAAAAACATCTTCATTGCAACAGCAGCCATAGTCTCAATTCCCTGGGTCGTTGGAAGGACCCCAGGGGTCTAGGGGAGCCCATCCTGAGCACCTGCTCTGTGTTATGTCAGATGAATGCCACAACAGGTACCAGCTGCAAGCGTTCCAAGTTTGTCATGAGCTTGCTCCATAAATGACCAGCTTTGGGGAAGGCCAGCCCCATCTGCACAGGGACATCCTTTCCAGAAATACCCCACTGCCCATTCTAGTTTATAACCTGCCTCATAGGGACGGGGTCCCAGGTTGTCCCCACCATGACCCCAGGAAGCCCTCTCTCCCATCCTCTCAGGCTTGGTTCACCTTCTAAGAAGGACCCCGGCTTGCTGCCGTGTGGACATCTAGAGGGGGGTGTCCTATTTTTAAAAGATGTTAATGTTGTGTTCTGTTGTTGTCACTTAACAATCCCTGTCTTTGCTATCCCCACTCCACCGCAAACCACGACACCATGTCATCTCAAACTAAACAAAATCAGTGGGGTCCCACAGGCAACTGCGTTCCAAGGGAGGTGAGAGCCCCAGGCAGCAAGTGTGTTCATGGACACACCGAGGGTAGAAGCTGGAAGCTGGGTGACTACCCCTGGCCCCACTGACCCCACCCTGGGACCCAGAAGAGCAAAATCATTCCTGGGCCTTCTGCCAGGCATAGAAGCAGTGGAGAGCTGGCCCGAAGGGCATTGAGGAAAGGGACAAAGGAAATGCCAGCAGATGTCTGAGTTGACAGTTGACACCAAGGACGAGATGGCACCCCCCACACCCATGCTGTGGGACCACAGAAGTCCTCAGGATTTGGGTGCAGGGAGGTGAGGACATTCTGAACTGAGTCAGACTTTCTCCCAGCCTTGTGGAGTGATGGCTTGAAATAGAAAAAAACACAAGTTATAGACAGGCAAGTTTTGTTACTTGCACACTGAATGGGGGACCCATGTTGCAAGATTTAAAGGCCCCTTTCTTTTTTTTTAATTTTATTTTACTATGTTATGTTAACCACCATACATTACATCATTAGTTTTTGAGGTAGTGTTCCATGATTCATTGTTTGTGTATAACACCCAGTGCTCCATGCAGTACGTGCCCTCTTTAATACCCATCACCGGGCTAACCCATCCCCCCAACCCCTCCCCTCTAAAACCCTCAGTTTGTTTCTCAGAGTCCATCGTCTCTCATGGTTCATCTCCCCCTCTGATTTCCCCCCCTTCATTTTTCCCTTCCTACTATCTTTTTTTTTTTTTTTAACATACAATGTATTATTTGTTTCAGAGGTACAGATCTGTGATTCAACAGCCTTGCACAATTCACAGCGCTCACCATAGCACATACCCTCCCCAATGTCTATCACCCAACCACCCCATCCCTCCCACCCCCCACCACTCCAGCAACCCTCAGTTTGTTTCCTAAGATTAAGAATTCCTCATATCAGTGAGGTCATATGATACTTGTCTTTCTCTGATTGACTTATTTCGCTCAGCATAATACCCTCCAATTCCATCCATGTCGTTGCAAATGGCAAGATTTCATTCCTTTTGATGGCTGCATAATATTCCATTTGTATATATATATACACCACATCTTCTTTATCCATTCATCTGTTGATGGACATCTTGGCTCTTTCCATAGTTTGGCTATTGTGGACATTGCTGCTATAAACATCAGGGTGCACGTACTCCTTTGGATCCCTACATTTGTATCTTTGGGGTAAATACCCAGTAGCGCAATTGCTGGATCGTACGGTAGCTCTATTTTCAACTTTTTGAGGGACCTCCATACTGTTTTCTAGAGTGGCTGCACCAGCTTACATTCCCACCAACAGTGTAGGAGGGTTCCCCTTTCTCCACATCCTCGCCAACATCTGTTGTTTCCTGACTTGTTAATTTTAGCCATTCTGACTGGTGTGAGGTGGTATCTCACTGAGGTTTTGATTTGGACTTCCCTGATGCCGAGTGATGTTGAGCACTTTTTCATGTGTCTGTTGGCCATTTGGATGTCTTCTTTGGAAAAAATGTCTGTTCATGTCTTCTGCCCGTTTCTTGATTGGGCTATTTGTTCTTTGAGTGCCAAGTTTGATAAGTTCTTTATAGATTTTGGATACTAGCCCTTTATCTGATATGTCATTTGCAAATATCTTCTCCCATTCTGTCAGTTGTCTTTTGGTTTTGTTGACTGTTTCTTTTGCTGTGCAAAAACTTTTTATCTTGATGAAGTCCCAATAGTTCACTTTTGCCCTTGCTTCCCTTGCCTTTGGCGATGTTTCTTTTTTTTTTTTAAAGATTTTATTTATTTATTTATTAGAGAGTAAGCGAGAGAGAAACAGCATGAGAGAGGAGAGGGTCAGAGGGAGAAGCAGGCTCCCCGCTGAGCCGGGAGCCCAATGTGGGGCTTGATCCCAGGACCCTGGGATCATGACCTGAGCCGAAGGCAGTCGCTTAACCAACTGAGCCACCCAGGCGCCCATTTGGCGATGTTTCTAGGAAGAAGTTGCTGCGGCTGAGGTCGAAGAG
>NW_022589768.1:11249697-11305448 GCF_004348235.1 Phoca vitulina | reverse complement strand
TCCTCAATTTCTTTCATGAGTATTTTCTAGTTTTCTGAGTACAGATCTTTTGCCTCTTTGGTTAGATTTATTCCTAGGGATCTTATGGTTTTGGGTGCAATTGTAAATGGGATTGACTCCTTAATTTCTCTTTCTTCTGTCTTGTTGTTGGTGTATAGAAATGCCACCGATTTCTGTGCATTGATTTTATATCCTGCCACTTTACTGAATTCCTGTATGAGTTCTGGCAGTTTTGGGGTGGAGTTTTTGGGTTTTCCACATAAAGTATCATATCATCTGCAAAGAGTGAGAGTTTGACTTCTTCTTTGTTAAAGGCCCCTTTCTTCAGGAAGCAGAACTCCAGCCTTTTTTACAGACTGGATGTCAGAGAAGGAAAGAGGGGCTGGTCCTGAATTAGGGGAGGGTGACATAGGCTTGTATGGGTAGAGGCAGAGTGGGGATGGGGAGGGGGTGCGTGGTGGTGGTGGTGGCGGATGCAATTTCGTGTCTTTGTCCCAGGGAAGGGGGTGAGGAGACAGAGGCCAATGTCTCAGCATAACGTAAATTATCCAGGACATGGCCACCATAACGATTTTCTTGTAGAATTAGGAGAAATTTCCTAGCCTGGCCGGTCAGGCCCCCTTCCTGGACCTCCAGCTCCACTCTGCACCTCCTACTTCACACGGCTTCTTTGCTTTTACAACCCTGCCCATGGAACTGGCCTACATTGGCACTTGCTGGGCCAGCTGCTGACAAATAGCTTCTCAGTGAATGCTCTGATAGGTGTGCTCTGTGATAGGGAAACCTGAAATAAATTGTGCTAAGCCTCATACTGGGTGTCAAAATGAAGAAAGAGGAGGAACCAGAAAGAAAGAAAGGAAGGAAGGAGGGAAAGAAGGAAAGAAGGAAGGAAGGAAGGAAGGAAGGAAGAAGGAAGTCCACAATTTTCCAGCAAAGGATATCCACATTTTATTCTTTTAGAATATTCTTTTTTAGAATGGATACCGGAGAGCTAAAACTATTTTAAGTTCCTAATAGCTTTTACTTCCATCTTGAAAACACCAGAAGACATATAACAGGTGCAGCGGCTTCCATGACCTCCTTCCCAAGTAATGAGCAAGGCACGATCGCCTTGCACATGCCGCGCGGCCTGCCACAAAGGGAAGGCAGCTCCTGACCAAAGCATTCTAATAACACTTTCTCTTGGAAATGATTCAGGCGGGCACTCCCTTGAACTCCACCTTCTGTGATCATCTAGGATGGTATAGTTTGCTTAATGTGTGCAATTATGAAAATGGCTCTTGTTAACAGTAAGCCTGGCGGCTTTCCACAACAATTCTGCTTCCTTGCAAGAAGCCAGGGGATGTCTCCATGGCTGGTCTGTCAGGACCCTTACAGGTAGAAGGTGAAAAAATGGGTCTAAAACTATAGCTTTCCAGCACTGGTGCTTGGAGCCTTTACAATCCTTAGAATCTTCAGAGTTTGTCCTTCAGAGGAGAAGGAAACCATGAGCCCCCGGCCCCCTCTTTTCAAATGGAGGGGTTCTGTTTGCTGATTTCATTTGGAGGGAAAAAGGTCTATGTTGCTCAAATAGGTTTGAAAGCCATGGGACTAGGACAGCTGTGAATGGACCATAAGGCACAAAGCCTTCACTCCACAGGAAAAGATGGAGTGTGGGGATTTTGGTTAACTTTGGCCTTGATTGGAAGTGTCCCGATCTGAGTCACATAATAGTGTTGAGGAAGCCAGTCCCATCTGAATGATGCCATTGAAGTGATATGCAGTCTTCTGCTGGTACTGCTTTGACTCAGGGTCATGACTAGAGAGAATAGCCCTGGTTTGAGTCAACCAGTACTTTAAGCAGACTGGGCCATCCCATTGAAAGACACAGCAGGTTAGGGGTTGGGTGTTCACAGGGGCAGTCGCCCCACCTTTTCCTATTTGATCCCAGCATAGTTTTGGGGGGCAGGAACACCAGTGTTCTTGGTCTGCCATTCACTGACTCTGTGACCGTGACAACTAACTCTTTGAACTTCAGCCTCTTCATCTGAAAAGTGGGGGGACAGAGCCTACCTTATGAAGTTATTGTAAAATGCAATCAGATCACTCACATGTAATGTGCAGCATGCTCTTTGGCACAAATCAGAGTCTCACTGAATCATCATCATCATCATCATCATCTTGGGAGTGGATGGCCTGTTCATTGCCTGAGCGGTGCAGGGGCTGTGGGTGAGCCCTTTGGGATGTGAAAAGTGACACATGGGCACACAGTCCAATTATTCAAGGATGAACTCCAAATTCTGTCTTGCTACTTCAGGAAGGGCAAGGTCTGTCCACTGGTCCCTTGATGATAAGTGGCCCTTGGAGATTTGCTGGAGGGGCATGAACAAGAATACTCCATTAGGCATTTTTTTTTAATTGAGGTAAAATTGGTATACAAGATTATATAAATTTCAGGTAGATGACATTATAATTCAACATCAGTATGCTACAGAATGATCACCATTAAAAGTCTAGTTACTGTCCATACCCATACTATTGGCACTCTCCACCTGTTTCACTTGCCCCCTCCTCCCCTCCCCACCCCCCGCCCCCTGGTAACCACCAATCTGTTCTCTGTATCTATGAGTTTGTTTTTATTTTGTTTTGTTTTTTAGATTTCACATATGTGTGAAGTCATATGATATTTGTCTTTCTCTGTCTGACTTATTTCACTTAGCATAATACTCTCTAGGTCCATCCATGTTGTCAAAAATGGCAAGTTTTCATTCTTTTTTTTTATGGCTGATTAGTATTCCATTGTATATATGCCACATCTTCTTTATCCATTCATCCACTGATGAGTGGATTTAGATTGTTACCATTTCTTGGCTATTGTAAATAATGCTGCCATCAGTGATGGTGCCTACATATTTTTGAACCAGTATTTTTGTATTCTTTGGATAAATACCCAGAAATGAAATAGCTGGATCATATTGTAGTTCTATCCTTACTTTTTTGAGGAATCTCCATATTGTTTTTCAGTACCAATGCACCAATTTACATTCCCACAAACACTGTATAAATATTTCCTTTTCTCCACATTATCTCCAACACTTGTTATTTCTTCTGTTGTTGATAGTGGCCATTCTAACCAGTGTAGAGTAATATCTCATTGTGGTTTTGATATCCATTTCTGTAATAATGATGCTAAACATCTTTTCATGTGCCTGTTGGCCATCTGTATGTCCTCTTTGGAAAAATGTTTATTCTGGTCCTCTGCCCATTTTTTAATTGGGTTGTTTGTTTTTTGTTGTTGTTGTTGTTGTTGACTTGTGTGGGCTCTTTACATATTTTGGATATTAATCCCTGGTCAGATATATGACTTGCAAAAATGTTCTCTCATTTAGTAGGCTGCCTTTTCATTTTGATGATGACTTTTTTTCTCCCACTGTGTAGAAGCTTTTTAGTTTGATGGAGTCCCATTTGTTTATTTTATTTTATTTTTTGTTTCCTTTCCGTTTGGAGTCAGATCTACAAAAATATCACTAAGACCAATGTTGAGGAGATTACTTCCTATGTTTTATTCTAGGAATTTTATGGTTTCAGGTCTTACATTCAAGTCATTAATACATTTTTTACTCCATTTTTGTGTATACTATGAGATAGTGACCTAGTTTCATTCTTTTGCATGCAGGTGTCCAGTTTTCCAAACACCATTTACTGAAGAGACCGTCCTTCCTCTATTGTATATTCCTGGCTTCTTGTCACAAATTAATTGTCTGTTTACATGTGGGTTTAATTCTGGGCTCTCAATTTTGTTCTATTGTTCTGTGTGTCTGTTTTTATTATTATAGCTTTGTAATATAGTTTGAAATCAGGGAGCATGATACCTCCAACTCTGTCTTTCTTTCATAAGATTGCCTTAGCTATTTGGGATCTTTTATGGTTCCATGCAAATTTTAGAATTATTTGTTCTAGTTCTGTGAAAAATGCCATTGGAATTTTGATAGAAATTACATTGAATCTGTAGATTTCTTTGGGTAGTATGAACATTTTAAGAATATTAATTCTTCCAATCCATGACTATGAAATATCTTTCCATTTACTTGTGTCTTCTTCAATTTCCTTCTCAGAGTTTTATAGTTTTCAGTGTAGACATCTTTCACCCTCTTCGTTAGATTTATTCCTAGGTGTTTTATTCATTTTGATGCAATTATAAATGGGATTGTTTTCTTAATTTCCCTTTATGATAATTTGTTATTAGTGTACAGAAACACAACAGATTTCTGTATGTTGATTTGATATCCTGTTACTTTACTGAATTCATTTATTAGTTCTAACATTATTTTGATGGAGTCTTTGGGTTTCTATATACAGTATGTCATCTGCAAATAGTGAGTTTTGCTTCTTCCTTTCTGATTTGGATGTTTTTTATTTCTTTATCTTGCCTAATCTGTGGCTAGGACTTCCAATATTATTTTGAATAAAAGTGGCAAGAGTGGGCATTCTTGTCTTGTCCTGATCTTAGAGGAAAGCTTTCAGCTTTTCACCATTGAATGTGATGTTAGCTGTGTGTTGGTTATGTATGGCCTTTATTATGTTTAGGTACGTTCCCTCTACCCACATTGTTGAGAGGTTTTTTTTTTTTTTTATCATAAATGGGTATTGAATTTTGTCAAATGCTTTTTCTGCATCTATTGGAATGATCATATGATTTTTATCCCTCATTTTTATCCTACACCATTTTGTGGTGTACCATGTTGATTGATTTGCATATGTTGAACCACTTTGGCATCCCTGGAATAAATCCCATTTGATTGTGGTGAATTCTCATTTTTAATGTATTTTTGAATTTGGTTTGCTAATGTTTTGTTGAGGGATTTTACATCAGTGTTCATCAATGATATTGGCCTATATTTTTCTTTTTTTGTTGTGTCCTTGTCTCCTTTTGTTATCAGGGTAGTGCTGGCCTCATAAAACGAGTTTGGAAGTGTTCCTTTCTCTTCAATTTTTTAGAAGCTTTTAAGAATAGGTACTAAATCTTCTTTGAATGTTTGGTATAATTTACCAGTGAAGCCATCTGGTTCTGGACTTTTGTTTGTTGGGAGGTTTTTGATTACCAGTTCAATCTTCTTTCCAGTAATCAGTCCCATTAAGATTTTCTATTTCTTCATGATTCAGTCTGAGAAGATTGTATATTTCTAGGAATATATGCATTTCTTCTAGATTGTCCAGTTTGTTGGCATATAGTTGTTCATCATAGTCTCTTATGATCCTTTGTATTTCTGTGTATTATTTGGAGTTTCTCTTCTTTCATTTCTCATTTTGTTTATTAGAATGCTCTCTTGTTTTCTTAGTCTATGTAAATATTTGTCAACTTAAAAAAATTTTTTTCAAAGAACCAGCTCTTAGTGTCATTGATCTTTTCCCTTCTCCTCTCCTCTCCTCTCCCCTTGTTGGGGGTACCAGCTCAGTGGGGAGTCTGCTTCTCCCTCTCCCACTGCTCCACGCCCCCCACCCTGTTTGTGCTCACTCGCTCTCTCTCTCTTGCTCTATCTCTGAAATAAATAAATAAAATCTTTTTAAAAAAAATCTGTTGATAGCCTTATGTGGTTTCCCTTGTATGTGATAAGTTGTTTTTTTTCTTCCTGCTTTTAAGATTCTCTCTTTATCTTTAACTTTTACCTTTTTAATTATACAGTATCTTGGTGTGGATCTCTTTAGATTAATCTTATTTGGAACTCTCTGAGCTTCCTAGACCTGGATGTCTATTTCCTTCTTCAAATTAGGAAAGTTTTCAGTCATTTTTCTCAAATAAGTTTTCTCGCCCCGTCTCTCTCTCTTTTTTCCTTCTGGGATCCCTGTAATGCTAATGTTATTTCATTTGATGTTGTTTCAAAGTGCCCTTGAATTATCTTCATTTTTTAAAAATCTTTTTTCTTTTTGTTGCTCTATCTGGATTAGTTCTATTGCTTTGCCTTCCAGCTTGCTGATCTTATCTTTGGCTTCATCCAGTCTACTGTTGAACCCTTTTAGGGTATTTGTCAGTTCAGTTATTGTATTCTTCAGCTCTGTAACTTCTGTTTGGAACTTTCTTATATTTTCTATCTCTTTATTGATGGTCTTACTCTGTTAATTCTTCTGCCAAGTTCAGTGAGCATCTTTATAATCATTATTTTGAGTCTTTTTCAGGTAGATTGCATATCTCCATTTCTTTACTGTCATTTTCTGTTGTTTTGTCTTGGTCTTTCATTTGGAACATATTCCTCTGTCTCCTCATTTTGCCTGACTTTCTGCATTTGTTTCTATATGTTAAGCAAATCAACTACCTCTCCCAGTCTTGAAAGAGTGGTCTTGTGTAGAAGATTTCATATGGAGCCCAGAAGCACAATCACCTCTGACTACCAGAGCATCACTCAAGGGGTGTCCCCTATATGGGCTGCATGTGCCATGTGTCTGTGGCATAAGAGCTATGTCTGTGGCATAGGGGTAGGTAAGACTGGCACCTGGTCTGGCTGCAATGTGCAGTTGTGCAGTGGTGCAAGGGCAGGCAGGGCTAGTGGCTGGCCCATCTGTGACCTGCTGTTGTACTACAGAGGTGGACAGTGTTCTCAGCTGGGCAAGACCTCCAGCTCTAGCATGTTAGAGAGATAGTTTCAAAATGGTGCCACCCATTGCCAACATTAGCAAAATAGAATGAGGTTGCAAATATGGTGCCCACCAATGTCTCTGTCCTGAGAGGAAGTCCTAATAGTTTCCTGCCTCTTTGGCAGGTGACTTAAGGTTATTAAGTGGGTCTTTTTCACATACGGTATAGGTGCTTCTCAAATTGATGTTTTGTGCTGAGTCCTAGGGTGAGAGTCTGTGCATGAACCCTTTAAGACTAGTTTCTCCGTTCCCTACAGTTCTGTGGTTCTCCTGGACATAATCCCTAGTGTTTTTCAAAGCCTGGCATTTAGGGGGCCTATTGCTCTGGTGAAGGATGTAAGGGTTGAGGTACCTGATGTGGAGCATAAACCCCTCACTCCTCAGGATGAAGTTCTGTATTTTTGAGATCCCTCCCAATTGTGGATTGCTATGTCTGGGATGTGGTTTTTGTTTTTGTTTTTTTGTGTGGGAACCGTTCTTTATCTCTCCTACCTGTCCGATACCATCCTTTTTGTCCTTTGTTGTGGATGCTCTGTTCATTCAGTTTTCTGGTCTTTTTCAGAGGAAATTATTCCATATGTAGTTGTACATTTATTGTATCCATGGGAAAGAGTGAGTTCAGGATCTTCCTATACTGCGGTCTTGAACTCAACTCCTCATTAGGCAGCTTTTAAAAGAACATCTTCTTGAATCCCCTCTCCCAACCTGGTCTTGGGGAGTTGAAACAGGATCAGCTGTGCCCAGTGTTGTGAACTTCATCAAATCTGGCTGGTTATAGAAGCCAAAATGCTTAGCAGATTTCCTGGGGGAAACAGCACAAAATAACAGAGAGTGGCTTGAGAGAAGGAAAAAAGGCATTTATTCCTTCAAGGAGAATGTTGAACATTCAGTCAAAACACCCCCGTAACTAATTCATTACTTTACACCAAGCAGACATCTTTTAAATTAGGTGGAATACAAATGAGTCTTGTTTTGTGCCATTAATTTCAATGCCTTTACACAATATTTGAATCACTGGTTTTTCTTCTCCTTTGGAGGCAGACCAAATCAGGCTGAATCAACTCACATTAAAAGCCATTCATGGGACCCAGCCAGCCTCATCTTGCAGATGGAACGCCATATGTTTTGGCTTGCCCCCCCCCATATGGAACAGTAATATGCAATCCAAGAATAGAATGCACTATTTCTCTACCTCTGCATTGCTGGTCACCTCTAACCCATAAGCACTTTCTATTCTGGACCAAGGTAGACAAGTTCATTTGGAAAAGATTCAGAAAGATGCTGAGAGTCTGAAGAGATGGTTTTTGTTTTCTTTGGCCCCTTTGAGACTCAAGACCTCAAATGAAATCAGTTCTAAGAGTTTAGTGCATCCATAATATGGCACTTGGAAGTATTCCATTTTTACTTTTCCAGGAATATGTTAGAACTTTTAACTCAAAAGCATAACATTTGACTTTTTGTTAAGGTCTGGAGACTCTATAAATAATGGGTTAAATTGTTTTGGTCCTTTCAAACCCATTTGAATTTAACTTGATGCTTCTTGGGGGGATCTCAGAATGGAAAAGCAGAAGTACTGCGGCTCAAGAGAGACTGGTAAATATGGCATCTGGATCATATGTACAACTAGAATAAGCCTTGAGTGTTTAGAGAGACTTGACAGGAGGAACAGAGGACAGGTAGTAAGGGGGAAGGGCTCATTTTCCTGTTTACCTAGGTTGAAGTGGTTGAAAGAACATTGAAAAAAGAGCCTGGTCTTTTCTTGCTGTTGACTAACTGTGTGACTTTGAGCAAGTGCTAGGATTATGTTCTTCACCTATAAAATAAGAGTATTAGGGGAGCCTGGGTGGCTCAGTCGGTTAAGTGTCTGCTTTTGGTTCAGGTCATGATCCTGGGGTCCTGGACTGAGTCCCATGTTGGGCTCCCTGCTCAGTGGGAAGTATGCTTCTCCCTCTCCCTCTGCTCCCCCGACTCCCGCTCATGCTCTCTCTCTCAAATAAATAAAAATCTTTATAATAAAAAAATAAAATAAGGGAATTAGGTAGAATTGGCAATGGCAAATAAATTTCATCTCTCATGCCATCTTGCAGTGGTGGGTATTGGCTGGCTGGGCTTAGTGTGCACAGTGGTAAAATCAATTCGATGTTTGCTGTGAGCCTGGGACCTGAGAGTGAGCATGGTCACCACTTATTTGGTTCAGAATTGAATGTCTCTAAGGTCCTTTCCAGCAATAAAATTTTGTAATTATGTAACTATGATTCAGTTTTTTCAACAATTGACCTTATGAAGACTGGGCACCATTTGGAAACCTCTTAGTGACTGAAGAAGGGTGCTTGAGCTTCAAACCATTCTCTAATATGAGGACTGCCTATATACAAACCCCTATGTCCTTCTGCCCATTGCTGTGAAGTTTTACTCCTGAGCTAGGGAACAGTTCTAACAACAGACTGTTTGATGTCACAGAAACACAGATGCAACTAATCTGGAATTCTGATTTTAATGAGATTGTAAACCAAAAGCAAGTGGCAGATAATGGAATCTCATCGTTTTTCAGATCACCAAGGTGTGGCCCATATCTTCTTGCAGCTCTTTAGGTTTCGATAAGCCATAATCATGGCCCTTGAGTTACCAAATGTCTATTTTCTGGGTTCTTAGAGATTGACCTTTGAGAAATCTAGGCCCCTGAGATTGCTTGACCCAGTAGGATGGGCTTTCAGGCAAGCTGCCTGAACCATTACCTGTAACAGTGTATTAAAATTCAAATTTCTCTCTCTTTTTAAAAAAGGATTTATTTATTTATTTATTTGAGAGAGATAGAGAGAGTGAGAGAGCATGAGTAGGGGAAGGGCATTGGGAGAGACAGAGAGAATCTCAAGCAGACTCCCCGCTGAGTGAGGAGCCCGACATGGGGCTCGATCTCTCAATCCTGAGATTATGACTTGAGCTGAAACCAAGACTCAGATGCTCAACTGACTAAGCCATCCAGGCACCCCTGCCTCTCTTTTAGTTGGGATGTCACAGGCCAAGAACAAAACAAAAGCAGCCATGCACTCTTGCAATCCAAAGCCAGGAGCTACACATTCATGTAAGACTTGCCAAGGGGGTGACCTAAAACCAGGTCCTGATCCTTAGCCCATCGCCCATCTCAAGGGTATAGAATTGTTGAAAATGGCAATTGGAAAGAGAGGATATTTGGGGGGAGAGTTGTTGGTAGGTGATGTGACCTGCCCCATACTAATGCACACACCACAGCAGAGAGGAGGCAGAAGTGAGAGCAGCCTCTGGAAGACCACCTGAAATGCTGTTCTTCTCTGGAATTGGGGGACACAGTGGACTGTGGCCTGATAAATGTTGGAATTACAGATTATGGAATAAAGATGAAGTTATAGATTGAGGCATCAGAGCTGGGAAGATGGGGGATGCTGGGAGTCAGTGTTGTGGATTTTCCATGAGTTGAATAGATGTGAAGAGGAGATTTGGTCTGGAGACTTTACCCAAGAGGTATAATTGGAAGGATGACGGACCAGATGTCTGGTGATCTTCAGTGTTCATGTTTTAGCACTGCAAACCAAAAGAGCATTTGAAAACTCGTGTGTGTGTGTGTGTGTGTGTGTGTGTGTGTGTGTGTGTATGTGTGGCTTTGTGTTAGTCATGAGAGACTATGCTTATGGTTTTTTTTTTTTTTTTTGAATTTGAAGATCTAACTGGCTTTATTAAGCAATTTATGAATTGAGCAGTATCCCATTTAGCAAGTAGAGGGGAGCTCCCATAGACTTATGTTTGGAAACAAACAATCTCCAGTTCTCAGTGACTTAACACAACATACTCAGTGAAGATTGCTTTAGAACTCTGCTCCACACTCAGGGACCCAGGTTGATGGAGGTTCCATTGTTCTGTAGTTGCTTCATCTGGGTCATGTTGTCTCTCTGGGCACCCTAGTACAGGAAAAGACAGCCAGATGGTTGTGTGTGTGCTGGTTCTTGTATGTCTTATTCCAGAAGTACTGTGCCACTTCTGCCTATAGTCAATTGGCCAGATATAGTTAGAATTAGGTTCTGCCTCACTGCAAGTGGGTTGGAAAATATGGGAGAGCAGATGGAATGCATGTTGACAATCTCTGCCTTTGCCACAAGCTTTTTGACTATGGGCTCCAGTACACAGTGATCTGGCTTGAGCTAGTCAGATTCCCAAAGAAGTCCTCCTAATCTCTTACCTATAGAGTGAATCCTTGTAGCCAATGCTCTGGAAGGAGGAAGAAAGCTAAAATGGGGTGTGTGTGTCAGGGGGAACCTCAGCATTTAATATGCTTAGAGTCACTCAGTCCGTCTGTCCTATACCTCTGCCTGGTATCCACAGTTTTTTGGTTTTATCTTCTGCAGTGTTAGGTGTGTGAGGAGCCATCACCCAGTTTCCCAGAGGGAATTTTCTTGTTTTTACCCCTATCTTCATCTCCACATTCATGGGCCCTTGGTGCCACCTTTCCTGCTGCCAGCTTACAACATTGTTAAGTCAGTTCCCATTCATCCATCTGTGTTTCATCTTCCAAATTTCTCTTGTTTTCTCTCCCATTATTTATGTGCCAGCAGATTTGTATCCTTTTTAAAAAATCATTTTAATAGGGTAACTAACGTAAGTTGAAGTAAATGGATGCTTTCAATCCCCATCTTTATGCAGAAGACCTGTTCTCACAATTTTTATAAAACTCCCTTTCTTGATAAATGATAATATCTACAATCTTCCATACATCTTATCATTTCAAGTTGTTTTCATTGGAACTTGGGGCAGCTCTGTCCTACTCCCATTCAGGAAGCAAAACGGCATTTTATGCACCATGTCTTCCTTCTCTTTAGTAAGGGTGATAAGTAGGTATCTTAGCTTTGGAGCATTTTTGTAGATGACAGACCATAGTTAATTCAAAGAAGCTTGGTAGAGTAGGACCACTGAATGTGGAGAGGGAGTTTTCTTTTTCACCACGTGGAACACAAATTCATCCACCACATACGCCCTCAAGCCCTGAAACTCTTGTGCTGTGACTCTGGTCCCATAAACCTTCAGGGTATGAAGAGTAGTATATTGTGGCTTTATCATGGACTTTTTCAACTTAGAAGAGGCACAGCATCTCTTAATGTTTTAAGAGTTTATTTGATGGTTTATTGGAAGCCTGATGAGAGCCCACTTTGTTCTCTTTATAGGGAGTTATAAAAGACCTTATTTCCAGAAACACATTGTAATTTATGGTTTTTTTTTTTTTTCTTGGAGAATATGGCAGAATGAAAGGAGATTTCAAGGGGATGTCTGTGGAACACAGGTACAGCCTGGAATAGGCTCTCATAGGCCTTATTTTGTCTCCAGTAGAAATGGGTGATTATTTGTGCTTTTCAAAGGGAGGACAAACACATGCTTTGTGCTTGGGGTTTGGCCTCTCAACCCTGGTATAGTGTTTAGAAGATGGTAGGGACTCCGTTAGTCAACTCTGCTTTTAAACATACTCTGGGTACATATGAGTCATCTTGGGCCTGGCCCCTATATACAGATTTACGTGTGAACGTTTGACATTATCTGGTCCTCTGGCATACAGCTCAGGCCCTTCTGAGTTAAGCTCTGGTGACAGCTTCCCTGTGTTAAGCATAAGAACCATGGACTGGAGTTATAGAGCTATCTAGGCCAGCTTCCCACCTCTGACACAGGCAGGAGGAAACGTTTGGTTTGAATCTAGTCTATGACACAGTGTTTTCCTGGGAAACCTTATTGTAATTCCATAACGGAAGTCCCACTGTTTTTAAAATTCTCTTTCATGATCGGCAAGGACAATGCTTGAGTCAAAAGCAGGCAAGGCTCCTCTTTGTCCCCCAGGTCTTGAGAATGGCTAGACCCCCACATTGTGCATGCTGTTTTATTTATTTATTTATTTATTTATTTATTTATTTATTTATTTAAAAGCAGACTCCACACCCAGTGTGGAGCCCAATGCAGAACTCAAACTCACGACCCAGAGATTCAAGACCTGAGCTGAGACAAAGAGTTGGATGCTTGACTGACTGAGCCACCTAGGCACCCCTGTGCATACTGTTTTTAAATAGGCTGAGTTCAAAGTCACCATCTGTTGCAGACAGAAGTGTAGCTCATGTGTCCCTTTGGGAATGAAAGCAGGGATGAGCGCTGTTGGCACCTGCATTGTTGGGTGTGAGGTCATAAGCACCAGCTAAATGCCACCACTTAGCCATGTGTCTCTATGTCTTGATTTCACTTTGTTCCTTCTTGCATCTTTTCATCAGTCTTAATGATTGTCATGTCAGCTTATTATCTTAAATATTTTGGAAAATGTGCCACATTGTAGAATGGGCTTCTCTTCTGTCCTCTACCCCTACTTCCAGATATGATTTGGGGTAGATCGTCTTGTTAGCAAATTGTGAGGTGCCGCACTATTTACTGGGCCCCAGTTATTCCTGCCGTCTGCCTCTTCCTCATTTAGGTGGAAAGCTCAGATATAGGACCTTGTCACATATCCTTCATGCTCATGGGCAGGGTAAGAGTAACGTCCTCATTCGGGATAGGATGCCATGTTTCCTGGAGATTCTGGTGAGCGTGGTGGGATCCCGACTGATGACATCATTAGGTGCTGAAGCTGCTTCTCATATCCAGGTCCTTTTTTTCTCCAGGGCTGAAGAAAAAGTGCAGGATCCTGCTCACCTAGCTCAGTGATCTATGGAGCTGCCACTACTTTCATCCTTAGCTCCTCCTTTCTATCCATTTGACTTCCACTGGTGAGCAGCAAGAGGCTTCTATCTTCCCTGAGAAAGATCAGGAGAAAGAAAATCTGTGCCTCAGTGACCTGCCTAGTTGCCAGCACTCCTGGGAAGCTGTAGCATTTGCTTGAGGAGTGGGCTGGTGACTGGTGTTACAGTGAGAAGAACTGCCAACAGACTAAGGAGGCTGTGAATAGAAGTGGGACGCTGAGGTCTTACCAGCCGCACCTTGGAAGAAGGTGAAGTGGGAAAAGGATGAAGGCAGGGGGGCAGACTTGGAAATAAGCCGCCACTGCAGGTCTTGGAGCATTTTGGGTGGGCACCTGCCTGTCCTTTCCTAGCATGGCAGAGACCTTTACCTACAGAGCAAGGGTCTCATGCAGGTAACCTCACCTGGGGTGGCATTTCGACCTAGAGGGGAGGCTGGACAGGTGGCAGCAGGGCTTATTCCCTTGGTGGCTTTTGTAAATTGGTGGGATTGGCAGCAGTGTGGCAGTCGGCTGCCTGAATCTTCCCCTGTCCCTCGCTGGTGCTGAGGAGGGGGGAACCATCCCAGAGGGGATCGTCAAGAAAGTCAACATCCAACTATCAAAATCCTTCTCATTCCTCAAGGCTCAGCTCATCTATCATCTCCTCTGTGAAGTCGGCTCTGAATCTCCCAATGACTTGGGCTGGTGTTTCCCTTTTATTTCATTCTGCCATTGGTTGTGCATAATTGTTCCTTCCATCAGACCTGAGCTTCCAGCAGCAGGGACTCTCTCTCCCACAGTGCCCAGAGCAGTACTAGTTCACTGCCGGCTCTCAGTGTGTCTGATATCGAATGAACAACTAGAAGCAGACATGCTTAAGCACCTCTCCTTGCCCTGTTCCTGTTGGTGAGCTCACTGGTGGGGGCTGTTTGCTATGTATGTGGACTACCCCCACGGCCCCTCAGCTGGAGGGTCACCAGATTGAGGATATGGGGAAGAAGGGAACCGAGTGTCCCAGCCCTCACTCCCCTTGTGGTTCTTGTGTCTGTAGAGGAAAGGAGAGTTTTCTTCACAGGCACACGGACTCAGTCCCTAGGGCATGTTTCAAAGTTCCACTGCCGCTCTGGAGTAAAAGGCGTCAAAGGGAGAACGGACAAGCGGGAGAGGAAGGAGCTGACTTGGGTGGGCTGGAGAACTAGCAGCCAGGGGAACACTCACCTATGATAAGAATTCAAATGCCGCCTCCTCTGCGAGCCACCCCTCCTGGGGTCCTTCTCCCTGGTGTGCCCTCCTGTAAACAGAATTTCTCACTCTTTTCTCTCTGTTGTCCCTGGGCAATCTGCTCCTTCCCATTACACCTGCCCTTACAGCGCTGCGCCTTGTGTGTGCCCTCCCTCCGCCACTCCCACCACCGGACTGCGAGCCCTTCGGAAGCGAGGACAGGCTGTTCATGTGCCATGGCACCCAGACAGAACTCCCCAGTGTTTGTTTGTTTGTTTGTTTGTTTCAAAAGATTTTATTTATTTATTTGAGAGAGAGCGCACGAGAGAGAAGGAGAAGCAGGCTCCCCACTGAGCAGGGAGCTTGATGTGGGGCTTGATCCCAGGACTCTGAGATCATGACCTGAGCTGAAGGCAGATACTTAATGACTGAGCCACCCAGGTGTCCCCCCACCCCACAGTGTTTCTTAAGTGGGTGAAGAGATGAATGAATAAAGGGGGGCATGCATGCATGAATGAATGAGCTCAAACTGCTGCGTAGATTAGGCAGGGAGAGATTCCTAGAAGGAATTCTCCCTCTGAGTTAGATCCCAGCTCTGCCATATTAACCATCTGATAAGCTGTGGGTCTTGGCTTCCTTATCCATAAAATGGGGATAATACTATTGACCCCAGAGGGCAAAGTGCCCAATGTAGCGGCAGGCACATGATAGACACTCAACAAATGGCAGGTCCTAAAAGTACTTGAGTCAGGGTCTTGTTGCAGGGACACCAAGCCACTCAGGCAAAGGCCTCTTCTGGTGTGTAGTGGGGAGGGAATTTAGGGGTGCCAACTGGCACTCAAAACCCCTAGTTATCTGCTGCTCTACTATGATCCTAGCTGTGACTCTCAGGCAGAGGAAGGCAGAGGAATGCATCTCTTTTGTTCAGGAATGAAAACCAAGGCTGGGGAGCCCATCTGCTGAGTAGCTGGAGAGAAGTGGTTTCAGGAAACTGGAAAGCATTCATTCTCTCAACAGATATTCATTCATTATTAGGCACCTACTGCATGCCAAGTCTTACCACTCACTTCTGCAACAGCTACAGAGCCAGGTTGAGCCAGAACTCATCACGGACTAGTCTTCAAAGGCCCCCTTGGCCTGAGCTGCTCGGAGAAGGCAGTGAGTTACCATACATGGCCAGCCTTCTGGGGGCGAAGGACTCAAGGCACCTGGTCAGGCTTAGTCACAGGAGCATCTAAGCAGGCAAATTCTTAGTTTGCTGATGGGGAAACAGAGATGGGAGGTGAAGTGGCTGGACCCAGGTTGCTCAGATAGGATGCGGTGGAGGAAAGTTTGGGGCATGGGTCATCTGGGGTCCCTCAGTTTCCTCAGTGCCCTAAAGGAGGCCTGGAGGCCCCTTCTCTGCTGTAACCCAGCCTCGAGCGAATATGTAGGTTTGAGGCAGGCTGTTGGAGCAAGAGGCTTGACTAGGACAACTGGTGACATCTGGCAGAGTTCACAGGAAAGCGCCATGACCTTTCGCACGCTCTATCTGTTCTGTTCCCACTCTTTTCTCATTCACTCTGTCCTCTGCTCACTTTCACTTCTTTCCAGGCTGGCCTCTGCCAGAGGGCGCTTCCACGTTTTCCTAGCAGCCTGTGGCTTGGCTGTCCCCCATCTCATCCCCAGACACTGGGCCAAGTGGCCCGGCGTGTGCAGAGGGACATATTCAGTCTCAGCTTCCTCTCCAAGTTCAAAAGGTAGCAGCTGCAGCCCCAGGCCCCGAGGCCGTGCAGCCAGAGCCTGTCACTGTCCCTGCATGAATGAGCGTTTCCACTCAGTGGGCCTGATGGTAGCAGCTGGGGGCGAAGAGGGGCCGGTGGCTGGGACTGGTGTGGGCATGGCCCCTGTGGGAAGCAGCCGCATTGCTCAGCGACAAGGCTAATGCAGCCCCCAGCGCACTGACCTATGCCGATCAAGGTGAAGTTGAAGGGCTTCCTGTACCACTTTGGAACATGTGGGCTTAAGTTCAAATCCCAGCTCGACCTCTTCCTAGCTTTTTGACCTTGGGCAAGTTAATAAACCCTTTGAGACTTAGTTTCCTCATCAGTGAAGTGGGGATGATCATAATGTTCACCCGCAAGGGACCTCTGTGAGGATGAAATGAATTCGTCCATGTAAAGCACTCAGTGAGTGTTCAGTGAACGTGCCTGCCTTTTTGGGTCCTCTGCTGCTCCCTCTGTCCCTGGCCCATCTCCCTCCCTCCACTTGTGCCTCACAGATACTCTTCGAGGCAATCATTTCTCATGACCAGCCCGGGCTGATTGCTCTAAGATGCTTCTCGATGCTTCCACAATTGAATTTGCAATCTGTACTCACGTGAGTTGCACAGGACATCTGCTCTGGGTCCAAGGATGTGTCCATGGAAAACAAAAGTGGGGAAAGCCAGCCACTTCCTCAGGCCTGGCTACCAGGAACACAGCATTGAGATGAGGCTCTGGTGTCCTGCCCTTTGGTTCAGATGCTCAAACCGCCCTCTTGTCTGGAGGGTCTGGGAGCAGGGGGTGATGTGTGAAATAGTTATGAACTCAGAGGGGTCCTGGCCAGTCAGAATGTACTCTGGTCATGGTGTTGGAGCATGGCCTCCTCGGGGGAGGTGGGGGGCTCAGCGCAGTAGCTCTTAACCAACTGGCAAGGAAGTATTTTTAACAGCTGACGTTGTTGCGCGAGTGTGTGCTGCGTCTGTACCAGCTCTGCCAATGGGAAGGGCCAATGGGAGCAGCAGCTTGTGCGGGGTCGGCCTCCTGTATGTGGGTTCACCCTATGACCACATAGTAGAGGTTTGGGGACTGGCGCTAAGTGTTGGCTTGGGCATCAAACCAACCGCTCATGAACTTTGACATCTTGAGCAAATTTTGAGCCTCTGAGAACCTAGGTATTCTGATCTATAAAAATGGGGGCAACGAAGCTCACAGGGCTGTTGTAAGGATAAATGTTCCAGGAAGCACGGGGCCCAGAATGCAGGGCTTAGCAGAGCACAAGGGAGCAACCCCTGCCCCTCTTCAGGAGGTGTTCTTTCCATTAGATAGGAGTCCTCCCCACTCTGGGGGTCAATGGGGTGCATGTCTCCCTTAAAGCACCCATGCCCGTACTTTCATTCAGGCATCAGGAGTTTATTAAGTGCCTACTGTGTGCCAGGCACCATTCCAGGGGCTGGGGGT
The DNA here is from genome assembly GCF_004348235.1 of Phoca vitulina. Lineage (NCBI taxonomy): Eukaryota > Metazoa > Chordata > Mammalia > Carnivora > Phocidae > Phoca > Phoca vitulina. The sequence goes on along the minus strand of NW_022589768.1, from coordinate 11,287,706 downwards.
GCTTCAGCGAACCTGCCAGGTGGGGCCCGATCCTCCAGGAGCTTACGTTTTGGAAGGGGAGGCAGGCAATGCCAGGCCTTTTCTCCTGTTGCAAGCACACAGAAAAAGCCCAAATCCTGGAGGCGACTGACCCATCAGCAGCATCAACAGAACCCATCGGATGAAACAGAGCCAAGCTTGAAATCAAAGAAGGAAAACCCCAGAAGCCGGAAACAAAGGAACGACCTCCAACCAGAGGCCCGAGGGAAGCTGCCTGGAAGGAAGAGGTGCAGGGAGTGTGGCCTGGGCATCGGGGTCTTTCATGTGTTGCTGCTCCTGAGTGCAGGCTTCTGGATCATCTGGTGCCTGTCCCAGAGCTCCTGCGGGGAGACAGGTTGCTGCTGAGCGCCAGTAGCCACGGTTGTTACTACAGTGAGTTACATTCTTGCCAAGCCCTTGTTGGAAGGAAAACGCACAAGGCTGGCTCTCCTTGAGCAAAACAGGGCTGAGAACTACAAAATAAATGAGATAATTCAGATAGTTTATATAGGCCAGCTAGCAGGATCACGTGAAAGGTAATAGAGAGTAATTAGCTCAGGGAGACCACGGATGGACTCCCCAGGAGGTGACGTGCAATATGAAACTTGAACGATGAGCACGAGGCAGCTTGCAAGGATCAGGAGAAGCAGCTTTCCAGGCAGAGGGAACAGCATGTGCAAAGGCCCCGAGACTAGAATGAGGCTAGAAAGTTTGAGGAAAAGCAAAAGGGCCAGTGTGGCTGGAATGTAGTGAACCAGAGGGGAGGAGATTTCAAGCAAACGTAAGCATTTTCTTCCAAGAGCAAAGGAAAGCCACTAATGTGTTTAGGCAGGGCAATGACATGGGGACAGTCCTGCAAACTCACAGCTGTAGGCGCTTGATTTGCTTTATGGCCCTGAACCTCCTTCCCACCCAGCGTCTCTCTCTCTCTCCCCCATTCTTTTTTTTTTTTTTTTTTTTTTTTAAGATTTTATTTATTTGACAGAGAAAGCACAAGCAGAGGGAGAGAGAGGGAGAAGCAGGCTCCCTGCTGAGCAAGGAGCCTGATGTGGGACTCGATCCCAGGACCCTGGGATCACGACCCGGGCTGAAGGCAGCCGCTTAACCGACTGAGCCACCCAGGCGTCCCTCCCCCATTCTTTATCTGCATTTTCACGGTAACTGTGTGAAGGAGGTGGGTAGGTGTCCTATCCGTGTTACAGATGAGATGGCACCAATGACGACTGGCTTCTAGATCATCTGGTGCCTGTCCTAGGGCTCTTGCGGGGAGACAGGTTGCTGCTGAGCGCCAGTAGCCACGGTTGTTACTACAGTGAGTTACAGTCTTGCCAAGCCCTGGTTGGAAGGAAAACACACGATGCTGGCTCTCCTTGAGCAAAACAGCTCCCCGCAGAGTGGTCTACATTGCAAAGCCCAGCTTCCATGAAGAGCTAATTATTCTGCTTGCTAGCCGTGCCTTCATGGACTCTGACGAGCAGCTCTACTGGGACAACCTCATTTTAAGAAATGAAGGTGCTTTGCACCAAATCGAAGGGGTGTTTTGTGGAGCCAACTCCGAAGTGACTCACCTCAGTGTTTGGCACTGGGATCTTCACTGCTGGGGTCCATGCAGGCCTCTGGGCAGCGGTCCCACTGCTTGGCCTTGGGCTGTCATTTTCTATTAATTCCCCAAGGACTGGCTGCTCGCAGCTGTTGCTGGGTCAGTTTTGGAGAAACCTCTTTAATATTAGAATATGCGGTCATGGCTGGAGCATTTGGGTCCTTCCTGACACAGCCCTTGGAACCCCCGGGTGACCCATTTCACACCCCAGGTTCTAGGGAGGGGAGGGATGTTGTGAGGAAGACTAAGAAGGGCCACAAGGGACGTTTAGTGATCTCGCTGGGTGGTTTCGCGGGGCTGTGGCTACCCACAACCGGGGTGATTCTGGAAACTGGATGATCCCGGGCTGGATGGCTTGATGCACAGTATGTGGAAACTGGCTCCACCACCTGGATCACTAAGGATGGATATGAATCTCCTACCCTCACCATGAAGCCCAAGGGCAACAAAAACATTGCTTCCACGTAGTAATCATAGAAACCCCTCTAGCCGCCCTCTGTTGTGGATAACCTGCCACTGGAACAGAGCACCCTGGTGTTTTTGCTTTTTGGAGAGATGGCACAGAGTGCTCCCCACCCTCTCCCTTCCTGCCATCCCACCACATTACCCCAGTCAAGGCTTAGGTTCCCAAGAAGAGCTGCCACCTAGGTCCCTAGGCTCACCGGGCTCCTGGTGGATGCCGAAGGGAAGAGCCCTGGGGAGGGGAAGCAGAAGGATGGGAATGAAGACAGGAAGGAATGATGACATCCAGCAGTGCTGCTGAGAGACAGGCGGGCTAGGTCAGGCTGTCGGTGTCATTGGGGATGCTATTAAGGGCATTCATGAGGCAGCATGCACGTCTGGAGTCCCATCTGACCGGCATCAACAAATGCCTCTGTTCCATTCGTTCTGGAAGGGGAGCTTTAATTAGGCATGAAGAGATTTATCAAACAACAGCCCCTTGGAGCTGTTGGTCTCTTTGCCATCTGGACGGATGGCTTCGTACCCCGTGACAACAGCAGGGGGAATGATTTATGAGGTCCCACAGCTCCACCCCCTGGGCCTGGTAAAACCTGAATGGCTTTTGTCCTCCACCAAAAGGAGGGAAACTTTGCCTTTGTTGATGGGCACACAAGCTGGGGTTCATGTTGAGGTCTGTCTGACTCTGTGAAGGTGATCCCAGACCCATGGCAGCCAAGACTTGGGGTCAGTTTCCAATTTACAGTGACCCAGCCACATGGGGTTAATAGAAGATGCCATGGAGTGGGGATAAGACCGGCGTGTGAATTTTGCTAGTGAGCTATGGGGCTTCACACAGTTTTTTTTTGCTTCAATTTTATGACCCATCCAATAGGAATAATGATTTCTGCGTCTGCCCAACTCATGTGATTTTTTGGAGGTTCTTATGACATTACAGATGCAAAATGACCTCATTAATTATATAGCCCTCCACAGGCATTAAGGATTTAATCCAACAAACATTTATTAAGCAACTGCTGTGTGCTTTGCACCACTCCTGGTGCTGTGATGGACACAGATGAATAAAACACAGTCCCTGCCCTTGGCGAGCTTACAATCTAAGAACGGTCATAGGACAAGTGCACAATAACTATAATACAAGGCAGAATATGGTAAGTGCCATGAGAAAGGTACAAATAAAGTGCTACGGTGGTTCAGCGGAGGGAGAAATCCCAGTGGTTGGTAGATCAGGGAGGGCTTCATGGAAGATGTGGTTTCTGCATGGGCCTTGAAGGGAACAGAAGAGAGGGTCCCAGGAGATGAGAACAGCAAGACCAAAGGCACAGAGACAGGAAAACCAGGCACCTCTTCCAGAAATGATGATTCTCTATGGACCAGTGCAGGGTGTAAAGAAGGAAGGGGCCTTATTGGGTGATCTGTAATGTCAGGGTGGAGATTTGTACCTTATTTTGTGGGCCAGGAACTTTTAAAGTTTTCTGAATGGCTGGAGATAAAAATCACTATGAATGTGCAGGACAGACGGGGATGTGCAAGCATGCCCAAAGGGGAAACGGGGAGGGGTAGGGAAGAAAACGCTGCTAAAATTGTGCAAACAAGGGAAGCAAGGGCAGCACTGGTGGGGAGGGGTGACAAGGGAACCCATAGAGAAGAGTCGAAGATGACTTTAGGGTCTCAGACTTGGGTGGTTGAGAGGCTCACGGGGATTCTATCAAGAAGAGGGGGGATCGTGGAGGAAGGGGAAGCAGAGATGATAAACTTGGATGTATGGAGTCTAGAGCAGGTGGGGTGGGGACTCAATGGAAGGCACTAATGTAGGGAGTGTCCGTGCGGTGGGGCAAGGCAGAGGGAGGGAAATAATGGTCTGACCCACCTCGGGTCCTTTTTAGATCAAGGGAAGGGTGGAAATAAATAAATCATAAATACATAAATAAATAAATAAATACATAAATAAGTGATGAAGAGACGTTGGAAGGGAGGAGAAACTGTGAGTACGTGGCATCCTGGGCACGGAGGGGACGGGTGTCCAGCAGGGGTCGCTGTGGAGCCCAGCGATGTGGGGAGCTTGGTGACGACAAGGGGTCTTTTGATGTGGCAACATGGAGGGCGCTGAATCGCAGGTCCCTGGAGCATGGAGGCTAGGTAGGTCATGGGGGACAGCAGCGCAAGCATCGGAGACCCCTTCCCGGGGCTGGTGGTGCAGGGAAGGGGAGGGAAGAGGCTGCAGGAGCCGGGATGGGGAGAAGAGTGTGTGCTGGTGGAAGTGAGGACAGACAGAGGTGGCAGAAGAGTGGCTGGGGTGTGTGGGAAAATGTCACTGCCCAGAGAACGGATGTCACGTCCTCAGAAATGGGAGGAAGGAGAGGCGTGGGGAGGAAAGGGATCAGGAGATCTGGAGGGGAGGTGGTGCTTCAGATGGCTCCTTCTCTTCAGCCAAGGAGGCGGCCGATGGAGGGGAGTGGTTATTTGGGGCCTTGAGGAGCTTGCAGGTCTGAGAGGCTCCAGGGTGGGTGATGGCAGGGTGATTGGGGACTGATTAACGGTCAACAGGAGGTGACTGGAAGGGTCTCCTGCTCCCAGGATGGCCGTGACCACTGCAGTTACAGGGCAGTGGACCAGGGTGGCAGGGACAAGGGGCAGGCTGGGACTCCTCGGGGCCACCCAGGCTAGCTGGCCTGTGCATTTAGCTGCCCTAAACAGGCAGAGGGGACAGGCTGCCTCCTGATTGTGCGCCCAGGTGAGGAGCAGGACGGGGTGGGGAAGCCCAGGCCCCTGGAGCTCCTGTCATCAGGTGGTCAGTGCATTTGGGCAGCGCAGGACCTGTGAGTTGGGGAACGGAGGGGTGCGGATGGTCCTGGCTTCCCAGGGCAGGTTCTCAGGGCTCCTTCTACTTCAACAGCCACTGGTGTCTGCTTAAGGAACCAAGACCAATATGGGACAGAAGGAAAACTAGCCCTTCCATGGAGCTCTGGCCTTGAACTGCCCCACAGGGCGGGCTGCCGGTCGGTGCACGGAGCGTGGGGCCAACCCCAGGACCTGCCATCCCAGCTCCCCTCAGGACTCACCACTGGAACGTTCTGGAGTCCAAAGCCCTGGTTAATCCATGGAGGCCCAGGCAGTTCTACCTGCTCCCCAGGGCACTGCCAGCTACAGACATTAAATGTCTTCCAGGGCCTGTGAGATCCTCAAGATGAAAGGCTCTGGAGGAGTGTAAAATATGATACTAATTATTTCCACTTCTTGCGAGGGAGTCCAAACCACGCAGTTCCCACAGAGGCTGTTAGGGCTGTTGCTTTTTTAAATATTCATTTTATAATGCAAATCCCAAATCTCAGACTTGAAGCATCAACAGCAAGGACAACAAGGGAAGAAACACAAGAGATGCAGGGTAGCAGTCGCAGCTGGGGTTTGGAGCTGGAGCACCCACGTGCGGGGTGAATGGTTCTGAGCATCCTCCCACTGCCTCCGTTTGCTGCCCGCCAGCCATTAATTTAGAGCAAACGTCCTGGTCTGAATTGCCTCTGATTAATTTTGTCCGGTCTTGTGTGCTTGGGAGCAGATCTCGGTTACTTTTCTTAACTCCCTTCACCTTCAAGATAATGGTTTTTTACTTATCTTTCAAATATGTTTTAAAACAGTGTTATTTATCAGGCAAGGGAATACATCCAACAAATCAAGCCGCCTAATGCTTGTCTATATGTGACCTCTGATTCCAGCCCCTAAGTGATTGGCATGGAGCCCAGATTTCCCCAGGGAGATTATGCCCAGTATTTGGATACTGCATTTGGCTTTGGGTTAAAAAAAAAAAAAAAAAAAGTCTTCACCATTAATCTTCATAGGGGGCAAAAAGGATTTTGTGAAATTCTAAAATCATTGCCTTTGTGTGGAGGATGGGTAGGTGGGGGTGGGGGTGGACATTGGAGCCTCTCCCTGCAGACTGGAGAAGCTCCGTGTTGGAGCTCAGTGCCAGCTAGTGTGACCATCAGGATAGGAAGATGATGAGAAATGGCTGCAGAGGCCCCTCGAGTGCACAACGCAGAAAGGAAACAGAGGGGTCACAGAGAAATGAAGCGAGGTGCTTAACACCCTTTCAGGTCTCACACTCTGGGGCTCTGTGAGGCACCCAGAAAGGCAATCATATGTATTTTAAAAAGGATGACATTTATCTTGACGGGGCCCTTTCAAGCTTTTGCTGTGGCTTCTCTGGTGGCAGAAGGGGACAGTATGGTCCCTCATGTGACATTCTAAGAAAGCAGGAAGGGGGTAACCAAGCGGGTAAAATCCCAGGGTCCCTTCCTCCTTGGTGGACTCTAGTTGCTTTAAAGAACACCCACCAAACCACCACATTTTGGACACTCTTCTGCCTTATTGTGGGGTGGAGTGCTGCCCCTGAGCGGGAGATTTCAATTTTTCCAAAATGCCAGGGGAACACCCCAGCTCTTTAGGGTCATCTGCCTGCTCTGTCCAGGTTCTTGGTGGTTCTTGCAAAGCCAGAGTATAGACTGTTCATGGTTACTTCTCTAGCCTTCTCTTCATAGCTGTGGAAGCCTGTCTGGGACAGGTGGGTCCACCGTGGATCGTCCCTCGGACAGTTAAACTCTAAGTTTGTGGAACAAGGCCCACACCTCTGAAGTGGCCTCTGCTTCTTGGGGTCCTTGTACTTCTTTGCCAGGCTGAACCCCTCAACCTCCTCTCCTCTGTCAACAGCACCATTTTAGACTTGGGTCAAGTTGTCCCCTCTGGGTCTTGGCTCACCCAGAATCCAGGTGTCTCAGAGGCTCAGGGTCGCTGCCAAGAGGTGGCTCTCCATTCATCCATGAGCCCAAAGATCTGTCCAACCCAGGAGGCAGTTTGTCATCCAAAGTCATGGGACTGGCTTCTTTTCATGTCGAGTCCTTCTGCCCCTAAAGATGGACTGAGTCTCAATCCAGTTTGGGTGGGTTCTCCACACCTTCTTCCTGTGGCTTATCTGCCTAATGCTAGATGAACACCACACAGTTATAAATACTCAGGTCAATATATATATGCAGGTATAGATATATATATTCTGGTCACTGTTTTACACTTTAACAAAGAAAACCACTAGCCTGCTTGTTCTACAGTTTGCGCCACCCCGACTCCCATCTGCCTGTGGTGTAGCTGGCAGGAAATGTGAGCCACTGAGTCCCACAGGGAGCCCACCTTACGTGGCCCCATCGCACTGGCCAACAGTCAGTTTCAAAGCCCCCTGCTCATGCAGGCTCTTGAGGGCCTTGAACTCCAAGGGCATGGTGTGGGGGCTGGCCTGGGAGGTGTAGCCGTACTTGAGGCTGTCGTAATAGTGGTACTTGACGGGGTTCTGGTTCTGATCTAGTGGAAAGGGCCAGAAGCCATAGAGGTAGATCTGGTTGCAGAAACGTGTGGCCAGGGTGTACATCAAGAGACCAGTGGTGGGTCTTTTGATGTGGACTTTGTTGGTCAGCCAATATCTGGAAAAAAAAAAAAAAAGAAATATGAGTTTGTGAATCATCCTTTCCAGGAAGAGGACAATTTTAACCTGTCCAGCAGCCTGCCTCCTGCCACTCCAGGAGCGGTGGAGACCAATCCAGCCACTGATTCCCGGTTCCCTTCTCAGGGGACTGACTACCAACCTTTATTAAGCAACAGAACTGTTCCCTACATCGTGAACTTTCACATATATGATTTTTATGGAAACATGACGAGCTTGGCAGTAGGTACAGATGCAGAAATGAGGCTCAGATACAAAAGTGGCTTGCCCGAGGTCACCTAGGTAGAAAGGGCAGGACCTTGACCTGGGCTCAGGCCTGTTGAAATCTAAAGTGGGGGCGGGCAAACTTTTTCTATAACGAGCCAGCTGGTAGATATTTTTGGCTTTGCAGCCATGCTCCTGGCCTCTGCTGTGGGAGCACGAGAGAGAGAGCCACAGATGACACACGTGGGTGTGGCAGCCTGCTGCTTGGGCTGCTGCATGCAGACCCCCCGTAAAGGGGTGGCTCTTGCATGGTGCCCCCATCTTCCCCTTGTGGAGGGTCCCATGGTGCTTCCCTTTGCATGTCACCATTCCTGACTCCAGCAGAGACTGACTTCCTTGTCCCTTGAGCATCATCCGATTTCCTTCCCATCCCTGCCCGCAGGACCCCCACCCCTCTGATGCAGGTTGCCCACCTCTGACCTTGGGTGGCTTCCCTGAGAGCTGAGGGGACACCAGACGGTGCTCTGCCTGGTGAAGCCGGGTTCTGCCATGATCTCTTCTCAAGGCCTGTCATGGCATTTGGCATATCCCCTTCTGAAATGGGAGTTCCCGCTTTCTACCTAGGAATCTGGCAGGGGTAATGAGAGGAGCTATGGAGAATTGGGAAGAGCATGGCGTTGGGCTAACGGACCCCAGTGCTGGGCGAGGCACTGAGCTACCTCTGCACATAGAGGGTCTCAGTTTACCTTAACCAAGACAGCAGTGATGAAGAACCCATCTCCATTCCACAGACTAGGAAACAGAGGTCTGGGGAGCTACCAACTTTTTAGACCTGAGTTTCAAGTGAAAGTTCTGTCAACAGCTACCTGCATGCTTTTGGGCAGGTCGCTTCTCCCTGCTGGACCTAATTTTTCACATCTATACGATGATGGGCCACAGACCAGGGCATCTCCAAGTTTCAACAAAATCTAGACATTTCTCCAGAAGCGGGAAAACGTCCATTCTCTTTGCCACCATTTTGGCTTTCCACAGTGGTTCTTCTGCTTGGATTTAGAACTCACTGGGATGTGTGGTTTAACCTCTTTATTTCTCATAAAAAGCTGAATCCCTTTAAATGCAATGCGTACGCCTTGGTGGAAAGATGGAATTCCTTACCACCAACTCCTCACTACTGTGTGTCCATACCAGACATTGGTCGTGCTTTTCTGTCCTCAAACTCTGTGCGCCTCATCGCACCTGCTCCACCTGCCACTGTGAGAAACATCCACTCCCCAAGCCCAGCTCAGCTCCTGATGACACCTCAGCACAGTGACAGGTGTGACTATATAGTCAAACGAACCAATTACGTTCACGCCAGAAGCAAAAGTATGCCAGGCAAAACATTTACACATTGCTGAAAGTTGAAACTGTTTCATATTCTTCACAGTGCTTTTAGGGAAAAGTTGGGTGGGCAGGGGGAAGATTTTCTAGAAGATCAAGCATGCCCTTCCTTTTGCAAGTGGTTCTTTCTGCAGACCCATAAAGGAAACCTCAAGACATTCCAGAAAGTTAACTTTAAATCCTTTTTTTTTTTGGAGGAGGAGGTGTTAGCCTTTGAAACAGACAAGGTTACAGATTCCTAGTAACCCATATAATTTTAGTAAATCATGTAATATTTGATATAATGAAACATATTTCAAGGACCCCCACCCCATCCTATGAACATGATTCTCGGGGGCACTGTGCCGACCTCCAGGAGAGCCTCTAGACAACCAGTCTTTTGTCGTAAGCCTGTCAGCTGAAGACCACTTTGCTTGCATCTCCTCCTATTTCATCCTGTCTGGGCCAAGAAACTTCCCTGTGGCTGAATTTTTCAACCCAGAATCAGATGGAGGGGACAAAGGCAGGGAGCTTAATGGCTCCATTAACCACAAACACAATTGGGAAGTAATAGGGAAAAGCCTGGGGGGTGCGTGGTGCTGAGGATGAGGCTCAAGAGATAAGGTGCCCTTCTTAGATCACGTGCACACTGTAGGTTCAATGGGGCTGAGCTGAGCTTGGGAGGGTGCTGAGGGGCAAAGGCAGGGAAGTGGAAGGAGGCAAGAATCCCAGGAGAGTAGCAGCTGATGTTTGGATCGCCCCACACATCCTTGCAAAGTGCTCATCCACCTTGGCTTAACCACCTCCGATAATGGGGAGCTCACCCCCCTCCTAAGCTAGTCCATTGTATTTTTGGTTTTGACTCAATGCTTCTCGGCCTAGGCTGTACACTGAATCACCTGGAGCTTTAAGAGGACTGATCCTGAGTGCAACCTCCGGGTGCAGGCTGGACACTGGGATTTTTAAAACCTCCCCCAGTCGTTCAAATGTGTAGCCAAGGCTAAGAAGCCCTGCTCTCACTGGTGGGTGGTTCTGCTAAGAATAAGGTATATTTAGAGAAAATAAGGGAAAGAGTAAGCCTCAGGAATAGTTGTCAAGTTTTAAAGATTATTGTGCCTGGGGAACTTGTCTAGCCCAGTGGCCTGGCAGGGGATGTTACTGAGTGAGCCGAGAGCTGGGATGTGTGTAGGGAAAACCAATGCCTGGCCTCAGGGTTGCCAAGGCAACAGGGAGTGGTGGGACTGTGGCATCTAAAGGGGTAGCCAGTTTTATTGTTGTCCAGTATAGTAGTGCCAAAGTGTGTATCAGAGATCTGGATTTTTATGCAATTTCTCCAAATTTTTGAATGTTGGTAACTAATTAAAAAACGTTTTAAAACATCATCTGAGGCCCTGTTGTGTGAGTCAACAGACCATATCTGTGGGTGATCCATGGGCCTCCTAGGTTGAACTTGTCCTCTTGTTTCAGGTTCCAGAGGAAAACGTGGGAGTCCAGGCAGACAGGCCCGAGTAGAGGCGCTCCTCCCGCAGCTGGTTAGACAGGGCTTAGATAAAATGCAGCCTAGCCTCCCCACTCCTGGTTCTCGGGCCTTTCCCACCCCATGGCGATTCTGGGAGGGTCGCGCCCGGCATGAGCCGGCTTTAGCGGCTGTTGACCCTCCCCAGGGAAGTGCAAGCCACCGCAGTGTCCCTGCCCGAGAGCATAGCGCTATTTGCTCCCTGAGCAAATTCAAGTCCTAACACCGGTCACAAATGCCATATTAGGGATTTGTGGTTTGTTTATTTTCTGATTGTAAGGCCTTAGCGTGAGAAGGCTTTCGGAAATGAGTTTCTTTTCAGGACATCAGTGCTGTGCTCAGAGACGGGGAGGGAAGAGTTTGATCTGTAGGAGGTCTGAGGTTACACGGACGCGGGCTGTGCCCTGCCTGCCGATGGGACTTTCCTCCTCATGTCCCCGTGAACTGTCTTCCCCTTCCCCCGCAAAACTAAGCACATGCATTACATCTTCCTGGAAATGTTCCTTTTGTTCCACCCTCTTCTTCCTAGTTCATGCTGAGGTAATCACTTCCACCCATTATCATGAAATTTGCTTCTACTTCTCCTGTTGTGCTTATCAATCCTGCCTGATAATTCACGATTGTACGGGTTGGCCTCCCACACAGAACAGAGCGGGCATTTCCCCGGGAGCAGGAGCCGTGCCTCACACTCCTGGAGGGGGTTCAGAGGCACCTGGCTCCATGCACGGGGCAGCCAGGGCACTGTAGCAGGGACAGAAGCGCTCAACAAACACTCCATGTGCCCGCCTACACCTCCCAGCATCCCTTGCAATGGGGCTGGGGTCACGTGACCAGTTCTGGCCAATAGGCTGTGACAGGAAGTGTGTCCCTTGGGGGCCAACCTTCTCTTCTGCCTCGGGGAACCTCAAAGCCTCCCGTAAAGACGGTGTCAGCCTAAGAAGGAAGAATCCTAGATCCCTGGATCACCGGCTGGAAGAGAGCGGGTGGCGACCTGCATCACACTTTGCATGAACGAGAAATCAGCTTCTGTTGTGCTAAACCACGAGGGGCTGGGGGGTCGTGACTGTCGCACAGCCTAGAACCATTATTATCCTGGCTTCCAGGGTGCTCAGCAAATGTCTGACTCAAATGGAATTGGAAAACAGGAAGAAGTCGAAAAGGAGGAAGAGGGAAACCAGCGGGGCAGGCAGCTTTGTACCTGCGGCCGTCGGGGACAGGGAGAGAGGTGCCCACCCTCTCGGATCCACTGCCGGCTTTCCCCCAAGAATCAATCACTGGGAGAGGTGTTAACAGCAAAGGAAGCTCCAGAATGAAGGGGGAGCTCAGTGGCACGGAGGGACCCACTTATTTCCCATTCTGCCTCCACGGGTGAACAAGAACACTCCTGAGCCATGTCTGACAGGGACGCGGGGTTGCCGTTTAATGAGCAGCTTGTAATAGGAGCTGACTGAGTTATGCGGGAACAAATCACCCTTGATTTCCTTTCTATCCCGCTCAGTCGCTCTGGCCAATTTAGAGACTGTGTGTGTGGCCGACTTGTAGACGATTTCCTTCCTCAGGATAACAGCTGGGTGTTAAAACACAAACTAATTAATTTTGCCTTCCCAAATGAGGTTAGCTGGGTGCATCCGGGAACGTTGTATTGACAATGCACCTTTAATATCCCAGTCTTGAGATTTTAATTAGAAGGCAAAGTAATCTCAAAGAAGGCAGTAATTATTTTTCGAATTGGTTACCCCAATTGCCAAGACGATTAAGCGCCGTATTTTATGAGCATGGACAGCTATAGATGAGGATTGCCAAAATCATCTCCAAAGCACATTTGTCCTTTTGGATTCCTGGGCTCAGTATGTGGCAAGCACAGTGGCTGCCACTGTTGGGAAAAGGGACCAAAGGGGCTTTCTCTAAGACGCTAAAAGCACTTTGTGGAACATAGCTCATATTGTCCCTTAAGGAGCAGGAATGCCTTACAGGTGGTTGCCATGGGACACTTGGGGATGTTTTGTGCGAGATGAGCAGCAAAATGGGACAGGGCCCTCAGACCCCTGGTCTCCAATTATCCACATCAGCAGCCTGGGCCCTGGTCTGCGGGCCCATAGCCCATTGCCGTCTTTTCCTTGGGAACACTGCCTAGGGCTCTGGTATCCTGGGGAACATCTCAGGATGAGGCTGCCCAGTTTGAGAGCATGGAGAGCTGGGGGTTTTGTCTCAAAATCTGGGGCTGGAATGCAGAGCTGACCAAGTCCTATGGATGCTTGAGGCAGATTCCTGGTCCCCAGGCCTCAATGCTTATCCAAGCCAGTGCCCTTCACTCAAGTAAGCAAGGTTAACTTCAAGGATGACCATGCCACCAAAAACTCCCCAGAGACTCTCGGAGTCCCCAGGACAACATCCAGTGGCCTTGGCAGGGCTTGTGAAGTCCTTGTGACCTGGGCCTGAGATCCCTCCCACCACCTGGCCTGCACAGCCACACGGCTGTAAGGACCCTCTTCATTCCTACCAGGACACCACCAACTCCCCGTTCTCCTGGCTGGCAACTCCTTCTTATGGTCTCAGCTTCAATGTTACATCCCGGACTTTCCCGGATGGGTTTGTGCCCTGTACATTGCTCTTTTCTGATTATAGCATTTATCACTCTATGCTATCATTATTCATTTACTTGACTTTCTCCTCCCCTACAAGTTACAATTCTGTGAGCCAGTGGACTGACTTCCTGCTCCTATATAACCCCAGATCCTAGCATAGCTCACGCGCAAAGTGGGTGCGCCACAAATCTCTACTTAATGAAGCCAGGAGTGAAAACGAGCAAGCAGAGGCTACTGTCTCCCTTGGGGGGGGGGGCACTGGCAGAAGCCAAGGAGGTTGGCTTTCCCACAAACCCACAGGTCTGCACATGCGAAAGGCAGGCTGGTGGTGCCCTAGACCATTTGTTGCCAAAAGAAAGGAGGAAAAATCATGACGCTGATTATTTCAGAGCTTCCTCCTGCTACATGGGGGGGTCCCCAGGGGAGTCGAGAGACTGTGGCTCACCCACAGGGATCACCTCTGGCCCAGCAGGGATCCAGAAAGACCACATCTTGGGGGTGAAAACTCCTGGCTGGATTCTGGTATCTAAACTGATACCACTCCAAATGCGAAAAAAAATTATAATTAACCTCATTCATAAAGGAATCCAATTTCACACAACAATCAGATGGCATTTTCCACTGGATTGGCAAAGAGAACAAGTGTCGGTAATCTACCACGCTGGTGAGGTTATGGAAAAGCAGGCATTTTCAATCATCGTAGGTGGGAGTGTAAATCGGTACCTGCCTCCAGGGAGGGCAATTTGGTAACCGCTATAAAAACTAACAACGCTTACATGCGTCTCTTTTTAGCGATGGCATGCCTAAAGAGCGAGCCTCTAGATGTACATACGTGTGCAGATGTCGGTATAAGATGATCACCGTAGCACCGATTATACTAGCCAAAGATTGGAAAAACCCGCGATGCCCACCAATGGCTTCTGCTCCCATAAATTATGGTCCAGACACTGTGAAGGAGAGCAACGTGGTGTGTATTGATGTAGAATAGTTTCCAGAATTTAGCAAGGTACAATGCTTAAAACATGCTCTCTTATGTGTAAAAGTGGATATTTCTGGAAGAATACACACAGAAAACCAGTGTAACAGGCCGCCTCTGTGGAGGAGGGCTCACTCGCTTTTCACTTTAAATCCTTTTATACTGTTTGGATTTTTCTTTTTACTATGTGCATTGCTATTTGAAAAAAATAGAGATAATCTATGAAAAATGACGAAATGCCATCTGTGCCTTCATACCACAGACCTCTCTCTTTTTCTCTATGTATCACTGCCATGGAATATACTTCCACACTCCGTGTCCCCTGGAGGAGACCGGAACCCAGCTGCTGGACGGCCCTGGGGACATGCTCTTGGGACGGCGATGGGCATGCCTGGGAGGGGACACCTCCAGCCTGCGCTGGTCTTGCCTCATTCTCTGCACCATGCTTACTCCCTTGCCTGTCCAGCGTGCAGGTTTCTGCTCCCTGCTGCCAGGCAGCAATGCTCACTCTGCTGACCCACTGCTCCAGCCCTGGCAGGGATGCCTGCTGGGTCCCTGCCATCCTAGGGCTGATGTTCAGCACTTTGGGTGCCTAACTAAGCACCAATTCACAGGCTTCCTCTGCATCAGGCCTGTGGTCTGGGTGGCTAAATGGGGCCAGGCAATGGGCTGCTTTCCTGCCCGAGGGCCACCCTCTCTGTGGGTCACAGCCTTCCTCATTGTTGTAATTGAATCTGAGCCATTCACTACCATCTGCAGACCAGAGTTTTCCCCTTCCTGCAGCCATATTCAACTGCCTGGGTGTCCTTCCCCTGGGCTGTTCACCTCCCTTGCCAACAGCCAGCCAGGGCACTGTGCCACTCTTGCAGGCTGGCAGAGCCCAAAGCCCCCTGGAAGAGCTGCTCAGTCTGGCGCAGGGCCAGTAAGAGTTAAAGAGCAGGCCTTCTCTGCACCACACTGCCCCCTCCCTGAGATGCCCAGGCCCAGTAACTGCCTCAGACGGGCAGGAATGTCCAGAGTACGCGGTGGTTAGAGATTCTCCTGGCACAGGTCTGATGAATCAAAGAATCTCTGCGTGGAAAGGGTGACCTTCTAGCCCACCCGTTATGGGTTGAATTATATTCCCTCAGAATTCATCTGTGGAGGTCAACCTCCAGTACATCATAATGGGACTTTATTTAGAGATAAGGGTCTTTACAGAGGTAAGCAAGTTAAAATGAGGTTGTTAGGGTAGCCCTTATTCCAATCCAACTGATGGCCTTATAAGCAGGGGGGATTTGGAGATACACAGGCACACAGAGATAATGATGGAGATGGTCCTCCACAAGAGAAAGGCCTGGAACAGATTCTTCTCTCAGAGCTCTCAGAAGGACTTCCAGCCTCCAGATCTACAAGACAGTAACTTTCTCTTGCCAGTTTAGACCACCTGGCCCATGGTCCTTTGTTACAGCAGTGCTGGCAGACTCATCCACTAACTCTGTAGGATGCGGATTTTCCAAGTCATGGCCCAGCAAGGGGCATTCACTGCTGCCGGAACAAGAGGCAACCAAGCTCATTTCAGATGACCTCTGTTTGTTGGAATGCTCTTCCCAGGGCCCAGATGAAACCTGACTCCGTGTAGATGACTTCTCAACCCTAGTTCTACACCTGGAGCCTTGCAGTCCAAATCTGTGAGCCCCTCAAGGTCAGAAGCCTTGTTTCATTGATTTTTGTGTTCCCCCAGCACAGGCCTGGAGCCTTCTAGATTATAGCAAGTAAATATTTGCTAACTGAAGAAAGATTGCTCTCATGTTCCTTGGATACTTCTCTCCCTAAACCTTTTGACTTTTGAATTTCTCTGCCACTGTGGTCCATCTCCAGACTGGGACCCAAAACCTCTCCAAGTAGGATTCGACCAAGGTCATCGCTGACCTCCTTGACTCTCAAACCATTATACATCCGTCACTGTGATCTAAGATCATCTTACCCTTTGAGCAGCCACACGCCTGCTGCTGGTTGGTACTGCTCATCGCACCTGTACAATTGTTTAGAACCTAAGTACAGAATCTTGCATTTGTCCGTATTAAATCTCTCCCTCTTAGATTGGCTCATTGTTTCAGCCCATCAAAAGAAGTTCGGATTCAACTCTGAGGTCCCGATTATTAGGAATCCCCCCAAAGTCGTGTCTTCTGTGAACTGGCTAAGGAGACATTTGATGCCTTCATTTAAGTCATTGGTAAAAATGGGGACAGTTGGCAGTGCAGGAGGCCAGTGGTGTGTTCTTAGAGATCCCCACGAAGTCAACCTTTAATTAATTAGTCTTTTGGGTGTCTGTGGTCAACAGACTGTGGTCAGTCTGTCAAGGACATGAGAAGGGGGATGGCAGTAGACACAACTGAAACCCATACACATGGGTTCTAGTCTCCCTCCTCCTCATCTGAGTGACCTGGAGCAATTCAGTTAACATCTCTGAGCCTGTTTCCTTGTGAGTAAAATGGGGATGAAAATAGTATCTATCTTACAAAGTTTCTCTAAGAAGAGACTTAACATTTGCTCCCTTTTACTCCCTGAAATGTCACAGTTCTCCATGCTGCTCAAGAAATATTTTGTCAAAGTATCTGACTTAACCCAAGATATGAAATGACTACCCTGATCCTGGGCCTACCTGTCTACTGCCCTCCTTCAGAAGAGAAGACTGGGGCAGTGTGCCTTGTTGTTTTCCCATGAGGACATCTGGTCTTGATATTTGCTTCTTCATCTTCAGGTGTTCCTGAGCCATTGCACTGATAACCATTTTGAAGCTCTGGCTTGGGGTTGACAACAAGCTCACTGGAGTCCATTATTTCCCCATGTTTAGAAAATTGGGGTAGGGATGGCCAATTCCAGATTGTCCTTTTCCAATTTTGTATGATTTGGGGAAGATCAGGGCCAGCTGCTCAGTGGTCTTGGTGCATGATATCTCCTGGGATGTTAATAGGTCTTGGTTTTGTTGAGAGTAGAGGTTCTCAAACTTATACTGTGCCTCAGAATCACCTGTAGGGTTTGTTAATATGCAGCTTTCTGGGCCTCAGACCTACGATTTTTGATTCAGTAAGCCTGGGCTGGGCCAGAGAATTTGCATTTCTACCAACTACCCAGGTGATGCTGATGCCGCTGGTTCAGGGACCATTGTTGAGAACCCCTGGTTTAGGGCAGTGAAGTGGGATTGTAAGTGATACCAAAGGCTTCATTCATTATGCTATCCAGGTAAAAGACAGCTCTCCTTTGCTGAGAAGATAGGTGTAGAAGAGGAACCAAGAGTCCAGTTCCCATCTGTCTTTCATAGCCTCTACACTGCCTGGCCTTAACTTTTCGGTTCTTTTTACTTGAAACATAAAATACCCTTTCTGTTTTTCTTTCCTTTTTTTTTAAGTGGGGGGAGGGGTGGGGAGGGGTGGATGGAGAGGATTGGATGGAGAGAGAGAGAATCTTAAACAGGCTCCATGCCAAGCACGGAGCCTGACACAGGGCTCCATCTCACCACTCTGAGATTATGACCTGAGCTGAAATCAAGAGTCAGAGGCTCAACTGACTGAGCCACCCAGGAGCCCCCTTTCTGTTTTTCTTAATATTTTCATAAGCTCAAACTCTGGCTTTGGCCTTCCCCACATTATTCTTCTAGGGCCCCTGTCATTATTTCCTGGTTAGTTCACAGGGGCAAATGGGTGGTGATCAGGAGCAAGGGAGGAGTCCTGATCTGTCTCTTACCAGCCATGCAACCTCGTACAAGTTACTTACCACCTGAGGCTCAATTTGTTGTCTTTAAAATAGGATGTTGGTTCTAGTTCTCTCATTACATGACATAATTCTTAGCATGGTGTCTAGCACAGCAGTGTTAGGGATGGTTATTTGTGTCCCTCATCTATTCTCCTACATGTCCTTCTTCAATCTGAGGTCACTGGGGACCCCCTGACCAGTCACCAGATGCTCTCTCAGTATCAGGCACTATGCAGGGGTCAGGGATGCGGTATGAAGTGCCATTATCCTGACCTCAAGGCACTTACAACTTAAACAATTAATAATAAGAAGTAGGCTAATAATCACAAAAGTGTAGGAGGAGATTGTTTAACCAGGAGAACTGAAACCGTGGTCATGTGGTCTCTTCACATGAAGCCTGGCTCTACCATGTGCCAGCTTGTAGTGCTAGATGGACTTAATATGACCAGCCCTGGGCTCTAAAGTGATTTATATAAACGATTTCATTTGGTCTTCGTGTCAAGCCTATTTGCTGTTACTAGAGCATCTCACAAATTTTTCCCCACGAATGGATGGACTGGGGACACTAAACCAGCCCTAGGAGCACAATGACTTGTATATGGACATGTCTGGATATTTCAAGCCACCCAGCTGCATTCAGAGTGTGTGGATGCACAGCTGCTATCTGAGAACAGCTGTTTTCCTTCGGAAAGATGGCTTGGATGTGAAGGAGCAGTCAAGCGAATGAGGGAGGCAAAGGCCAAGACGAGGTCAAGGGGCGAACAACACTGTGAGCCTCGACAGGCGGTTCCACAAGACTGTGTCAAGCCTCAGATGCCCGCTGGTGTTTGGTGGGACCCCGAGGTGTTCTGACCTTTCAGCTTGTTCTGCCTGGTGGGAACGCTGTCCCAGACTCAGAAGAACTGCCATGTACCCAGGGAGTCTTGATACACCGCTACCCTCTGTGGTCTCCTAACACCACTTCTCTGGTGTGACAGCACCCGGCCCACTGAGCTGATGGGGGCCCCAAATCCAGAACTGTCTGGGTGTGAATTTGCTGCCTCTGGTGCCCTGGCCAGAGTGAGGTGCTCTGCTTCAGTTCCTGGTTGTGCTCCTCACTGGCTTGGTGGCCTCCTACAAATCACCCAACTCATCTGGGCATCAACTTCCTCCTTTGCAGAACGAACACACTAAGATGCCTCAAAAGTGATTCCCACTTGACATTCCCACCAGCAGGCACAAGGATTCCTATTTCCTCACATCCTCACCGACACATGTTATTTCCCACTTTTCTGATAGCCGCCATCCCAGGGGGTGGAAAGTGGTAACTCACTGTGGTTTTGATTTACGATTTCCCAATGATGAGTGATGTCGAGCATTTTTCATGTGCTTATTGACCATCTGTGTATCTTCTCTGTAAAAAAAGTCCATTGCCCATTTAAA
This sequence comes from Phoca vitulina, assembly GCF_004348235.1. Classification (NCBI taxonomy): domain Eukaryota; kingdom Metazoa; phylum Chordata; class Mammalia; order Carnivora; family Phocidae; genus Phoca; species Phoca vitulina. Next base: position 11,268,347 of record NW_022589768.1, on the reverse strand, counting down.
AATTGGGTTGTTTGATTTATTTGTGGTATTGTTGAGTTGTAGGAGTTCCACATATACTCCGGATATTTATCCCTTATCAGATACATGATTTGCAACTATTTCCCCCTATTCTGTGGGTGGGTTTTTTTCCCCTCAGAATATGTTGGCTTTTTAGTGCATGAAAAGTTTTAGTTTTGATGAAGTCCCTTTTATCTCTTTTTTCTTTCGTTGCCTGTGTTTTGATACTTAAGAAACCATTGCTAAACCCAAGGTTATAAAAATTTTCCACTACATTTTCCTCTAACAGCCAATTTCTTCTAATCGAATTGTACACTTGTAAGTGGTGAAAGTGGGCTATTACCAAATAACAAGTGTTGGCAAAGATGTGGTGAAATGGGATAACACGTGTTAGGGAAAATGTGGAGAAACCGAAACCCTCGTGCACCTGCTGGTGGATCATAAAATGGTGCAGCCACCATGGAAAGCAGGATGGAGGTTCTTTAAAAAATTAAAAACAGGACTACCATATGATCCAGCCATTGAAAACAGAGTCTCGAAGAGATACCTGCACACCCAATTTGACAACAGCACTATTCACAAGAGTCAAGACGTGAAAGCAACCTGAATGTCCACCGACGGATGAAGGGACAAACAAAATCTGTTATATATGTACAACAGAATATTATTCAGTCTTCAAAAGGAAGGCCATTCTGACACAGGCTACAGCATGGATGAACCTTGAGGACATCATGTTAAGTGGAATCAGTCAGTCACAGAAAGGCAAATGCAGTATGAATCTCCTTGTATGAGGAATATAAAGTAGCCACATTCATGGAAACTGAAGTAGAAAGTTTACCGTATCAGGGTCTGGAGGGAGGGAGGGTTGGGGAAAAGGGGACTTGTTGTTTAATGGGTATAGAGTTTCAGATTTGCAAGATAAAAAAGTTCTGGAGATTTGTTTCACAACACTGTGAATATACTTAACACTACTGAAGTGCACAGTTAACAATGGTCAAAATGGTAAATTTTATGTTGTGTATATTTTACCGCAGTAAAAAAGTTTATCCCCTCCACCTCATAAATAGAGGGTTTATTGAATGATAGGTTTTTAAATATGGAAACAAGATTATTCTGTAAGCTACAGACCACACTAGAACTCTGAGGTGAAGAACTCCTGACAGGTGAATTTGACTTTGTCCACCGTTCTACTACGGAATCCTTTATCAAGCTGAGCCTAAATATATGCTCCTCCCTGTGGTTTCACCCTCTGGTCCTACTTCTACCTCTTAAGTCTATAGGACAAGTCTAATCCCTTGCTGGGTGGTTGGTGGCAGTAGCCATGACTGACTGTGTGTCTCTCTTGGCCAGCACAGGACACACATTTGGATGTAGGCAGTGTTCCTCAGCAAGAGACAGAGAAAACAGGGCTCAGGGAGACAAGGGACCTGTTCCACCACCTGAGTAATGGAGGTGGGATTTGGAGGTGGGACACACCAGGTGTCCCTAACTCCAAAGCCCATGATTGTCATGCTAGACCAGACCGCCTCTGGGCCAGGTTCCTCCTCAGCCATCTTTTCTATGAACCCTTGGTCTTGGTCTTTTCTTCCGTGCCTTTGTTCTGCGTGCCTCCCCCTATCCCCCCAGCCTGTTCCTTCTCTTGTAGCAAACACCGGGGAAGTTCCCACCAAGTCTGGGCAAGCCCTCGCTCTCACTACAGATGCTGCCCACCTTTCCTGTAATGCCCAACTGGACCCCGCACCCTGCAGAGGGAGAGGGCCATTGGTGGAAATCCATTCCAAGGCCCCCGAAACCCTCTTCCCCACCACCTCCTCCCCTTGCTAAAAGCAGAAACCAGCCCCGTTCTCTCCTGCAGTATTTCCTCCTGGGAGTTCCTGCAAGGGAAGATGTTGCCATCCCAGGATCAACAGCCTGTTTGTTTAAAGGGCTTGTTACTGGTGCTTAATGCTATTTTGACAGATGAAAGTGAGTCAATTATAGCTGGAAATAGCTCTGGCTGCATACATTTCTTCTAGGTAGTAGCCCATTCCCTGTCCAAGGGACTATTTCTCTTTACCATGGGCTAGTCCTTCTCCTTCTCTCATCCCCTCTGACCCCCAAACCATGCAAAGACTGCTCCTTCCAGGCAGAGACAACAATTAAGGCATGGAGCCTAGATTCTGTGAGATGGGGGTTGCTGTGACAGACAGCAGGGATGAAGGGGATGCTCAAGTCAGGCCTCACAGGTCAAACTCCAGGATAAGGGATGTGACCCAGTGAGCCCTGTGACCATCAGGTGTCACTCTGCTCCATCAGCCACAAGTGTGGCCACTTCTTACTGAATGTCTTGCTCGGCTTTTCTTGGGGGTAATGGGTTTCTGTGCTGGCAACCCACCCTAATGAGACCAGGGCTGGTCACAGGCTCGGGGGACTCGGGGGTTACCTTTGTGAGGACAGCCAGACCCCTTTGTGGGTTGGTCAGAGAGCTTCCCAGGGTCACACTGAGTTATGCTCGGGCCCCAGTAAAGAGCCTTTCAATGTCAGTGGGGGTCCGTGTAGTGCATTAGCTGGTGCCACTAAGCAGGACAGTGAACTGCCATGTGGTTGGATGAGCAAAATGGATGCAAGGCCTGATCCCAAGCTGCAAGGTCAGGAGTGTGGAGAGGTGTATTTGTAACAGGCATCTCAAACTTAATATGCCCAAACTTAATAGCCCCAAACATGCACACCCATATGCTCAAGCTCTAATCCTAACAGCCATCCTGGATGTTTCTCTTTCTCGCCCTCCTTGAGGTCCTTAAATAGAACCCATCAGCGAATCCTGAGGCCTCTACTCCAAAGTTTCCAGCTGATCTGAGCCACCTGTTGCCTGTCTGCTACCATTACCCCAGTCTAAGCCACAATCAGTCCTGACGCAGACTATTGCAAGAGCTTCCAGCACATTTTCCTCCTTCCATCCTTGCCCCTCATGGTTTATTCCCCCCGAGCCACAATAGGAGGACTGTTCTCAACACAGCTCTCTGGGCAGGCACTACGGGTTGGGCAAAACTGGCATGCCGGAAGAAACCCACTTGCCAGCCCCCCTCCTTTCTCCAGGAAGGGAAGTGCAGAAAGGCCTGAGGGCTTGCTGAGTGGTAAGCTGGGCTGCAGGTGCATCCGGGAGAGGAATATTGCCCACCAAGCCCCTCCCAGACTCCCTGACGGCCCCCTGCCCCATGGAGAGGCCGCTCACCCGCGGACGGCGTGCAGCAGGCGCAGAGAGGGGTATGCAGTACGCACGTTGACGCGATGCTTCAGGATGAGCTCGTTGACCCACTCAACGCGCTCCTTGCCGCCCCTGGCCATGAAGGCGGGAATCCACAGGATGCTGCCATTGAGACTGTGCAGCCGCTGGAGCAGCTTCTCCCGCCAGGTGGCGTTGACCAAGTCCTCAAAGGCCCGTTGGATGACCGAGGGGTTCATGGTCACCAGGTCAGTCTTGAGCCCCACATCCCGCGCGTACTCCTGCACGGGGGCCAGGTTGCACCTGCCAGAGAGAAAGGCGTCACAGTTCTTTTGGGGAAGATGAGATGCTGCTGCCTATAGTTCATTTTATCCTACCTTTACCTCCTGTCCCCTCCTCCTCATCTTCCAGCACTGCCCCCCTTGCTCCCCCCCCTCCAGTCATCCCTGCTTCTTCTTCCCTGACACACACATTTACTAGGCTCTTACCACACACATAGAACTTCGCTAGTCCCTGGGGCTGTACAATGCGTGCCTTCTGGAGTTCCAGATCTAGTCAAGGAGGAAGGAGGCAAGCAAGCCAGCCCTCAGCCCACAAGGTAACCATGCTACAGGCAGGTGTGACCTGGCCACGTTAGGTAACAGTGAGGGCTCTGAAGGCACACTCCCAGGTTCAGAATCCACCTCTGCTACTTTCTACCTGTGTGATTCTGGGCAACCCGCTCAACCTCTCTGTGCTTCCTAAGAGCTTCCCTACAGCTCAGGAATATGCACAATGGTTTCTTTAGCTGCAACGGAGATCACAAGAGCACCCCCTCCCAGGGATTAAAGGAGTCACTACGTACCCAGTACTCAGAACACTGCTGGACCACACGAAGATCTCAATGTGAACTAGTGTCATGTTATTACGGGAAGGAGGAGCATTAGGTGGTATTCTCAGAGGCGGTGACCACTGAGGGAAATCTAGAAGGATGGATGAGCATTAGTCCCTTTGTGGATGAGGCAATTAGAAGAGTGTTTCTCCAGCTTGCAGAGCGGAAGAATCACCTCAGGCGGTAGTTAAAAATACAGATTCCTGAGGTCTCTCACCTGGGGACCCAGATTCAACAGGTGAGCTGAGGAACTGACACTTTTACAAGCCTGTCAGGTAATTCTTATGACCAGGCAGTTTAGGAAACACTGTGCATTGTAGGCACAAGAAATGTATCTAAGGGCATAGAGGTGGCAAACAGTGTGGGTATCTGGGGGCGAGGCAAGTGATTTGCTCTGCCTGGGGCATAGTGTGTGGAGGAGACAAAGCTGGAGAGGCAAGCAGAGACTGCATGTCACAGATGTGGTTCCAAGGGCAAAAGGGAGCCACAGAAGATTCTTGAGCAGGAGAGTAACACAACAAATTTGCATTTTAGGCAACAGATAGACAACAATAAGATGAAGTTGTAGTACGTATTGGGTTGGATGGAATTGGGTCTGGGAGGACAAACTATAAAAGGCCATTGCAATTTCGTGCTGAACTCGACAGGGACCCTGGGTGGGCAACCTCTGATATCTCACCAGAGGCCTGCTTTGTGGGGAACCTTCCCACCTTCATGGGTCCAGCTTGGGTGTGCACCCTGGGGTGGCCACAGGGGACACCTGGCTGCTTCCTGCATGGAGGATTTGATGGTGGAACAGCCTTTTGACTAATGGAATTAAGTCTGAGCTACTAGAATAAGTGTTTATAGAACAGAGGCTAGAGACATGAAGACCAGGGCCACAGGTCATTGCCAAATGATGAGATCCAGAGAGACACCACTCACCGTCCTTGCAAGCCAGGACTTTCTTCCTTTAACATTTGGGGAGAAAAAGTAGGATGATCAGAAAGAAAACTAACATCCTTGCGCTCCCGGTGTGTGCCAGCCCCTGGTCCTTTAACATAGGTCGGCTCATTTTATTCAGACTCAGTATTAATCACCCTCACTTTACAGATGAGGAAATCAAGGCCAGAATGTGCAACGTAACTTGCTCAGAAGCCCAGCGTTAGTAAGAGAACCTCCAGGATTCAGTCTCTGATGTGTCTGACTCAAAAGCCTGTTTGTGCTCAGACTAGACCCCCTAAAATATCCACTGTCCCCATCCTCACCCTGACCTTGCTATCTCTGACTGTGGCTACACTCTACAAGGGGGAGGAAATGCTTTGGGACACCTTCAGGGGCCCCTGCCTCAGATGCCAGAGAAACGGAGTATCATTATCATGGCCACCAGTTTGGGACAATTATCCCTACTGTCCTGAAGCCTGGCTAAACCAGGCTTCCAAGACCTTCCTGAGAGCCTGGGGCCTCCCCCGGGGCCAACCTCCAGGTCCTGAGAGCAGAGGGGAGTGGATTCAATGTGGTTCAGATCTACTGAGTCTATCATGGACCAGTGGGGGCTGCAGGAGAGGCAGAGAAGGAAGTGATGTGGAGCCTGCCCCCAATAGGCTTCCAGATTCTTCAGGGGAGAAGAAACGGGCAAGTGCATGCCCAGCTACAATACTGGTCAGTCGGGGTGTCGTCCAAGTGCCCTACTGCAGACTCTGGAGGAGCCCTGGGGCTGCGAGCAACCTGAGACAGGCTCCCCACCTCATTCAACATGGGACCCAGCTCATGGCAGGTGTTCCAGGCAGGGGAGGGCTTCGAGGGCCAGGCTAGTCCCATGACCATGTCTCAGGGTCACTTCCTGAGTGAAGATGATGGGGGCAGCTCTGTCCTGCTGTGCCCCTCCCTCACAGGGCAATTTTCCTTATGGGGGTGGTGGTAGGGGGGAATCAGGTTGGGAGTAAGCTTGATCTAACAGCAAGCCAGGCCTCCCAGAGCAAATTCTGGGTGGGGGGGTCTGTAGGTAGGTTGCACTGCTTTGATAGGCATGACTCTGGGCTGGAAAGGAATCTGTCCCTTCCAGAAACAGGCTTGGCCACAGGTACAGGGGAGGGGCAATCTGCCGGGGAGAGAGGCGGCTCATGTTTGGCTCTGAGCCAGACTGCCTAGACCCACAGCCTGAGCCTGGTCACCCGAGTGCGTGCTGTGGACCTGTGGCTCTCTGCATCTCAGAAGCCAGCCCAAAATGGAACATTCCTGATAGGGTTGTTGCAAGAATTACCTAAGGCAATAAACACGAAGTGCATCGAATTATACCTGGTACATGCTAAGTGCCTAATGAGCATGATGAGGGTGGTGATTGGTCTGTGAAGGGGCATTGGTTCATTAGGTTCTCCCTATCGAAGGTGAGTGTGCACGTGTGTATGTGTTTGTGTGAGTGAGTGTGTGAGGGTGAGCACACAATGAAGTTTTCATCCGCAAACATCTGGGAATTTATTCTGTACATAGATGACCCCGAGTCAGGCAGTCTCCTCAACCTGCCATTGCAGGCCCACGGGGATGCTGCGGGGACCAGCCCTCCCGTCCGGCCCCAGGTCCAGCAGCACCATATGTTGGCAGCGGGCTCAGTGAAGCCCCAGCCTCCGCGATCCATGAATCTAGTTATTCTCGCTTCCGTGCCTTTCCTCATGCTCCTTCCTCCTGCTCACCTTTTTCATTTGCCAACGTCGGCCAACTCGAATGCCACTTCTTCCAGAAGCCTGCCCTGAACTCCCCCAGGAAGGCTGAGCGTTTTGCAAGCTCATTGCATTTTGCATGCAGGGCATCTTCCCACTGTTCAGGGTAGAGTGTTCTGAGAGGGGGCAAGGTCTCGGTGTCTCCCACACAGAGGAGGGGCCCAGTTAACACGGAGCAAGGCAAAGTGATGAAGACTTCAATTGACAGAGACCGAGAACATCCCATCAGGCCCCACCCCTGATGACTCCACCCTTGAATGCGCTCCCGCTGACTCCTGGGCTGGTCAGGGTTTGCGGGCCCTGGGCCAGAGCACAGACGGTATTCCTAACAGAAGGACCTCAAACACAGCTAGTCCAGCCTGCTCGGTCTACAGGTGGTTAAACTGAGGTCCAGAAAGGGGAGTGACACACTCCCAAGTCATGTGACAAATGAGCAGCTGAGCCAAGACCGGACTCTGACACCACACTGCTCATCTCGCTGTCAGTGCCCCCAGAGGGAAACCACTGGCTGGAATGTGTCCTTGCCTCTGGAAAGTGCTAGGGCAGGGCGAGGTGGAGCATGCAAACAAGGAAGAGGCATGGCTTATACGTGTGACACCAAGCCAGGAAGGCCTCCGGCTCCATGCTGCCTGGCACCCCCTACTCTTACCCTCTGCCAGCACCTTTAACACCCCCACCACTGCACCCTCACCCCTGCTCTGGCTTCCATCAGACACCTGCCCTGCTTCTTCCCCCTTGCATTCCCCCCTCTGTCCCTGAGTCTGTAGACTGGAGGGCTTTGACAATGGGGGCTGAGCCACGGGCTACACCAGGCACACGCAGAATCTGACAAAGGCTAACAAGCTAAACCAAGTTCGGCTGCTTCCGTCACAGTGAATGCAGGAGTAAACACAGCGTCTGGGGCGCCTGGGTGGCTCAGTCGTTAAGCGTCTGCCTTCGGCTCAGGTCATGATCTCAGGGTCCTGGGATCGAGCCCCACATCTGACTCCCTGCTCCATGGGAAGCCTGCTTCTCCCTCTCCTACTCCCCCTGCTTGTGTTCCCTCTCTCGCTGTGTCTCTCTCTGTCAAATAAATAAAATCTTAAAAAAAAAAAAAAAAAGAGTAAACACAGCGTCTAATCCCACGTCCTGAGGTTCAGGGTGCTCTGTGAGCAGGCCGCTTCCCAAAGCCCCAGGACGAGGCTCTCTTTGCATCAGGACAGCCCCGGAGGAAACGTGAGATGTGGTATGCCCTTCTGCCAGGGCTGGGGCACTGTTTGGGATGAAACTCGAGGCTCTGTGTGCCCTACTTCTGAGCAGGGGACAGCAAGGCCTTGTTCCAAGTCTGTCTGGATTGGGGGTCAGGTATCAGGGCCATTGGTAACTGAGTCCAAATGGGTCCCAGGAGACTGAACAAAGAGCTGATATTTCAGGGAGAATAATGGTCAAGTCCAAGTTTCTCTGCCACCCCCTCACTGCCCAGATTTTGACTACAGGATAATAGTTACTAGCAGAGAACCACCTTCGAGAACACTTATAAGAGGTTTGCAAACTTGAACCGACAACTGGCTGGCCTAGGCTTTATCTAGGGGTTGGCAAGCTTTTTCCGCAAAGGGCTGGATACTATTTTCAGATTCTGGCATATGCTCTCTCTGTTGCAACACTTCAACTCTGCCCTACTAATTTAGCCATTGAGGATATGAAAATGAATGGGCATGACTATGTTCCAATAAAACTTTATTGATAAAAACAGGCTGTAGGCCATAGTCTGCCTACTTCTGTGCCAGGTTAGGGATTCTCAACCTTGGCTGTACACCAGAAGGGTTTGGGTTCCCTGGGCTACATCCTGCTGACCCCTCAGATTGACTTAACTGGTCTGGGGTGCAGTCTGGACACTGGGACTTTTACAGGCACCTCAAGAAATTCTAATGCACAAAGCTGAGAACGGGGACTAACCTAAGCAGTGTCTCTTGTTTCAACCTCTCGGGACAACTGGCCATGCTCCACTTAAGTCTACCTGTCCCTTTGGGCCCAGAGCCCCTGCTACGATTACCTTATGACAAAGCTGTGCGTGTCAATCTCCGGCCCACAGCCGCTGTTCAGCAAGACCCCCGAGTTGCCCACAATGGCACAAGTCCCGAAGTGCTTGTTCTTCAGGGGAGAGGTTCTGGGGAGGAGATCGTAGAGGTTCTGGGACACGTTCATTGTGCTGTCACGGTCGAAGATGTAATGAATGATGTCTCCGGGCTTCAGGGTCCCCTTGAGGACAGAGATGTCTTTTTCGGCATCCAAGAACTTCAAGATTTGCTTCCTACAGAAACCAAACGCACATGAGGAAAAAGTCTCCCTGTTGCCAACTGCCTTTTGTCAAACCAGCTTCTCCTGTCCTCTGTCCCCCTGTGGCCAGATGCAGACAGCACACAGGTGAAGCTGAGTTCAGGTGCCCTCTGAGAATGGGTTCTAGGTGGGGCGTATCAGAAACAGCCCAGAGGCAACTAAGGTGGGGCCAGTCTGGTTTTTGTGGTTACAGCCTCTTCCTATGAGAGCTGATAACTGCCCAGGGAAATGACTCCATTAGGACATAGTGTGAACTCATCACAGAAGGCCCTGGAAGGAAGGGTGATCCACCATTCTGGTTTGCCCAGGACAGCCTGCTTTTGGTACTGAAAATCCCACGTCCCAGGGAACCCCTGTCTTGGACATTTCCAAACAGTGGTCACCATACATCACACTCCCCTCTCGGTGGGATTTGGGGCCAGCATCTGACAGGGGGTCCTGAACCAGGATTAGGAAGCCAGGATGACACCTGTCTCTCACTCCCCAGTGGTCTATTTTCTTCCACAAAAATCTTCTCTGGGCAAAGGGATATCCCATGGGGTGAACGGGAGTGTGGAGACTGTGAGGTGTGTCAACTCTCCCTTTGAGAGACGGAGAACATGGCCTGCTGTCCCTGAGCTGGTCCATTCTGTGGAGTGTGCTGTCCTGCCCCCCGCTGCTGTCTAGTTTGGGGTTTGTAAAAATTGATCCTCTCTGGTCCCTCAGAGAAATTCCTTTGTGCTGTTTCAGAACAAAGGTGAGCAAAGGACAGCTCCCTAGGCTCCAGGATGACTTTGATTTAGGGGGAATGCTCTAGAATCATCTAGCAAAGTACACAGAGGGAATGGGGTGTGGTCAGAAAAAGGATTGGTGTCTTCTTAGAATCACCTGGGGAGATTTACTCAAACCACTCAGGCCTAGCTGGGGGATCCTAGCCAGGGGTGGGGGTGTTTACTGTCTGAATCTCCTAAGAGATCTTGAGAAATGATTCCAGTCAGAGAGAGAAAGAAATTTGGTCCCCACATTAGCCTACATGAACTTCATTTCCTGCAGCAAGCCCCTATCGAGCATAGATAAAATGATGCCAGTCTTATTTTCCACAGAGCCTGGAGGGACAACACTTCTACCTGCACTTTGCCAATGTGCGAATTTGCAAGATGGTTGCCCCATTGTGCAGATGGTAACACTGATGCTTGAGAGCCTGTAGGACTGGAGACGTTGACCACCAGCGGTGTGTCCTAGTAAGGTGCCCATTCAAGCTCTCAGGGAACTATAAAGAATTCAGAAGCTTTGGGCTCCAAAGATACAAAAGTAGGGACCCGAAAGGGTACGTGCACCCCGATGTTTATAGCAGCAATGTCCACAATGGCCAAACTGTGGAAAGAGCCAAGATGTCCATCGACAGATGAATGGATAGAGAAGATGTGGTATATATATACAACGGAATATTATGCAGCCATCAAAAGGAATGAGATCTTGCCATTTGCAACGACGTGGATGGAACTGGAGGGTATTATGCTGAGCGAAATAAGTCAAACAGAGAAAGACATGTATCATATGACCTCACTGATATGAGGAATTCTTAATCTCAGGAAACAAACTGAGGGTTGCTGGAGTGGGGGGTGGGGTGGGAGGGATGGGGTGACTGGGTGATGGACACTGGGGAGGGTATGTGTTCTGGTAAGCGCTGTGAATTGTGCAAGACTGTTGAATCTCAGATCTGTACCTCTGAAACAAATAATGCAATATATGTTAAGAAAGAAAAAAAGAAGAAGAAGAATGTAGCAGGAGGGGAAGAATGAAGGGGGGGAAATCGGAGGGGGAGAAGAACCATGAGAGACAATGGACTCTGAAAAACAAACTGACGGTTCTAGAGGGGAGGGGGTTGGGAGGATGGGTTAGCCTGGTGATGGGTATTGAGGAGGGCACGTTCTGCATGGAGCACTGGGTGTTATGCACAAACAATGAATCATGGAACACTATATCTAAAACTAATGATGTAATGTATGGGGATTAACATAACAATAAAAAATTTTAAAATAAATAAATAAATAAATAAATAAAACAGTTTTTTTCCTTTATGGCAAAATGCCATAAACTTAGTACAAATACTAATAACAGATTAAGGGAAATGTCTGCAAAGTGCACCTCACATGCCCCGTCTCAATTAATACCCTGGTCAAGTGAGCCTTCTTGCTCTCCTAAAATCCAGTGTCACACAGAGGTAAGTACTAAAGAAATACAGCTCTGAATCAAAGCTCAGAAAAAGAATTTTATTGAATAAATAGCTCAGGGAGGGGGACGGAACCAGAGTCTACAAAGGAAAGGTTACAACACCCAGAAAAACGTCCTTTAAAAGAATGGTTAGCCCATCTATCTTCCCCACATCCCAAAGTGGAGCTGCTGCCCTCAATCTTCTCTCTACATGTGCCCCTCATTGATTCTTCTCTTTATGCTTCCTGCCTTCTTGGGATGTGTCACTATTATGTAGACACCCCATCATGGCTGCTAACAATACTGTCTCTCACAGTTATCCCTGGAGGGGTGTAGTTGAGGTGACACGTGTGAGAGGAAAAGAGTAATATTTTATACCTGTCCAATATGGACTAATTTACAGATGAGAAAGTGACAGCAGATTTTAAGTATCTTAGTCCAAAGTCATGTCTCGAAAACCCAAGCACTCACCCATTACTCTAACCTGCCATCAACAAAAGACTGAGATACCTAACACAAAAATAACTCTTACAAATCAGAGGGGAAAACCACCTTAATGGAAAAATTTGCAGAGAACATGCACAAGCAAATTAGGGAAGAAAAACAAATTGAAAAAGATGTTCAAGCTCACTAGTAATAAAATGAATGGAAATTAAAACAATATTTCAGCTAGCAGATGAGCAAAGATTTTTTTAATTAATTACAGCCAGTGTTGGCGAGGGTATGGAGGGAAAGGAACTCCCACACTGCTGGCGAGAGTAACGGAAGAAAAATTAGGTAATACCTCTCCAAATTTAAAATTAGCATACATTTGACCCTGTGATGCTGCTTTGAGCAATTTATCCTAACGAATTCATCAGACAAGTAGGAAAGAAATATGTACAAGAATGTTTACAAAGCCTGGTTTTAATAGTAAAACATGAAAACAATTTAATGCATCCACAGGGGATTGTACGATAGAGAGAGAGAGGGGGAGAGAAATACTGACTATGGCTCTCCATTGGAGAACCCCTCCACTGACTGCCTTGCCTACTGGATCACAAGTGACATTGGGCAAACAGAGGCTCACTCAGCAGGACCAGATCCTGTTCCTGTAAGACTCACAGCAGGGAGCCCCAAGGCAGAGCAGGGGCTCTCTGCATGTCCTGGGAAGGAGGAGGTGTTGAGTTTCTCCAAGCCCCTCATCTTCAGAGGACTAAGTGAGGCATTAGAGAAAGGCTGGAGTGTTCCTCTAGTGGAGGTCTTACCACATGAAAACATGAAGAGCAGAGAAAGGAGGTTCCCTCTACGCCCATCCTAAAATAGATATATAGTCACGGAAGAAAGTCTAGAGATGGATAGCTATCAGAAAGTGGGGGAGTGCTTATCTCTGAGCAGTGGACCCATTTCTTTTTCTTCTTTAATCTACTATTCTAGCATGTTGGGTTTGTGAGAGAATCAGAGTCAGACATGTGGTTGCCTACTGCAGAAAAAGAAGGGAGGGAAAATCAACGTCTTTTGCATACCTACTATGTACTGGGCTGGGCGGTCTATCTGCCTTGCCTCCAAGTATATAAGTTGGCCACTTTAGGATGCTTCCCCAGTGAGAGAGCAGCCAGAACCTTCACCACTGAGGAATGCAGGACGAAGTAGAATGCTGTCAGTCAGCAGGCCTGCAGTGACTACAGAGGGGAGGAGCAAGGTGAGCCACTGAAGGCAGAGGTTGCAGAGGAGATGGCCCAAGCCAGTGGCCAGATGGAAAGTGAAGAGAGATCTGCAAGGCCTACAAGATCCCACATAGGGCCTAGCCAATAGGGGTTGGGGTAGAAATGGGCCTCACTTTTGACAAGCAATAGATACCAGTAAGATACTCACTGAGCAGGCAGCACAAAGATCCTCTTCAGGTGAGTCATCAAAAATCCAGATGATGGCAAAAAGACCCTCCATGAACCAGCTGCCCACCTTGTTGGCATGAAATCACATACACCTTTACCTACACCCAGACGCCATCTTGAAAAGTTGGAGAATAGAGAAAAGCATTCAAAAGAAGAAAAATTGGCCCAGAAGTTTGAACACAGAATTTGATCAGATATTTATAGATGAGAGAACTAACTCATGAGAGCTGTTACAAGACTACAAGACTGTGTAAAAAAGAATTTTAAATTATATCTGGTATTTGACTAGCATATGGAGGAAAAGGAATGCCCGTACTCGGCTGATAAAACAGTAACTGAAGAAAAATTAGGTAATACCTCTCCAAATTTAAAATCAGCATACATTTGACCCTGTGATTCTGTTTCTGGTAATTTATCCTAACAAGTTCATCAGACAGCAAGCAAGAAAGAAATACAACCCTGCTTATAGAGCACTGTTACAGTGAAAGAGTCCTCAATCTCTACTAGAATTGGCAGTAACTGACAATCCCAGATGTTTTCTCACATCTGAGCTGTTAATTTCTACCATATCATTTCCACAATACATTAGTTGTATTTAAAGGGGAAAAAAAGGAGAGGGATTAAATGCTTTGCTAGTTGACCTCTACTGGCACCCTGTGAAGACTTGAGGAACATTTCTAGAACAAGAAAATGATGTGTGAGTCTTGTTGCAGGAGGACATGGGCGAGGTGTTAGAGGCAACTCACACCATACCTTCAGGTAAGCCTATAAGGATTTTGTTCCTACGCTTTGGCCTTGCTTTTCCTCACATTGGGGTGTGTTTAATGTGATTTTCTTTTTCTTTTATTTTATTTTACTTTAGAGAGAGAGCACGCACAATGGGGAGGGACAGAGGGAGAGGGAGAGAGAGTCTGAAGCCGACTCCACCCTGAGCACAGAGACCCACATGGGGCTCGATCCCACAACCCTGATATAATAACCTGAGCCAAAACCAAGTCAGACGCCTAACTGACTGCACCACCCAGGTGCCCCTAATGTGATTTTCATGTAAGAGAGTGTTTTCAGCACACAGGATTTGTTGCCTGCCCAATTCTTTTCCTTTTCTTCCTTTACTGCCAGCAGAGCAAAGCCCAGGTCTCCCTCAAAGTAGAGCATGTAATTTGACACCCCCAACAAAAAGCTGGGACCCTAAAAGCTATCCCTTAGTGTCAGAATGATCTAGAAATAAACCCACCCCTTGAGGACTACAAGGAAAATAACCTGTCTTAAACCTCTGTGGTGAGTAGAGAAGAAAAAACATCTCCCCTGAGACTTTGTAATCTCAAGTCTGACTCATGCAGGTTCACAGGCTGAAATAAAATTACCTGCTCGATTTAAAGAACCTCAAGGAGAGAATGTAGTTCAAATAGTCCTGGGTGGGTGATTCCCCAGAGACCTGACAGCAAGCAATGCCTCCTCTATCTGAGGGAAGCCATCTTCAACTCAGCCCTCAGAGCACTTCCTCAGATAAAGATACAAAAATATGAGTTCACAATCGACAACAAGAAATCATGAACCAGAGCCAGCTGAAAAAACAGCAGACTGAAACCCAAAAACATGGTAGATAAAGGGATTATTGGACACAGAATATAAAGTAAGCTTAATATGTTTTTAAAAAGTAAAGGCAAGTCAAGTAAGGAACAAGCATAACTAAAAAGGGTGAAGCAGATTTGAAGAAAAATGAACAGAACCTCTAGAAATGAAAAATATAATAATCAAAATTGCAAATATATTGCAGAAACACTATACACCCGCTACAGCAACTAAACTTAAAAAGACTGGCAATATCAAGTGTTGACATGGATGTGGAACAACTGAAATGCTCATACATTCTCAGTAGGAATACGAAATGGCATGGAAAGTTTGGCAAATGTTCTAGCAGTGTTTTATAAAGTTAAATATACATTTACCCTACGATCCAGAAATCCTACTCCAAGGTATTTATTTATAAGAAGTGAAACATATGTCCACACAAAGACCTGTAAGCAAGTGTTCACGGCATTTTTATTCATAATAGCCAAAAACTGGAAACAACTCAAATTCTGTCAATTGAAGAATGGATAAATTGTGGTACATCCATACAATGGGATACTCTTCAGCAATAAAATAGAATGAACTACTGATAAACGGATGACTCTCAAAAACATGCTAAGTGAAAGAAGCCAAATCAAAAAGCTGTATATACTGGGCGCCTGGGTGGCTCAGTTGGTTAAGCGACTGCCTTCGGCTCAGGTCATGATCCTGGAGTCCCTGGATCGAGTCCCGCATCGGGCTCCCTGCTCGGCAGGGAGTCTGCTTCTCCCTCTGACCCTCCCCCCTCTCATGTACTCGCTCTCTCTCTCATTCTCTCTCTCAAATAAATAAATAAAATCTTAAAAAAAAAAAAAGCTGTATATACTGTATGATTCCATTTACATGGCATTCTGGAAAAAACAAAACTATAAAGAATGAAAATAAATCAGTGGTTTCCAGGAGCTGGGAGAGGATAGAGGGAATTGATTATGAAAGATCTGGAGGAAAGTTTTTGAGGGGATGGAAATGCTCTATGTATTGATTGTGGTGATGATTACACTATTGTATAATTTTGTCAAAACTGATCAAACCAAACAACTAAAAATGGTGAATTTTACTGGCTGTAAGTTATATATCAATAAACCTACCTTTAAAAAAAGATAACATTGGGGGCGCCTGGATGGCTCAGTTGGTTAAGCGGCTGCCTTTGGCTCAGGTCATGATCCTGGGGTCCTGGGATTGAGCTCCATGTCGGGCTCCCTGCTCAGCCGAGAGCCTGCTTCTCCCTCTCCCTCTGCCTACTTGTGCTCTCTATCTCTCTGTCAAATAAATAAAATCTTTAAAAAATAAATAAATAAATAAATAAATAAATAAATAAATAAATAAAAATTTAAAAAGATAACATTGGAAATTTCTTTTCTAAAAACACACTGCAGAGGTGGAGCACCTTAGACAGCTGAAGAGAGAACTAATTAACTGGAAGTTACAGCGGAATAAATTATCTAAAAGGCAGCACATGGAGAAACAGATGGTAAGTATGAAAGAAAAAATAAGAAATATAGGGACAAGAGTAGCCTCATATACATCTAATCAGAGCCCAGAAGAGAGACATAACCTACAAGACTCCTCAGCTTCAGTCTTTCTCCACGTGGCCCTCTAACCATAAAGAAAATGTATTTAAAAATAAGACATAACACCCCGAATCAATACAACTACGAAGTATCTAAAAAAAAATCTTCACAAGGGCACCTGGGTGGCTCAGTCGCTTAGGCATCTGACTCTTGATTTTGGCTCAGGTCATGATCTCAGGGTGGTGGTCAACCCCATGTGGGACTTCCCACTTTGTGGGGAGTCTGCTTGAGATTCTCTCTCCTTCTCCCTATGCCCTTCCCCCCCAAAATAAATAAATCTTTAAAAAAAAAAAAAGAAAGAAAAAGCTTCATCAAGAACATACAAGACATTTATGGAGAAACTTTAAAATTCAATAAAGAATAGAAGGGGGCGGAGCAAGATGCCAGAGGAGTAGGAGACCTGGATTTCCTCTGGTTCCAGGAATTCAGCTGGATAGGGATCAAACCATTCTGAACACCTACAAACTCAACAGGAGATCGAAGAAAAGAAGAGCTACAACTCTCTGAACAGAAAAGCGACCACTTTCTGGAAGGTAGGACGTGCGGAGAAGTGAATCCGAGGCGATATTCGGGAGGATAGACGGCGGGGGAGGGGCCTCCGTCGGCCGCTTCTGGCAAGTGATAGAGCCGCGGAGCACAAAATCAGAACTTTTAGAAGTCTGCTCCGCTGTGGGACGTCACTCTGGTGGCGAAGTGGAGGGTGGAACCCTCGCGGGACAGTGTGGTCTCAGGACCCTCGGGGTCACAGGAAGACCGGGGGTGCCTGAGTGCGGCAGAGCTCCCAGGTATCGGAGCAGGGAAGCCGGCTGCAGAGACAGAGCCCAGGCGCGGGCTCTCAGCTCGGGGTTGTCATAAACCGTGATCCACGGCACAGTCGGGCCACTGCTCCTCCAGCAGGGACCCAACAAGCGGCAGATCCGGGGAGACTCCCCTTCCTCCCCCGGGAGGAGAGGTGCGGGAGTGCACTGCAGGGATCTGCTGGGTTTGGAGACTCCACCCGGGGTCGGGTGCCAGATAGAAAGGCGCGGTCACAGGCCGGGTGAGCACGGAGTGAGGCTGGAGACCAGGGAGACGGGAGTGACTGACTGCTTTTCTCTGGGGGCTCGCTGAGGAGCGGGGCCCCGAGTTCTCGGCTCCTCCGGGGCGGAGACTGGGAGGCCTCCATTTTCACTCTCCGCCTCCAAAGCTGTACGGAAAGCTTGCAGGGAACAAAAGCTCCGGAGAGCAAACCCGAGCAGAATACTTAGCCCGGACTGGACAAGGGCGGAGCAATTCCGCCTCCGGCAAAGACATTTGGGAACCATGGCAACAGGCCCCTCCCCCAGAAGATCAGCAAGAACAGCCAGCCAAGACCAAGTTTACCGATCAAAGCGAATGGCAGAACTCCAGCGCTAGGGGAATACTGCACATAGAATCCATGGCTTTTTTAACATGATTCTTTAGTCTTTCAAAGATAATTTTTTTAACTGTCTTTTCTTTTTCTTTTTCCCTTTTTCAACCAACATCTTATCAATCCCTTTTGTAAAAAACATTTTTATTTTTCATTTTTAGAGTCATATTCTATCACTTCATAGTAGTTACCCTTATTTTTGGCATATACATATAAGTTGTTCTTTCTTTAAAATTTTGAGATACAGTTTATCCTAACAGATCAAAATATACCCTAAATCTCTAGTGTATGGCTTTGTTCTAGTCTTCTGCCTGATCACATTGTCTTCCTTTTTTTTTCTTTTTTTTTAATCCTCTTTTCTTTTTTCAAACAACTTCTTAGCTTATCAATTCCTTTTTAAAAAATTTTTATAATTTTCGTCTTTACAGTCATTCCATCCCTTCATCATATCAACCCTTATTTTTGTACACATATAAGTTTTTCTTTCTTTAAAATTTTGGGAGGCACTTTCTTCTAACAGACCAAAATACACCCACAATCTAGTGTGTGGCACTGATCTATACACCAGCCTGATCATATTTGATCATATTCTGTTTTATTTGTTTTCTTCTGTTTTTGTTTGTTTTTATCTTTTTCTTTTTTCTCTCTTTCCCTTTCTTTTCCCCTGGCTTCAGGTCTTTTCTGATTTGTTTAGAGTATATTTTCTGGGGACATTGTTACCCTGTTAGCATTTTGTTCTCTCATTCATCTATTCTCCTCTGGACAAAATGACAAGATGGAAAAATCACCTCAACAAAAAGAACAAGAGGCAGTACCGACTGCCAGGGACCTACTCAAGACGGACATTAGTACGATGTCAGACATAGAATTCAGAACGATGATTTTAAAGATACTAGCTGGGCTTGAAAAAAGCATGGAAGTTATTAGAG